>NW_027529525.1:2064527-2264740 GCF_008692635.1 Crocuta crocuta | reverse complement strand
TTTTTTTTTTTTTTTTTTTTGCCTTCTTTCCTTCTTTCTTACCCAAAAGCAGATATCACTTTTGCTTTTGGGTATTAAAAATATAATTTCCATCTGTTGGGCATGTAGCTTGTGAAGTTACAAATTCCCTAAAGAAATACTGATAAATTGTTTTGAAATTAATTAGCCCAAAGTATTGCAAAATATTTTCGATTTGTTCAGCAATGTAAAATGAGAAAGCAGTTTGCTGTACAGAGAGTGAAGAAAGCATGTTTTCCATTTTTGAATATTATAATTGTCTACTATAAACATTAATGGATTACAGCTACATAATTGTATAAGAGCCAAGCAGTTGGTAAATATTTCAAATATGAAATATAAAATATGAATGAATTATAATTGACTATAATTAATAAGCTACAATTTAGTGGAAATAAACACTAACCAGAGTCTTGACCATCAGTGTTAAAAAGATGTTTCATGTTACACTGCATTGATTATGAAATGCATCATCATTATTAGTGAACAATGGAATAAATGTCAGATACCCTATTTCTTTGGCCAACTGTTTTTTGGCCATCTATTAAATTTCATGATAATATTGCCAAATTTGATAAGCAATTTTGCTTATGCAAACTTAGGAGAAAAATCGGGTGATTTTATTCTGTAATAAATATTGGCTTGCCTATATGATATGAGATTTAGTAAGACTGGGAAAAACTCTGGAATCATGGAGCCAAAAGGCCCTTGATTAAATAAAAAAATTTTAATTGTGATAAAATACACATAACATAAAATTTACCATCCTAACTTAAAATTTAGCATTTTTAAGTCTACAAATGAGTAGTAAGTACACTTTGTTGTGCAACCAATCCCTGATTCTTTTCATCTTGCAAGATTGAAACTCTATGCCCATTAAAGAGCTATTTCCCATTCTTTTCTTTCCTTAACCTCTGGCAATCACCATTCTACTTTTTGCCTTTATGAATTTCACTGCTCAAGGTACCTTATGTAAGTGAAGTCACATAGTGTTTGTCTTTTAGGAAGTGGTTTATTTCACTTAGCATAATATCCTCAAGTTTCGTCCATGGGATAGCATGAGTCAGTATTTCCTTTTGTGGATGAGATCATACCATTTGAGACAACATGGATGGACCTAGAGTGTATTATGCTAAGTCTTTGAGAAAGACAAATACCATATGACTCCACTCATAAATGGAATCTAAAGAAAAAGTGAATAAACAAACAAAGAGCAGAATCATACCTAAAAATACAGAGAACAAACATGGCTGCAAGAGGGGAGGAGAGCAGGGGATTGGGAAAAATGAGTGGGGGGAAATTGGAGATTCAGGCCTTCAATTATGGAATGAGGAAGTACAGGAATAAAAGGCAGAGCATAAGGAATACAGTCAGTGATATCATTAATAGCGATGTAATAGGACAGATGGTAGCTATGCTTGTGGTGAACATAGCATAATGTATAAACTCATCAAGTCAGTAAATTGTACACCTGAAACTAATGTAACATTTTGTGTCAACTGTACTCAAATTTAAAAATTTTCTTGTCTTTATAAGACTGAATAATATTCCATTGCTTGTATATACCACACTTTATTCTATCCATTCATCTACTGATGGATGCCTGGGGTTGCTTCCATCTTTTGCCTATTGTGCATAATGCTGAGTGTACATATATTTCTTCAAGAACATGCTTCCAATTATTTTATATACATACCTAGAAGTGGAGTAGCTGGATCATATGGTGGTTCTATTTTTGAGTTTTTGAGGTTCTATCATACTTTCCCATAGTAGCTGCACCATTTTACTTCCTTTACTTCCTGCAACACACAAAGATTCCAATTTCTCCACATCCTTACCAACACTTATTCTCTGTTTGTTTGACTTTTAAAATTTTCTTTAGTGTTTGTTCATTTTTGAGAGAGAGAGAGAGAGACAGAGCATCAGTGGGAAAGGTGCAGAGAGAAGGAGACACAGAATCCAAACAGGTTCCAGACTCTAAGTTGTCAGCCCAACGCGGGGCTCGAACTCACAAACCATGAGATCATGACCTGAGCCAAAATTGGATGCTTAACTGACTGAGCCACCCAGGTGCCCCTGTTTGTTTGATCTTTTATATATTGGCATCCTAATCAGTGTGAATTGTCGTTGGTTAAATTCAGCTAAATTTTCAAACATAAAAATAGAGTTACGTTAAATCTTAAATAGAGTTAACTCTCTTGTACATGTAGAAAGAGCCATAACGCAATTTTTGCTTATGTTGCTTATCCTTTTTTAGCTTATTTTTAAAGGTGAGATATATATTTTGTAATAACATATTTTAAAATAAAATTATTTCACACTTAAGGGTCTCCTTATCTATTGCTGAGTAATAAAGCATTCCAAACTTAGTCCCTTACAAAAATGAAGTAATTTGTAATCAGTAATTTAGCTCAGAAATCAGCTATCTGGCGCGCCTGGGTGGCTTAGTTGGTTAAGCGTCCGACTTTCGCTTAGGTCATGATCTCGCGGTTCGTGGGTTCGAGCCCTGCGTCGGGCTCTGTGCTGACTGCCTTCTCAGAGCCTGGAGCCTGTTTCGGAGTCTGTGACTCCCTCTCTCTCTGACCCTCCTCTGCTCACGCTGTCTCTCTCTCTCTCTCTCTCTCTCCTAGAAATAAATAAAACATTTAAAAAAAAAAGAAAGAAAGAAAGAAAGAAATCAGTTATCAGTGCAGTGTTTGGAGGGGACTGCTCATCTCTGCTCCACTTGGCATCAGCTGGGGTGGGTGTGTACAGGTTGGAATATTCTGAAGGCTTGCTCACTCACATGTCTGGTGGTTGGTGCTGGCTGTTAGCTGGCACCTTGGCTAGGCACGGGGCAGGAATGTCTACATTTGACCTCCCCATGTAGGTGCTTGTCTTCCTTGTAGTGTGGTGACTGGGTTCCAGAAGCATGTGTCCTTAGGGAGAACTAGGAAGAAGTTGTATTGCCTTTTATGTTCTATTTTCAAGTAACATATGGTACTGCTTTTATTGTACTGTATTAATTAAGGAAGTCATAAAAGCTCACCCAAGATCAAGGAAAAGAGCTAGATTCGACCTCTTGATCCCCCATCAAGGTTCTTGTCCCAATACCAAGGCTCTGGAGGAGCTTGTGGCATTGTTGTGGCCATTTTTGGAAACCAACAGTTTGCCACTTTTAGTAACTTACTAAACCAGGTAATGGTATGTGGAAGCATCTAAGCTTAACACTAACAATAGTCACATTTACGTTATACTTCAAGGTATATTATAGATCTTAATCACGCTATTTTATATAGAGATGTACCAAAGATACTTGGGGTGTGTGTGTGTGTGTGTGTGTTTGTGCAAAAATTATCCTCTATTTACATACAAATGAAGTCTCTCTGTCTATCCTGCTTCTATACTATGGCTCACCTATAGGCTTTGCAGTCTTAGAGCAAGAGTGCATCTGGAAAATCACATATCTTACATTTAAATATTTAATAGTTTCAAGTTAGTAACCTTTTAAGTATAATCATTTCCATTCTCTCGACAAATTTTCATTCAGAACAACCTGGGAGATCAGATTTTAACTTAGAATTTTTAATCCTTCAGGTTATCTGAAGGGAACCTGATTGGGAGAGCCTGCCCCTGACTGCTGGCTCCTGTTTCCTTTTTTTCCTCCCTGCCCCCAGCCCCACCTCCATCCAACACATTGAAGAATCTTCAAACACATCCATGTGGAGAAACTAGCCCATGTCCAAAGTTCAGTAACAATTCCATACAAGTGAACACTCTTTAGCCACCCCTCAGGGCTAGTAATACAAACATCAGAAATGTAGACCATCTTCCAGAAGATGATGCAGGGAAGGTGCCCATGGAGATGTTGGAAGCCTACATGGCATTTGGAAGCCATTTGTGTAGAGAATTCTAGGGTCTAAAATTCACTGAATGATGTGGGGGTGGCTCAGTTGGTTAAGCATCCAACTTTTGGTTTCAGCTCAGGTCATGATCTCATAGTTCGTGAGTTCAAGTGCTGCATCCAGCTCTGCACCACTAGTGTGGAGCTTGCTTGGGATTCTCTTTCTCTCTCTCTCTCTCTCTCCCTCCCTCCCTCTTAAATAAACAAACTTCAGAAACCAAAACAGGGAACCTCTTGCCTGGGACTGAGGGTGGTAGCTGTGGGAAGGAAGAGAGTGAGCAGTATTGCTCCCTGCACTTGGGTCTGCTTCGAATGTTAGGCGTGGCCCTATTTTTCTCCTTTCTCATGTTTTTCTTCTTGCTTTCTTTTCCCTTTTTCTTTCTCTTGCTCCTTGCTCCTTTTTTTCTCTTCATTTATTTCCCTCTTTTATTTTTCATTTTCTTCCTGGACCTTCTAGTTCCTCTTTTTTCCTCTTTGTAATCTCCCACCCCTCATAGTTAAATGCCGAGACTTTGTTAGAGAACTTTCTTTTGTGATAGCATCGTCTGTCTGGACCTAGATAGTTCTGTCCCAACACTGATTCCACTGCCTTTCTTCATCTGCCATTTTACTTCATTTCCCTGCATATCTAAGTAGGAGTTGGAGCCTGCTTATTGGTACCATTGATAACCTTGCTCATGGTTTAAAGACTTAAAAACCAAGCCTATCATATAGAAGTCATTTCATTTCAAGGTGACCAAGACATCATTTGCCCTATTGACCTCCAACCATGCATGAACAGTTTTTATTAAAACTGGTCATACTTGGAAAGGATATTTGGAAAGAGTGAGTCAAAGCTGTTTGTATCTTATGAAAAACACTTCCACTTCTCCCCGCCCCTGGTTTTTAGCTCACTTTAATTTGAGTACCTTAGCAGATGCTTTGGGTTCAGTTCCAATAGGTTTATCCAAAACTAATATGACAGAATTAATTAACTCACCATTCACCTCTTTTTTCTCCTATCCGTTTCATGTTCTCCAATCCTCCTCTTTGGCTTGAAATATTTTGCTATCTTATACCTAAAGCTTATTTCCTGCTCCTCAACTAAAGGTTATTTTAGTTCCTACTGGATTTGCACATCCTCCCTCTCCAGATGGGTGATGCTAAGAGGTAAGTAAATTATATCTAATCAATTTCGTTTTATGTCATTATCTCTGCTGGCTCTTGTTTCTGGCAAAATTCGAAGGCCAGAATACTTACATACACTTTTCTACATAAAAATAAACAAATAAAAAGTAAGGAAGTCACATCATGATAAAATCTTTTTTAACATTCATTAAATAAGGAGCAGAATATATATCAGTTTCAACTTCTTTCCATTAAGATTTTGAACAGGACAGAAACTTATAGATATTATATTTGCATATGTCCAGAACCGCTCAGTACATGTTGGATATACAGAATTTAAGGCACTGAAAATTAAAAACCAAAACTGACATAAAAATAAATTTGTCAACTCCTTATTCGCAAGGGTATAATATGAGTGTTGGGAAGTTAAGCATGGAAGTTATAAAATGTCTCAATTTTTCTGATATGATCTGCCTTACAAGCTTTAACTTTTGGTTATTTTTGAGAAGATGTACATTTTTTCAAAGTAACACTTATTATTTTTAGTTTCCAGTGTAGAAAATTTGGAACAGCATAAGAGTAAATATCAATAATTTCATAAACCAAATATACCCTTTATTCAATGCACATGTTTTTTCTTATTAAAAAATAGTGTATTTTTCCATGACAAAAAAGTCTCCTATACCAATATTTACAATATTTTACAGCAATATAGAAATACTTTGTGTAATGGGGCTCCTGGGTGGCTCAATCAGTTGAGTGTCTGATTTGAGCTCAGGTCATGATCTCACAGTTTGCGAGTTCAAGCCCCACCTCGGGCTCTCTGCAGTCAGCATAGATCTCCCTTCAGATCCTTTGTCCCCCTCTCTCTCACTACCCACCCCTGCTTGAGCTCTCTCTCTTAAAAATAAACAAAGCAATGAAAAAATACTTTGCGTAAGTAATATATGTACATGGTAATAAAATTTCAAACCATATATGAGAGTTCAAAAAAACATGTAAAATTTTCCCCTGGAAAACATAACATGTATTCTTATGTCACTAAATGCATGTCATTTTAAAGAAAATATTACTAAAAAACAAATTAAGAGAAGAAAGTGGGGAAAAAAAAGGAGTTACTTAAGTCTTCATTCTCGTCTTCTTTCTCTCTTATTAGAGCATGATTTTCTTTAAATAAAAGGCCAAAAAAGTAGCTATTTAATTTTTTATTTCTTACAAATAATGCCCTTTCCCTTTGAAGACATTGTTGTTGGAGACTGATTCCTTATTATAAGCTTTAGCTATTGTTTTATAAGACTTGGTGATTGCTGCCAACTTGATATTTCTTTCACTGCATTCTTGGGTTAGCATTATTGTTCCTTGTATTTCATATCTTTCTTTCTTTCTTTCTTTCTTTTTCTGATCATTTTTTCAATTTGTTGTAGTATATCCTTGAGTAGTATTTTCAAGACAGTCTGGGAATCATGATAAATTTTCTATTTTTCCATGTCCAAAAATATATCTATTTGCACTCATATCTGATTAATATTTTGGTTAGAATATAAATTCAATTTTTTTCTTAGTTCTATTAAGACATTGCTCAATGGACTCACTGCATCTAGTTATCCTAAGGAAAACTCTGATACCATTCTAATTCTCATTTCTGTATACATAGCTTATTTTTCGGAATCTTGTATGTAGTATCTTGATTTATCATTGGACTTGTGAAAATATTTTGAATATGTCCACAAAACAGCCTTTGATGAAACATTGACAATATTATAACATACCACCCAAAGAGTTAATACTTTAAAACAATAGCAACTTACTATTGCTTATCATTCTGTTGGTCAGGAAATAGTGCCAGGTTTGACAGGGCAGTGGGTTTGCTCCATGGGGGTCAACTGGGATCGCTCACTCAGTTGTATTCAGCTGACTGCTGGGATGGGCTGGAAGGACAAAGAAGACGTCCTTCACATCTTTGTTGCCTTGGCACTCTTCCACATAGCGTTTTTCTCCAGAGGGTGTTCTTCATTCTATAAGCTAACCTGTGCTTCCTTGCTGCATGGCAGCTGGCTCTCCCAAAAAGGACTTAGTGGGAGCTACAAGACTACATCAAACATAGTCTCCGAAGCTACCCAGTGCCACTTTTGCCACATTCTGTCGGTCAGAGCAAGTTTCAGGATAAATACAGCTTTCGGTATAGGAAAAATTGATTCTACTTTTTGCTGGAAAAAATAACAAAGTCTCATCACAAAAGCCATCTGGTGTAGGCGGTATTGTTGTGGCCATCTTTGAAAACAATCAACCAGAAGGATTAATAAGAATTTCTTCTATGTCCTTTTTATTTTTTATTTTATTTTTTTTGGAGAGAGAGAGAGTATGAGTAGGGGACAGGTAGAGGCAGAGGGAGAAGGAGAGGGAGGCAATACTAAGCAGACTCCATACCCAGTGTGGAACTCAACTCAGAGCTTCATCCGAGATCATGACTGGAGCAGAAGTCAAGATCTGGATGCTTAACTGACTCAGCCACCCAGGTGCCTCTGATCTTCTATGTCATAACAAGTTCTGGGTTTGTTTGTTTTTAATCTTTTAGAAGAGTTCTTTATTTTTTCTCCCGAACTCTGATTGAATTTCATATTTTGCACTGACATTTTAAATTTCTAAGAACTCTTTAGAGTTCTTTGAATGCATTATTTTTTTCAGCATTGTAGTCTTGTTTTCTATATGCAACTTGTTTTCTAATGTTTTTAATTTTTTTAACGTTTTATTTATTTTTGAAAGAGAGAGAGAAGCAGAGTATGAGCGGGGGAGGGCCAGAGAGAGGGTAACCCAGAATCTGAAGCAGGCTCCAGGTTCCAAGCTGTCAGCACAGAGCCCG
Source organism: Crocuta crocuta (assembly GCF_008692635.1). Classification (NCBI taxonomy): domain Eukaryota; kingdom Metazoa; phylum Chordata; class Mammalia; order Carnivora; family Hyaenidae; genus Crocuta; species Crocuta crocuta. The sequence goes on along the minus strand of NW_027529525.1, from coordinate 2,256,872 downwards.
CCGTGGGGCTCAAACTCACGAACTGCGTGATCATGACCTGAGTTGAAGTTGGATGCTCAACCTACTGAGCCACACAGGCGTCCCTTGTTCTCTAATAGTTTTAAAATTGAAAGTTGTTTTCTGTTCCATTAATTATCACTGTTTCTTTTGTGGACCATTGTTTTATTTCTTCATCGTATTTCTTAGCAAAGGACAGGAAGACAAGCTTGTTTAGTAGAGGTAACTAGTTTGAGTTTCCTCTGTGGGTGTCTAGACCTGTTCAACCAACAAGTTTTTCCCATTCATGGAAACATGGGTGTAAATATGAACAGTGAGTGATTACTGGAAAGCTTTGCTTGGGGAGTAAGATCAGAAAGTAGGCAGGCAAGGAAACCAAGTCCACCCTGTGTTATGCCAAATGAGGGAGGCTTTGCTCTGCAGCATTTCTGATCCTCGCTAGTCTCATTTCTCCCCAGCATATTAGTCAGGGTTTGTTTTTTTTTTCTCTTTCAGACATTAGTACTTTAGCTTTTTCTGAAGACAAACTTTGCAACTCTCCTTGGAAAAGTAGGATGGGGTTGATGACTGGCCAAATTGTATAGATTCTGTGTAAAGAATTTTTATGTTAATCATCTTGATTTTTACCCCTTTTCTTAGTTTGGCCCCTTCCAAACTTGAGCCTCTCCTTGGCTTTGTTGCTGAAGAAAATTACTCGTATCCTGCTTCAGCCTTTTCAGTGTCCATTCTACTTTCTATCTTCCAGAGATTTATCAAAAGCTCTGGTTGCCTGATATTTCTTCCTCTCCTTTACAATATTGTTACACACCTATTCTTTTTGTGCTTCTTTATTGTCTTTAGTTGAGGATGTGCTTTGTCTGCCAAACAGAAATGGAAGACTACAACATGGTGTTAATGGTTGCTTGGTATTCCACTATATGAATGGACTATAATAATTTGCTTAAATAAGCTCCCATTTCTGAGCAGTTAGATTGTTTCCATTGTTTGGTTACTACTCTTATAAATGTGTCAAGGAGGACAAAATATTATTTTAAGAGATAGTTCTGGGCGTAGCTGGAATAAGACAGATGAGTCAACAAGATGACTAAAATGTTTCTCATAGAAATAAGATTTTTGGGAGGAGGGGATAAATGCTCTGAGGAGAAGAGAAGTTTGAAAGGTAGAGGAGGTCCAATAACCTAAGAGGAAATGGAAGCTTAGGCAGAAGAGACAGCCAGAAGTAAGGAGGACCTTGTCAAGAAAAAGCTGTCTGAGATTGGCTGTGTTCTGTTGCCATGTAACATCTCCTGTGGCTTTTCATCTATAGCAGAGTCTAATATCACAGACTTAGGAAGGGAAGGGATTGTGCAGTGTCTAGCAATGAAGGGTGACATGTTGCAGAAAAGAGACATTGGAAATGAAGTATACAGCTAAAATAGTTACTTGGAACCAGAAGTTACTAAGAGAAATATAAGCAAATCTTCTCACCCAGCACCCTCCATAGATCCCCAGAGAGATTGGAAGAGGATCTGGGTTTCCCAATGTGTGTGAGATAGGAATTCAGGGAAATTTTACTTGAAATGAAGTGCTAGTTCTCCATATCAGGTTTCTTCCACTCCGTCTCTTCTTTTTACAGGAATACACATTCAGACTAAGTTTCCAGGATGCCTTAAGTGAGTGGGGTTGGACCACTGACCTTGCCCTAATTCGACAAAAAAGGGCTTAGGCTACGTGAAGAAGGTGGCCTGAAGGATGAGCTGGCCTAAAACATGTCTTATCATATCTTCTGTACTACTAAGAGACCTTAGACTGTTGTGTGGAAAAAAAAAAAAAACAAAAAACTCAACTCATACTGGCTTATAAAAAAGAGGGAGAAATGATTAGCTGACTTGACATAAAGTCCTGTAGTAGAGTAGGCTTTAAGTTAAGCTTCATTCTATCTTTCCCTTATATTGCCATTACTCTTCAAGAGGTCAAAAAATGGCTGCAGATGACAGCATCCAGATCAGGAATAGAGGATATCTTCTAGATGTTTTTCTTGAGAGAACACTTTTCTCAGAAGCACTTAGTAACCTTCTCCTTACACATATCCACTCTTAAACCAATTCCTGTTCTCAATGGATCAGGTAGGTCCTGAACCAGCCAAGAGATAAAGGATCACATAATTAAATAGGAGTAGGAGAGAGGACAAAAGATACTAAGGAGCCAGCCTCAATGCCCAGTGTGTCTTCTTTTTTTTNTTTTATAGTCAGGTCTCCCTTACTCCATCTCTGGTGCCTATATGACAGGATCTCACTGATTAAGTACAGCTATGTTCACATCCTCTCTCTGATTTGAGGCCTCCATGAAAGAGCAACAGCAATTCAGCTTGGTTTCTCACAGCTCTCCAAATTCTCTGCTATTTTCTCACCCTTTCCAACAAGGATTACCTTCTGCATCTCTTTATTTGGATTCTCAGCATCAAAGTAGTTGTCAAGAAATTCCCACAGTCTCTGTAGTCTACCAAATGTTTTACCTCATAAACACCACCCTTATGCAAATATTGGCGTCCCTAGCTATCTCTGGGAGGCTGCCATGACAATCCTATGCCTCCTCCTCCAAGCAGACTGTAAGTTTGATAGCTACCAGAGGATAAAAACATTTCAAACGTTGTTAGACATCTCTAATTGCCTTTTAAAAAGATGGTACTTTTTCACACTCCCATAAATAAGAAATGAGTGTCTGTCTCCTATCATGTCCTTGCCAACATGGTATACTATCAACTTTTGATTATTGTAAATTTAATAGGTTAAAACCTGGAATTCTTAATTTTGTTAATCTCTTGGGCAGCTAGAGTATACTTCAAGTAATTTTTGTTTGTGTGAAGAGTCTCTGAATAAAATATTTTCTGAGCCCTTGCATATCTAGAACCATCTATTACCTATTCACATGAATGACAAAGCTGAAAATTCTAAGTTCACACCACAGTTGTATCTTATTTTTGAAGAGAAGTGTGAAGCTAGGCTGATATTTATCTTGGTACATAACTTGATATTGTTCTGAATTCTTGAAAATGTGGGTTTTTCCCTTTTTGTCATCTAGACGTTTTCCCCCCAGAATTTATATATGTATACTTTTTTGTGTGTGTGTGTATATGTATGTAGGCATATGAATGCACCAATTTCCCTCAAGAACATGTTGTTATATTTTAGTTTTACCATTGCCACTGTCTATTAGCTCTGGTGTCTTCTTCAGCAAATCCCAGTTTTCAGAATTGTATCTTGGCTCCCTATGTCCTATGTCTGTCTGGCATTTTATATCCAGCCCACTTTTTCTTCACTAACTCTCCTGGGATAACACGTACCACAGCTTGAACAACTTAAAATCTTTTAATATACACTAATGATTTTTGGTTATTTATTAACTTATTAATAGGCCGTTTAGAATTTTTATTCTTCAGAGTCAGTCTCTTAGTAAATACAAAGATAAGATGCTTGCAAGAACATTCCTTTGTCCACAACTAAAAATAGTCTTTGAACCATACAATCAGACTTTGCCCAAAGTCCTTCTCGGTGACAGTCTCAATTGCTTGGACAATTCTTATATAACCATACCTGTGTGAGGAATTCAAGGGCAAAATTGGTGACATATGTTTAACATTATACATTGTACCAATTATGAACTTTATTTCAAGAAGATTAAGTAATTAAATATTAGATAGCCACACCGTTCCTGCGAACATTCATTCTCTACTTTTAACTTGTCATTGTCAACATTTATAAATAGAAGATTAGGTTTCATGCATCACTAGACTAGATAACTGGGGATGAAGTGGCTGGAGTAATTATGAAGGAGCCATACCCAGCTGAACCTTAATGTATTTTATATCCAAAACAACAGAGAAGACAGTATTGAACAGGAGTTCTTCACCTTGGCTGCACTTTGGGGTCATCTGGGGATGTATGGATGAGCCCAAGCACATTGACCTCTCCAGACACAGTGTCCACTTCAAACACATCAAACAGTCTGGACAAACTGACTGTCCTACTATCTACTCAAATGAGCAAAGCGTATGCCCTTTGATGCAGCATTTCTATTCGCAGGAATATGTCTTACAGAAATACTTGTATATATACCTAAAAATTCATTTTAAAGATACTTATTTATTCATCCAACAAATATTTGTGGAGCTCATATTCATGGCCAGCACAGTGCTAAACACTGGGGATAGTAAACTGCCCATGGCCAGGAAGATTACAGCCTTGAGGGAAAGGCCAGATAACAAACACCCAAACAGATAAAGTGGGGAAAGCAACAGGCAGCTATAAGTGCTATCCAGAGAATTCCAATATGGTATCCAGTGATGTCCTGTGGAATTTTTACTTCTCACACAGAACTAGGGGAGACACTGTTTTAGAGTTTTGTCTGCCTTGGCTTTCCATGTTATTTCCACTGTACTGTGGAAGCCTGTGATTGGGAAGAACCTCTCTCAGGTGCCTCCACCTAGATTTCCAGGAGGGAGTGAAACTCTATCATGGGAAACAAGGCATTCTTTTCTGTTTCCGGATGTTCCCAACCTTACTTGGTTTCTTTCTTTCTTTTTAAAAATTTTATTTATTTTTATTCTCATAAAATATAGGTAATATAAAAGTTATCATTTTAATCACTTTAAATTATACAATTCTGTGTTATTAAGTACATTCAGACTATTGTGCAATTTCCTCACTATCCATCTTCAGAAATTTTTCAGGAATTTAAATGAATTTCAGGTTATCAATTATTTCTTTAGTGGATTATGTCTTTGGTATTTTACCTAAAAGGCATTGCAAGTGGTAAGCATTTTAACAAATAAATCAGGGACAAAACGAAGTCAAGAAACATGTTGTTTCTATAACTGAGGAAAAACAAATAGTAGAAAAAGTACACACACATACACACACATTCATTCATTCATTCATTCACTCATTCATACTATTCAGAGATGAGAACATCAGAACAGACTACAGGGAATAGGAAATCTGAAGATATAGGGACAAAGAATTAACTGATAATGAAATTCAAAATAAATTGTATGAGAAAAATTTGCAGCAACTTATTGAAATCATTGCATATGCGCTTGTTATTACTTTATAGAATTTAAGAGGAATCAGAATGTTGAAAAGGTAATATTATATTGTTTTTTAAATAACTGTAAAAAGCAAAAAGCATAAGCTTAACTTCCACATCTAGAAAATATACTGGAAAGCATTATAACAATAGTTTTTTAATTCTTAGAAAAAAGATATTGACAGAACACCATCAAAGTTTGGCAAGACAAACTTTAGGTGGGTTAATCTGACATCTTTCTCTTGACAGCCATAGATCAAGATGATACATGAAATACATTAAAAATTGTTATTAATAGTTCAGAACCCTCTTGGAGGGACACAAAATGATTTAAATCTGAAACCATCTTCTTACATGTATCATAGATAAAATACAGTAGGGCAGTTAGTGGTCATCCAGAAGTTGCAAGAATATTGGGTGGCTGTGTTTGGGAAACTTGTTTGTACTGACTTGATAAGGAGAGAGTAAATTTCATCTGCTGCAGGAGGAATTTAGGCTAGAGATTACAAAAGTCCCTTTTTTTCTAGCTGTGAAACTTTGGAATACATACTCATCAGAAATCATGTAAACTCAGTCTTTGGAACACTGTGAGAATATAGGGAACTCTCCTTCCTGATTAACTTAAATGCGTAAAAAAATAATCTGAAAGATGATACTACTGGGGGTTAAGTTCTAGATTAGAACTTCAGTTCATTAACACTCTGGATCATAAAATAGAATTGAAGGCACAGATTGCATTCAGACCCCCTGTAGCATCACAGTGGTTCTTAGAGGTGAGTGGTCCAGCAGGCAGGAACTTGGGCCGAGTGATAGGCCACCTAGTTTCACATTTAATGGGGAGAATGAGTGCTAGGACATTGAAAGACTGAGTGGTGTGAAGGCATCTATGGAAACATATTTGTCTAGAAACTCAAGCTTCAAAATTGCTTTGATAAAGTTGAACACTAGTCAGAAACTGATAGCACACAGCTGAGTAGAAATAAGTGGAAATGGAAAGAAAGAATAATGAAACATTTCTGCAACACTCATCAGATACCAGGCCACATTCTAAACCCTTTCATATGCCAATTCTGCAAGGCAACTATAAAGCACGAATATAATGTAAGGTGATAAGTTCTCAGCTCATGTCTGGGTAAAGGTTTGAGATGCTCATTTAAAGAAGTATTAAGAAATTTCGGGGGCCTGAGTGGCTCAGTCGTTTGAGTGTCCAACTATAGCTCAGGTCATGATCTCACTGTCCAAGAATTCGAGCCCCACGTCAGGCTCTGTGCTGACAGCTCAGAGCCTGAAGCTTGTTTCAGATTCTGTGTCTCCCTCTCTCTCTCTGCCCCTATGCCCTCTCACACTCTGTCTCTCAAGATAAAATAAAGACATAAAAAATATTTTTAAAATAAAGAAATATTAAGAGATTTAATTTTATGGCATTTCATTGAAAGGTTAGAAGTTCATAATACTGTCTATCTATATTTTTAAAGGAAGAAGGAACTCAATAAAGTGATAGATATGAAACCAACATAGGAAAAAAAGGAAACATTTTCAAAAATTTACTATGTGTTAGGCATCATGTCACTTATTGCTTTGTCAATAATGTCACATGTGGCTTACTTAATCTGCACAATAACCCCTATAGGTGAGTGTTATTGTCACCATATGATAGATGAGGAAACTGAAGCTTGGAGCAGATTAGTTGCCTCTCAGTTGCCTGAGGTGTCCTGATATCCGGGTCTTTAGGATCCTAAATGATGGGCTCTCTCTCTATGATTTATACACCTTTTTTAGAATAACAGGCATACACGTGATCAATAAAATCCTGAGTGAAATAAAAGAGAAGTCTATAAAATTTTAGTCTCCTATGACTAAAGCTAGAATAAAGCACATACGTATTTTGTTCCAGTCATACATTGCTGAGTAGCAAATACCTTAAAGGCACAAATCATAATCATTTTACCATGCCCACAGATTCTTCTGGTCAGAAATTAGGCAGGGAACAGCGGAGATGTCTTTTCTCTCCACAATGCCTGGCTTCTCGGTTTAGAAACTTGAATGGCTGAGAGTGACTCGATAAGCTGAGTCTGGAATCATCTGGAGGCTTCTCTCAGATTATGGGCACCTGGGCTGGAAGGATTCCAGGGTAGTCTCACCTGGAACTATTGACAGCAGGCCTTATGCATGGTCTCACCATGTAGTTTGGTTGCTAAGAGGTTCATCTTCTGAGAGTGCATCTGGAGGGTGAGCATTCCAAGAGAACAAGACGGACCTTGTCTAGGCCAGTCGTGGAAGTCATGAGGCATCATTTCTGTCTAAATTTATTGACCGCCTGTGAATCATGAAGAGCAGCCCAGATCAAGAGAGGGCAATGAGATTCCACCTTTGTTTGTTTGTTTTTTTTTAAGGTTTTTATTTATTTCTAGGAGAGAGAGACAGCGTGAGCAGGGGAGGGTCAGAGAGAGAGGGAGTCACAGACTGAAACAGGCTCCAGGCTCTGAGCTAGCTGTCAGCACAGAGCCCGACCTGGGGCTTGAACCCACGAACCGCGAGATCATGACCCAAGCGAAAGTCGGACGCTTAACCGACTAAGCCACCCAGGCGCCCCGAGATTCCCCCTTTGGATGAGGGAGTGGCAGGGACACATGCAGAGGAGCAAGTGGGATGGAGATATTGTTGCTATCACTTTCAAATAAAACAATCTATCACACACTTGGTCAGTGATTGGATGAGAACAAGAAAGTAAGAACTATTTATCTGGAAGAATTGGAGTGTGTGTGTGTGTGTGTGTGTGTGTGTACCTTTTAAAAATTTCTCTTGTAAAGTGCTTGTGCAAAAACATTTGAAATGATAAATATGACCCTTGGAGGTGTGAATGGTTGTAGTCTGAACAGAGATGTTGGCTCCGCTTTCTGATCTATGTATCATGCCCTCCAGATTGAACTGGAAACAGGATGACTTACTTCCTAAGCTAAGTTGAACTTAAGAGAAAAAAAGGCATAGGTGTGATGTGGCCTGAGGTAAGGGAAGGATGTGGCTTATTTGTCTTCAGGGTTATTACCGTGACTTATTAGAAATGATTTATACCGTTGCTCAAAGGATTTAATTTAGATCCAAAGAAATATCCCTGCCTGGCATAGTCAAGTTTGTTAGAAACCCCAATGAGTTTCCTGGAGGAAGGTTGTGAAATTTTCCTTTCAACTGTCAGTCTCACTTGAAGGTTTGCAAAAATACAATTTAGCCAGGCTGGGCAGGACAGATGATAGCCTATTGGTAGACAAGCAGATATTCTCCCTCAACCTTTGTGAGGGCTGTTGGACTGAGTTTACTATTCCAGAAGAGGGAGGTTTGAACTCAGAGGTAGATTGTTCCTCTTGTGCTTTGAGTCTAGAATTTTCCTGAATCTTTTAATAAGGACGGTTCAGTTTTGTGGTGTCAGGAAAAGGATTCCCATTGCCTGTGTTTAGAAAAGCACTGCCTAGATTTTGCCCAAATATTAGTTTATGAGTTGAAGTTTTCTCCAAGTCTTAGTTGGTAATTTTTGGTGAATATCTGCTGCTTAGTTAGAGCAAGCCAATGTAAATGTGAAATTAACTCCCTAGAACTAAATGTGCATGATGAATAAAACTTTGGTCTGTGTTGAGTAGCCTCACTTGGAGTATTACTGAGCTTGAAGAAACAGGGAGCAGCCGTCAATGAAAACTCTGTGCTCTCCAGAAGCCGGCCTACATAAATATTTTATTTAGCTGAGATAATAACAGATTCGTAGAGTAACTTACTTTTACTGCTGCAATCAAATATGATTTGATCTATAAACCCGTAGCTATATATTTACCTCCAATGAAGTTATTTAGACATGTCAAAAAATTAATTTTGCCTTTTAGAACAGAATATGGAATCTAGTTAGCTGGGATCCATAGTTCTTTTTATTGGAAGGATCCATTTTCCCAGTTACAGTGAATAATTTTGCATACAGTTTTAAAAATTTTTTTATTTTAGAGTTGATACATACAACATTATTAATTTTAAAAGTCGTTCTTCAGAAGCCAAGAGAATTATCGTTTTGGAAAAGGCACTGTGATTCGAGAGTTCCTAGGAGTATAAAATATAAGAGATGGAGTGTCACTGTTAAATGCTGACCCCCTTCACTCTCCTTCTTGCCCACCCATGTTTCTGCCCTCCGTCTCTTCTTGAAGAAAGAACAAAGGAAAGCAGCTAAATCCCCAGAAGAGAGATCATGCTTGATTACAAGGCAGAGGAGCCTGTCCTTGAGCGCTGTGAGGCAGCCAGTGCTTGGGAATATCCTCTTCATATTTTAAACTTGGATCCGTTCCCAGGTCTGGGCTGCAAAGATGTACTGCAAACCTGTCACTCTGCTCCAAAAAGAACCGCTTCGGTGATACAGGACTTATCAGTCAGTGTTGTCCTCCCTAGCCTTGGTCAGCAGAGACCTAGAAGTACTGGCTGAACTGAAATGACAGGGAAAAGGGCCATTGTCCCTCAGTGTAGGGACAGAGGTGGCTTGTTCTCTGGATTCCCACACAGCCTCCAGACTTTTGTACCATCTTCTTAAAGATGTTGGTGCAAATGTGCACCCCCACCACCAGGACCACTGACACCACAGCGGCCACAACCACAACCACAGCAAAGACAGCTGACCCCAGGTGCAGAAATGGCACCACCCAATCACTGAGAAACCATCTAGAGAGACACTTTTAAGTTTTATTTATGCACTGTTTTAAGATAAAGGTCCTATTTTGTTGATTCACTAGAAACTACCAAAGTCTTTAGCTTGAAGGTTAATATGGACAGCTGTACTTCTTTTTAAATAAGACTAATCACATAACTAGTTTTTTTCCAACTTCTGTTTAATTGGGATAGACAAATCAATATGAATGATATTGATGAAAAAATAATAAACTGTAATAGTAACCAACACATTTTGAGTAGTGACTATGCTAGGACTATGTGTATACATTTTCTTCTAATATATTAAAAGTCACCACAAGTCTATGAAGTAGGCATTCTTATTATCATCCCATTTTACAGATGAATACTCTAAGGCCTACAGATATTAAGTAAATTGCTTTAAAGTCACAAGCCAGTAAGTGGAATAGCCAGAAGTAGACACCAGTTCTGTCTGATTCTCAAACCCAAACTGGTGAGTGTCTTGCTGCTCACGGGGTTATGAAGAATGACAACTCAATATAGTGTCATGCTGATGTGGCAAATTCAGAAATTGCTTGGTTCCAGTGATTGACAAAAACAGTTAGCTCAAGAAAATTCTTATCCATCCAAAACTCCAATTTAACTCATACTGAAGTGATGCCAGAAGGCCAGGGACATTAATTTGACAAATGAGAAGTGTACATTGTCACCCCTGGGCAAGGAAGTATGCTTTCAGAATAGAGTTGCCTGTCTTTCCAGTAGTTTGTAAATCTCAAGCTTTCTATATTTCCAAGGCTTAATAAAAGTCCAGTTGGGCACATAGAATCAGAACCTAGACCGAAACAATGAGTCACAGCCAGTTCAAATAGTTTGCTAATTCAGCAAAGGATATACTCCCAGGATAGAAAAATCTCCATTAGAATCTACAACTTATAATAGAAATATCGTCTAAAACTTTTCATATTCAGAAGGTAATCCTCAGCAAATATTAATTTCTCCAGATGTTAGTGATAAGACCTAACTTTCATTGAGCACTTACTGCTCAATGTACTGGCATACGCCAGGTACCTTGTTGAGCTTTCTATGTGTGGACTCATGCAATTTTCACATCAACCTTATGAGTAAAAGACTAATTATCTTTTTTAGTTGAAAAGGTTTAGGCTTAAAGAAGTTGAAGAACTTGCCCAAGGTCACATGGTATATAGGGAGCTAGACCTGTATGATTTAAATCCAGTGTTCATGGTGGCATTGTTCTTATGATTCGGCTATGTAAAGAGGGCATGCAAGAAGAAAGAATAAGCTAAAGTCAGAAAAGGACGAGAATTGGCAGCCTCCTCCTTTCTCTGACTTATGGAGATAATTCTTTAAGAACAGCCTTTGGGTTATAGGGATTAGGCATTCCTTGGTCACTGATCTTCTCCCAGTCTACTAGTGCTTTCCCATCTCCTCAGCTCCTCTTTCTACCTGTACAGCTAATGCTCTACATTTTACATCTTCACCTATTCTCTCCCGAGCACCACCATTTTCCTTTCCCCCTTATTTTCCCACAAAACCTCCAGCCCTGGGCAGATCCAGCCCTTGTCACTGTCTAAACTAAACCAAGCTGGCTTCCAGGAACTGCTAGAGGAAGTTCTTCCAGCCAACAGGTGGTCTTAGTGCAATGCAACATCTTTACCCTTCACTTCCTTACGCCACACCTCCCACACTCAGTCCCACAAAAAACCTCCGGGAAAACTTCTAAGCCCCCACTCAGCAAATTTATCTCCAAATAGGTTTGACTTTTTCCATCATATCCCCTACCTCACCCTATATGGACCCATATTTCATGGGAAGAAGTGAAACTTCTTGTTCTTCATCCCATAAACCTGGGAAATTTTATAGATAGCAATCAAACCCTTGGGGATGAGTGATATTGCTCCAGAGTACAGTAAGAAGCTAAGAGAACTCAGGATAGAAGCTGGCATCTATTATATGGCCAGTAAATGAACAGAGAGGAGAATGTCAGGGAGGAATCCAGGAGTAGGTGGTGCTAGGGAAGCCAGCAAAGGAATGGAAGGTCCACATCATTAAATGCTGCAGAAGGGTCAACTAAATAATTCAAATTCAACAGTTAGATGTCATGATGAGAAGTTCAGCAGGTACATTTTCCCTGAAAGGGACAGGAATTCAAGGTCAGATTGCCATAGGTTGAAGGACAAACGGTAGAAGATGTTAGGAAAAGAGTGAATGTATAACACTCTTCATATTTATGGAGGTGTTCAGGCCTCTATCAAACTTTCTTTGGCTCCTCTATAATGCCTTCTTTACCTAGCTCCCATTCTACATGATTTGCCAATTTTATGGGGAAAGTACTAGAACATCTTTCAAGATGCCCAGTGGTAAACAAAGAAATATATGGAAGAACCCATAGTTGACTGTAGGCCTGGGAAGAATTATTTTCATTTTTGAAGATTGGAAAGACTTGTACATCATCAGTTAAACAGTAACTGTCTACTGAGCATTTCAGCTAAGCTCTGTGAAAGTTAGGGCCCTTGGCTTCATGGGATGAAAGTCTATCAGGAAGAGCAGACATTAAATGAATAATTTTAAGCAAGTAAGCAATTATGAGGCAAACAATGAAATATCAGGTACTCTAGGAATATACAATAATGACGTCTATGGGTTTGAGGAGCGGTAAATAGAAGTTGGCCAAGTGGAAGGAACAGTGGACTGAAGACAGCATTCAAGCATACTTTAAATCGTATGCAAAGGCTCTGAGGTAAGAAAACACATGGAACGTACTTCGAAGCAGTAGGCAGTGATATGTGGCTGGAGCACAAAGTGGGTAGTTGTTGAGATGAGGCTGGAGATGGAGAAGGGTGTCATCCAGGAATTGCAGGTCTAGCTACAGGGAAGAAGCTCACAGAGAAGGTGAGGGTAGAAGTAAATATGGGAAAGGGGATAATTACCTAGGAAGTTCCCACAAAAATCAGAAACAAAATTCTTACTGCTGTTAGGTGCCCCCAGATGGGTTTTCCAGAGCTGTTTCCAGAGTATCAAAAATGGAAATGATCTCTTCCCTTTATGATACTCCTCTTCTAAGATTTTCTCCCCTCCATTCCCTATCCCAACCCCAGCTCTTTGCCTTGTATTCTCCTTCCTGGTAAATGAGGTCAACCTTTGACCTAGATGTCTAGTTTAGAAAGTCATAAACCTGGAAGTGGTGTTACTATAAACTCTTAGTAGTGCTCATCTACATCATATGATCAGTTTCTAAACCCTGACAAGTCTACAGTTCTAACAGCTATAAAATCTGTCCCCTCCACTCCATCTCCAGAGATACTGTCCTAGTTCAGTCCCTTAGCTTCTCTTACTTGGACCATTATAACATCCTCCCAACCCTTCTTCCTATCTCCAATCCGTCAAGTACCTAGCTGCCAAGCCTTTTTCATATTCAAATATATGGACGTAAGACATCCAAAAGAGAACAAAAAAAACCCTTTGATATTATCCCCATTGTCTATGAAGTCCAAACTCCTTGGCTTAACACATGTGCCTGTTGGAGTCTGGAACTCTTCAATATCATCTCTTGTTTTGCTACCTCATGCATATTTCAGAGCTGCTTGCAACCTCTCCACTTCTGCACATCAGCCTGGGAATCCTCTCTTCAGCATATCTGTGTGCTAATCCCAAATCATCCTCAAGGTCAAGTGTTGCTTCCTCCAGAGTGTCTCCCCTGTCCTTTACTACCCAGGCACGTTTTGATCCTTCCTCTGTGCTCTCTATAGTGTCATGTGCATGCAGCTACCATCTCACTTATCAAACACTGACTGTCACAATTGTGGGTTTTCTCTCTGTTGCTTCTCCCTGTGTATTTTCAACATGGGAACTGGCTGAAACTGCTAATTTTCAAATTCTAGGAGGCCAGCACAGTGCCTGACATAAGACAGATACTCAACATGGATGATGAATTGAATCTATTTCTTTGGCAGTTAGCTAAGAATAGGAATGATACATAAAATTTTGCTGGAGTCCCCCCCAATTCTAGCAATGGGACAGCTTTGAGATTTTGAATGAGAAGTCAGGTTAGTCAGGAATTATACCTCATTCACCTGAGTTTTAAGTGCATCGTATCAAAAATTATCTGAGGACCTTTTTCAGTAGACTGTTGTAATTTGAGGCATTTAATGTTTTGTTATGATCTTCCCATTCCAGGTTAAAACAGATGTAGTGGCTTATAAAGGTAACATAAATTTAAAAAGATAATTGTGTTGGTCATGGATGGTTGTGATTCTCTTCCTCTTTCTATCAATCAAATTCTGATTTTGTTTATTTTGTCCAGGTGGTAATGAGCCCAGAGGAAAAAAATCAGTGTCCCTTCCATCTAAGATTGCTCATATAACAAAGTTCTGACTAATGAAAATGAGCAGGAATGGTACATGCCTTTTGCTATCTGTGTTTCTTCTTCATTCCTGGAAAGGGGATTCAGTGCTGGAAGAGAATAGCCATTTTAAGAGCACGAGACAACAATTGTGAAAGGAAAGTCTTTGCCCTGAAGGAAAGATTCACTGTTATGTGAGGAAAATAAGATCCTACTTGTTCAAGCACCTATTTGAGGAGTTTCTTATGTTCACGCCAAACCTAATTCCTAACTGATAGAATAATAAGTGTCAGAAGTAGGAGAGAAATACGAGACAAAGGGAAAGAAAACAAGGCCAGGAACCTAAAATATAACCAGGAATGTATTTAATACAAAAAGTACATACTGTGAAATGTTATGTGCTTTCCATGGGTAGGCTGTGTATTTGTTTCTAAGATATCTAGAAGACAATAGGAGGAGGGAAATGTGGTCAGTTACCTGTATAAGAGGAAGAGCAAACTTACTCAGAGAATGAAATTGAATTTCAATAGCAAGACAAAACAGGTATTTCTTTCCAAGGCTCCTTATTAAAGGAACAGCATGACATAATAACGTCCTTGTCAGCATCTTTATAGCAACAACCATCTCTGGGTGGTTCTAATAAATGATGGTCTTATCCAAAGTGCAGTGAAGCAAAACAATTAGAATATTTAGACAAATAATGGGCTACACATCGTTCAGGCAATCTTCCATAGATAGGCTTTCTTTATATTTTTAGGTTCATCCCATTAAAAATCTGTTGAAAACTAGAGGCCTTCCAACAGAAAAATGTACATGCACACCAAATTTTAACTATACAGTTGACCCTTGCATGATATGAAAGGCTGGGATGTTGACTTCCTGCACAGTTGGAAATCTACATATAACTTTTGACTTCCCCACAAAGTTAACTACTAATAGCCTACTGTTGATTGGAAGCCTTACTGATAACACGAACAGTTAACACATATTTTGTATGGGATATATATTATGTACTGTATTCTTATAATAAAATAAGCTAGGAAAAAAATGTTATTGAGAAAATCATAAGGAAGAAAAAATACAGGGACGCCTGGTTGGCTCAGTCAGTTAAGTGACCGACTTCGGCTCAGGTCATGGTCTCGCAGTTTGTGGCTTTGAGCCCTGTGTCAGGCTCTGTGCTGACAGCTCAGAGCTTGCAGCCTGCTTCAAGTCTTCCTCTGTCTCTGCCCCTCCCCTAATCACACTCTGTCTGTCTCTCTCACTCTCAAAATAAATAAATAAATAAACATTAAAAAAAAAAAAGAAAAAATACAGTGACAATACTGTATTGTTAACAAACAAACGAACAAACAACAAAACCCTGTATAAGTGGCCCTGTGGACCTGCACAGTTCAAACCCATGTTGTTCAACAGTCAACTGTAATATGATAGACATTTAAGGATTTGAATGTTCTAGGCTCAAATCCCAGCTCCAATCTGGGATTTTTAAAATATATCTAACAGTAGTGAGGACTCATTTTACAACATGTATATGCCCTATAAGCAGGGTGACCAACTGTCCTGGTTTGCCTAGGACTAAGGGATTTCTGAGATGCAGAGCTATCAGACTAGGACCAGGACAGTCCCAGGTCAACTACAACAGTTGGTCATACTATATATATAAGTGCAGAATCATATACCCTGATAACTAGACAAGTTTCTCTCTCTCAGCCTTTCCCTCTCTCTTCTTCTCTGTTACAGAGGTAAGAAGACTTTTTTTCGATGAAAATTGAGGGTTTCATAATGATATTTGCCTGAATTCATGGTCACCTATGGTACCAAGAGTCTTCATCAAAATAAATTTAGAATCTACCCGAATGAACAAATGAATGGCCAGACATGTTCCCAAAATTGAACCCCTTTTTTGTAAAGCTACAATAACAGGCATTCAATACTCATCTTGACTGTTTTTTATGTCCCCATAAATATAGTCACAGTTTTCTGGTATGTCTCCTAAAGAAAATCTTTTGCAAAACATATTCCAAAGTAACTGAATAGGAAGAATTTCTATGTGGAAATAAGTAGCCATAAAGCTGTTACAACTTGTAGAGAATCATTTAAAAAAATACAACTTTGGTTGTAGAATGGTTGATTTGAGGTTTATGAATCATTGAGATCTTTCTTTGTGGTAGTATTGCATATCAAGACTAATTTTTATTACAGTTACTAGTCAGCTCTCATATTAAAACCATATTACCAGGTGTAAAGAAATTGTTGACCTTATAATCTAATGGGAAGACTGTCCCTCAAAAGCTGGATAAGCAACAAAGAACAGTTCTGTTAGTCGAGAAGCCAAAAATCGATCTTTGTTTTACCCATTTGGCAATTATTAACTGTCCATTCAGGAGAGCTTTTCTCCCATTCTTTCCTCACAGAAAGCAGTATTTTTTTCTGTCTGTTTTTTGAAAGTAAAAAGTTGCATTCTTATAAAATTCCAAAGAGGCATCAATGGTCTGTGTTCTCAGTTCAACTTGTTTGGGCCATCCTCAATCCTGAAGACTTTCAAAGTCAGGAAAAACTGCAAACAATATTACAGTATTTCTAAAAATTTCTTCATAAGAAAATAGGGAGCCCCTCACTTATAGGAGCCATTAGTGGATGCTGGGAGCTGCTGGTTGTGTTCCAGCTGGGAAGAGGAAGCCAGAAAACAATCTGGAAGAATTGCATGTAAGCATTTCTGGTAAGGGATCTCAGAGGAAAATTCCAAGATATCCCACATTTCTTGTGATTGCTTCTCTCATTCTAAATGTTCCTAATTTTGTATTTGTAATTTTATGTTCTTTTCCTTTTTTCCTTTTTTTGTTCTTTATAATTTTATTTTATTTTTTTCTTTTTCTTAAAAGTGACCCTCCAAATTGTATAAGCCTCAGATCCCACAGAAACATGAAACTGACCCCACAGGAAGTCCACTAGTTCCTTGTTTCTCTGAGAAACTTACTGCTTGCCAACAAAAGACTGGCATTCGTTTTCTTTAGAATAGCCAATTAACTAGAGCCAAGGTTTATCTTCCAATAACCTGTGATAATATCTTATGGTTCAACTCTAAAGAACAAAGGTGCTGGAAGATGAAGTTGAGAAGTACCAGTGATTTCCTCTGAATGCCAGAAATCACTACAAAAATAAAATTTATCATGCTTTGAGCTAATTCCAGTTTTTTAAATTATAGTTTATTGTCACGTTGGTTTCTGTATAACACCCAGTGCTCATAACAAGTGCCCTCCTTTATGCCCATGACCCTATTTCCCCTCTCCCCCACCCCCCACCCCCATCAATGTTCAGTCTGTTCTCAGTATTTAAGAATCTCTTATGGTTTGCCTCCCTCCCTCTCCTTAACTATTTTCCCCTTCCCCTCCCCCATGGTTCTCTGTTAAGTTTCCCCTGTTCCACATAGGAGTGAAAACATATGGTATCTGTCTTTCTCTGCCTGACTTATTTCACTTAGCACAACACCCTGGAGTTCCATCCATGTTGCTACACATGGCCAGATTTCCTTCTTTCTCATTGCCGTGTAGTATTCCATTGTACAGATAAATCACATCTTCTTGATCCATTCATCCCTTGATGAACATTTAGGCTCTTTGCATGATTTGGCTATTGTTGAAAGTGCTGCTATAAACATTGGGGCATGTGTGCCCCCTATTTACCAGCACTCCTGTATCCCTTTAATTCCAGTTTTTAATATAAATTAAGCTAGGGCAAACTAGGAACTGTAGGCATAATCTTTTTTGAATAGGAGAGAAAACTAATGAAGGTGGAGCCATAAGGCATTGTTTTACATTATATAAATAGAAAGTTTACTAGTGTGTTTATCTAAAACAAAAGTACAATCTACAATCTAAAATGTGTGTGTGTGTATGTGTGTGTGTGTGTCTGTCTGTCTGTCTTCATTTCCCTCCTCTCATCCTAAAACAAGAGTGGGCTCTCCTATGGGAAAAGACAGAATAATTGTTTCAGGGTCTTTTTGAGTTAGTACAATCTTTTTACTTGAAAAAGAAAATTATGAGATCCCATATGTGATTGGCAATGTTTCCCTTTAACTACTGATGCTAAATTATGTAAATAGATCTTAGGCTGAGAAGTAGTCACTTAGTTTGCAAATGTAATCTGATCTATTATATTCCCTGATATAAAGTAAATAACTTCCTATAGAACTAATTGATCTGAATTCAAGAGTCAAAGAATTGTTGGGCTATCAATAAAAGCAGTAAGAAAATTAGTCATTGCACTTAGATTTATGGATACAAGATATTGATTTAGTGGAGAGGTGATCACAGGAAGATGAAATTTCCTTCATAACAAAAACTGTCATTGCATAGGTAGAATACTCTTTGGCTTTCAAAACTTCTCAGTGGATAGAGAGGGCAGATGGAAAAAAAATTTTAAGCAAAGTTGGTCTCAGCATCAGTGACATACTAAAAAAAAAGTACATATCTGTCAAATCCCAATAGAGTTTGAAAGAAAATGGAAGTCGAGGCTCATTAATCAGTCAAGCACATTATCAGCATGAACACTGTCTATAGTTTTTGTTCTTCCTTTCTTACTGCATGCCTCTATTTGCCTGTTTCCAGATTACTGAAGCTTCCTTTCAAAGAATAAACCACTGGAGGAAGAAAGTGTGTATGTACCACTTTGGGGCACTAGATATAGATTGTAAGTCAATGAGTTTTGATATTTTAGGTATCCAAGTGAAGAAAGGAAAAAAGGGGTAAGGAAGGATGTTTAAAAAGCATTGTAAGCTGAACATGAAGAGCTTAATGACGTTGGGAGATAATTTCTCAGTTTTTCCAACTAAAACTGCTATTTCTCTCTCTCTGAATTTCTGCTATCTGTTATAACTTTGGATTTGTAAGGCATTTTCTATTTTTTTAACTGAAGAATTTCTCATATTGCCTTACCACATACCTTCTTGTTATTTGTGAGGAGTTCTTCATTCTTCCTTTGGTTAAAGGATACACGAAATTGGGCTTAGTAATATAACAACTAATCTTGAGCCAAATTTGAGTCAACCTTATTAACACAAACCAAATCTCTTCTATGTGTCTCCATCTTACAAGAACATGTTCTGAAATATGATAAGAAAAGCTACCCTTGAAGTATTTCTAGACAAATTAAAAGCAGGAAATACCAGAGATTTCATGTGCTGAACTCTCATGAGATTTACTGCCCAATTTAGCAGTTTCAGCATGAGCCTGGGATATGCCTCTGTACATTTTGATGTGAATTCCAAGTGGAGTGAACTTGTAAGGCTTTAGAAATTCATCCATCACTTAGCATTTCTTTGATTTGGGGTTATATGCCACCATTAATCATAAAAATACAAGATCCCTTGAAGTATGGCTACTGGGCTCCTCTGTAGAATTAATAGGGTATAAATGAACAAACCAATAAACAAATCAAGTTGATCTATGAGCATAACGATCCAGATTTAAGTCTAAAAGTTTTTTAAAATTTTGTATTTTCTAATAATTCTTGGAATGGATTAAATGTAGCTTCCTCACAGAGGTCTGATGTGACTTTCTGGACTGCTTACTTTGCTTCAACAAGAAAATTTAGCAGCAAATGTGGACTCTGAAGCCATATATGACCTCCCTTGGATTTGCTGCCCCTGCTATAGCTATCACTACATGCTTAATGCTCCTTTGACATCCTGGTCCCCATACAGTGAAATAGGCAAGATATGACACAGGAAAATGTTTGTGTAACACACAGCTAATGGTCCAAGTGGAATGCAAAAGTTATACAAAAATTACTGTACAATTCTCTTATTTGAGTTGAGATTGTAAATTTGAGCCCCACATTGGGTGTAGAGATTACTTAAAAATAAAATCTTTTTTAAAAAGTAAAATGTCAAAGTTAAAGCAACTTTAATTTTCTACTTTTTTGTCTCTTAGAAAATGCTCTTCATGAAATGCTGATATTTGCAAATGTAAGTTTGAGAAAAAGTGACTCAGTTGACAAACTAGAAACTTGGTCATCTTAAAATGTCTTTAAAATTTGCTGGTCTCTAAAATCCAAAAGTCTAGGAATAACTGCCTTTTGAGATGATGATTAACTTCTTCTTTTGATATATATATATATTTATTTTTTTAATGTACACTCCATGCTCAACATGGGGCTTGAATTCACAACCTTGAGATCAAGAGTTGCACGCTCCACTGACTGAAACAGTCAGGCGCCTCAGTGACTAACTTCTTACTGTGTCATCTAAGACTCTTCCTAGACTAGCCATTTGTTTTTCCAACTTCATTCTTCACCACTTGAAGCACAGGAATTCTGGAAGGGAGACATAGCTAATGAATTACATCACACACTTCTACACTATGCAATTCCTTCCATTTCTTGTCCTGGAAAACTCTTAAATATCCTTTAAAATTCAGGGGGTGAAATGTGACTTTTTTTAAACCTTCCCTGACAACTCCATTTGGTCTCCCCAGGAAGAAACTGGTCACTTCTTGTTTTTCTGTTCCCATTGCCTCCAGGTATAATATATGTAACTGGTCACATGATATCATAATGATGTTTTTGCTTGATTGTATCCTCCATAGGGGGTGAGATCCTGAGGTTAGGGATTTTTCTTTTCAGGCTTATTCTTTATTCACTGCATCTGAGCCAATGATAGACACATAGTAGGTGCATAATAAATACATGATTGAACTTTGGATGGATGGGTAATTAAATGATATCCTGCAATAGTCTTGCCTTTTTTCATTTGTTTGGTAATTTACAAAGAGCTATTTAAATGTCTCTTATGAAATATCTTTAATGGGTACCCAGATTATTGCACAGTGTAAAAATATAGCCTTTATTTGTGATTTGCATATAATCCAATTGGGAAAGACAAAGAATCCATATGGAAAATGTTATATCATCAGTACAGAAAATGATCAAAGACCAGGGCAGCATATGTTATATGTGAATGAATGGAGCCTAAGGTCAGTGTTTTACCAGGAGACTTTGTTACAGTTTATGTTGGCCAAAGGTTTCAAGAAGGATGTGGGAATTGGTACAAATATTATGAGCCTCTGTGCTACGCAGCGAAGGCCACACAAAACTAAGGCTCTTGTTCTCTCTCAAAGCTGTTCCCTCCATCCATTTCACGACCCTTTGACTTGTCTGCCTGTTTATAGCCCTGCCTCATCCCTCATACTTGACACCCAGGACTGCTTTTCTGTCTCTGATCCTTCAGTTTTTCTTCCTCAACTGTAATTGATCCTTTCTGGTTGATTTTGCAGCCCTCCATAAAGGCCTAGGGTGAATAAGCCACCTGGTGTTTTCTAGTCCAGTCCTTTTATTTTATTGACAAGAAATCTGAGACCCAGTGGTCACAACCCACCTGAGAGCCTCTGGCTATCATTAAGATTCTACCTCAAGTGTTCTTCCCACCCTCCTACTTTGTGTACACATGGAGCATCTTCAAGATGTCCAAAGTAAATTAAAACGTGGGTCTCTCTGAATTGAGTTTCATAGCTTCCATGAAACCCTGGTCACTCACACATTCACTTGAGGGCCAGGGACTGGTAACTTATTGCAGCAAGTGTGCATTAGATTTTCTCTCATATGAATTCTCTGTGGTTTTGAGTTTGCATTTTTCTTTTCATTAAAAACTTTGAATGTTAACTAGAAAATGTTTACAAAGAAGGCCATGACAAAACCGGACCATGAAAGTTGAATCACAGAGTGGCCACCTGAGTTCTAAACTATATGTTGCCTGAGAACTCCTGGCTTTCTCTGGATTTCAGTTAGATAATAGGTAAATTTAGAGGAGGTAGGGAGAGATGATCACTAAAATCTCCTCCAGCTTCTAAATCCTAAAATTATTTGTGGACGTGTTACATTAAAACTTATTTTTCATTTACCTAGTAGTGCACACTTCATTTTAAAAATTCATACTATACAGAAATATGTAAAATAAAAACTGATTGTTTTTGTTATGTATAGACAGCCACCCTTAGATGCGTACATGCACACACAATGACACCCACGCTTATAATTAGAAATGGTCCCCTTTTATCCATACTCACTTGCGGGTATCTTTCAGATCAGTTTCCCTAAATACACAGAGAACAAACTCCAGAAATGCCTTTCATTCTTCCTAATTTAGGCTATTATCAGTGGTATACAAATATTAATAATTTGCAGAATTAAACTCCACAGACATTTAGCAATTATTTACAAGGAAATAACTACTTTCATTCCTAATTGCAGTAAAGTAGAAAAAAGCCAAAGGTCATTTTCATCTTTATTCAAGTCTTTGGGTTTGCTTTATTTCTTTTTAAATCAACTTTCAAGGAGCATTTAAACATGATTTTGTTTAATTTAAACCCATTTGTACCCTATTTATATTTACTGAGATGCAACAGAAGTCTCAGCTTTCCACTGTTTTGTTTTTTGTTTTTGGATGGAATCTTAGATGTTTAATGAACTTCAATATTTATATTTAGTTAAAGGTCTGCTATCATTTATAACCAGATGAGACAGCCAAGGGAAGATAAATTGATAATTTATTCCCCTTGCATTAGGGAAACAGTGCTTGTATTTACAATATGCTTAGCATAGCAATTCCCTGCCTAGCCTCCTAATATTTGTGTACATTTTATGGTGGAGTGTGACTTTCAAATTAAAAATGATTTGTTACAAGAATATTGACTGGGAAATGCATTCTGAGAGGAGATACAGAGAAGATGTAATGAGATTTTTCACTATTCTTAGCCCTGGGCTATTCAATAATTTTTCTTCTTTAAAGCTAAGAGGAAGAAAGGGGACCTCAAACTGAGTGGCAGATGTTAAGTCAGGAAATGGGAAACTGCGCCTTCCCTCAAGCTTCAAGTCATCTCCATGACCTCTGTGGCCTTGTTGAAAGGCTTTCTCTGAACTGAATGACAACATGGAGGCTGTGGGTAATATTCCAAATCAGAGAATGTGGGTGTGACTGGGAAGCCATGACCCTTGCTCTGCATGGTAGTTCAGACTTAGGTTAGGGGCGAGGTGTGAAGGGCTTTGCAGCGCTGGGTGGTCTGACAGGGTCCACTCTCTGAGGTCCTCCCAACAGGAGAACACCTAAGAGATTCACCCTGAGTGTTCCTACCCTGAGTCCTGCTCTGCATCTCTGGGTCTGCCCTCCAAGCCTTCCTTTTGCATATCCGACTATATTAGGAGTCAGGAACTATTTGACCTACATGTTTCCTAGGGTCAGCATAGGCATGCAAACATAGGCGAATGCAGAATGTGTTAGAAAACCATTCCTACCTCCTACCTCAGGGCATATACACCGTGATGTGTCTCCTGCAGAAAGAGAACACAAATTGGTATGGGCATAAGTGACAGAAAAAGTGATTCTGAGAACAGGGTCTTCCTCCCTACCTCTGCTAAAGCTTTATTGAGATATAATTCACCTATAACACTGTGTAAGCTTAAGATGTTACAATGTGAGGATTTAATATGGGTATACACTAGGAAATGATTACCACAATAACACATTCATCATCTTACATACATAGTTACTTTGTGTGCATGTGCTTGCGTGTGTGTGTGTGTGTTTGTGTGTGTGTGGTGAGAATTTTATTTTATTTTATTTGTTTATTTTTTTTAATATTTTTATTTATTTCTAGGAGAGAGAGAGAGAGAGACAGCGTGAGCAGGTAGGGTCAGAAAGAGAGGGAGTCACAGACTGAAACAGGCTCCAGGCTCCCAGCTGGCAGTCAGCACAGAGCCCGACGCGGGGCTTGAACCCACGAACCGTGAGATCATGACCTAAGCGAAAGTCGGACGCTTAACCGACTAAGCTGCCCAGGCGCCCCATGTGGTGAGAATTTTAAATATGTGCTCTCTAATCAGCTATGATTGTCTCCCATTTGTTAATTGTGTATCATTAATATGCTATTTAAAAATACCAATGGGAGCACCTGGGTGGCCCAGTTGGTTAAGTGCCTAACTCTTGATTTCCGCTCAGGTCATGATCTTGCAGTTCATGAGTTAGAGCCTCACAGTGGGTTCTGTGCTGACAGTGCAGAGCCTGCTTGGGATTCCTTCTCTCTCCCTCTCTTCTCTTTGCCTCTCCTCTGCTTGTGTGCTCTCTCACTCTCTTCTCTCTCTCAAAAATAAATAAATAAAATTTAAAAATTAAAAAAAATACCAATGGGAAGAAAAAGATACACTCTCTTAGCAACTTTCAAACACATGGCGTCATTATGTTAGCTAGAGCTGCCATGCTGTACATTGCATCCCCAACACTTACTCATCTTATAACCAAAAGTTTGTTTTGTACCCTTCTGTCACCTTCACCCATTCCCTACCCTCTTCTCCACTAGCAGTCTTCTTTGTTTCTATGGGGTTGGTTTCTTAATTTTTTTAATTAAAAAAATTACTTATTTTGAGAGAGAGCACACGAACATGCCAGCGCATGTGCATGAATGGAGGGAGAGCAGAGAGAGAGAGGGAGAGCAAGAATCTCAAGCTCTCTCAGCACAGAGCTGGACACATGGCTTGATTTCACCAGGGATCACGACCTGAGCCAAAAATCAAGAGTCAGGCAGGCTTAACTGACTGAACCATCCACACGTCTCAAGTTTGTTTTTTGTTTTTTTTTTTTTAGATTTCACATATAACTGAGATCATACAATATTTGTTTTTCTCTGTCTGACTTATTTGAATAGAGTTTCTAAGGTAGAACTTTTTATGCCAGTTTAAGTACTGCAACAATCAATGAAATAATACAGTCATGATTTCAACTTTTTAGTAGGAAGTTTAAGAAATGTTTTTGTTTTTATATGTTTTTTTCAAAGATGCCAGTTACCAAGACTAAGCAATTTATTGTCTTCCTCATCAAACTTTGTTCATTTTCTCAAAACTGGCATCTTTTACAGCTGATCACGCCCTGAATCTCTTCTCTCTCTGATGCATTTGTCCAATTTGCATGGCCTTTTGTTCCCCCATCATTGCTTATTAACCTAGTAAACCAGGGAATATGTGCCTTTTAGCAGCTTCCCCTGCACTTCCCTATGTGTAGCCCACTGCCAAGCAGACAGAAATGGTATTTATCACATCCGGGCAGGTTTTCACGGCTGATAAGTGTCAGCTATCTAGAGAGCAGGCCTGGGGAAGTCACTGAGCAGCTTCTATGAAGAGAAGAAAATGTGGAGCATGGGAACTGCTAGAAAGACGAATCAGCATGCATTCCCAACCACCATAAAGAGACGGACTAACTCTGTGAGAGAAGTGGGTGCTCCAGGAAGGGAGAGGGAGAAAAGGACGCAGAGTTAGCAGAAATGAAATGCTTGAGATCTCCAAACGTAGCACAGTGGCTTTATTTGAAGGTGGGGCAAGGCTATTGGCTACTAGGAAGTTTCTCGAGGAATAAGCTATCATTTTCCTCTGAATGGATACTGTTGATATTTGGAGAGAGGATGAAATACATTTCCTCCTCAAGGGGATGAGATTTGTTCCAGGAAGCCTCCTCTGGTCACTGGCTAGCATATTTTGATCGGAATATTAGTCATGTTTGTCTTGGTTTATTCATCTTCCAGTAGGGAAATAATAACTAGCATCATTCCTGTGTGCATGTGTGTGTTGTGTGTGTGGGTGTGTGTGTGTGCACAGGAAAGGCACTGATGGACTGGGAAAAGGAGGTATTAGAGGCCTAGGAGGTGGAAGTAAAATGGAATAGGTGTTGGTCATGATGAAACACTGGAATGAAAGCACTTCAGAGTCAAAGTTTTAGAGTATGCCAAGTTTTAGGGTCTGGCCAGGGCAAATGAGGAGCAAAGTCATTTTTTATACAGCTGGTTATACAGTTGTAGTGAGTTTGTGAAAATTCATTAAACTTTATACTAATATTTTTTGTCTATATCATACTTAAACTAAAAGGTTTATTTACTTAAGCAGTATTTATTTTAAATATTTCGGACTTACAATAAGATATTAAGAATGTTGCAATAAATACAAACATCCATAGACATACTACCCAGTTTAAGAAACAAAATGTTACAAGGGTGTCTGGCTGGCTCACTCAGTAGAGCACGTGGCTCTTGATCTCAAGTTCTACGCTGGGTGTAGAGATTACTAATAAAAATAAATAAACTTAAAAAATAGTTTAAAAAGAAATAGAATGTTACAAAGACCCTGTGCATCATTAGTTGGGCATATTCCTACTCCCATCTCCAGATAACTAGTACCTTTATTTTACAGTTTTTCTTTCCCATATGTTTATACTTTTCCCAGATATATACGTATTCCCAAACAAGGTCTGTACTGTTTCTAAGGTTTCATTCTATATCTATCTCTCTGCAACCTGCCTTACTTGAAGAAAATGAAGTGAAATTTACATAACATGCAAGTAACCATTTTAATGATACAATTCAGTGATGTTTAACATTCAGTTTTGTGCAACCACTATCTCTAGTATCATAACTTTTTCATTACTCCATAAAGCACCTCATACTCATTAAGAAATCACTCCCCATTTGCCCATCCTCTCAACCCCTAGCAAATTCTATTCCTGTCTCTATGGATTTGCCTGTTCTAAATATATCACATAAAAGGAATGGTGCAATATGTGACTTTTGCCGTCTGCCTTCTTTTACTTAGCATATGTTTTCAAGATTCAGCCAAGTTGTGTAGGAACATGTTTCAGTACTTCTTTTATTTTTAATTGAAACCACTTCCTTAATGACCAGTGATGTTGAACATCTTTTTATGTATTTGTTGGGCCATTTGCCTATCTTCTTTGGACAAATATCTATTCCAGTCTTTTACCCAGATTTTAATTGGGTTGTCTTTTTGTTATTGAGTTGTGTGAGTTCTTTATATATTCTGGATACTAGACCCTTATCAGATATATGATTTGCAATTATTTTCTCCCATTCTAAGGTTGCCATTTCACTTTTTAATAGTGTCCTTTCATACATAAAAGCTTTTAATTGTGGTGAAGTTAGACTTATTATTTTTTTCTTCTGTTTCTTGTACTTTTAGTGTCATATCTAAGAAGGCTTTGCCTAACTCAGTCATGAAGATTTACTCTCATATTTTTCTTAAGAATTTTATGGTTTTAGTTCTTACATTTATGCATACAGCCTATTTTAAATCAATTTTTGTATATAACGTGGGGAACAGGTTCAACCTCATTTGTTTGTATGTGGCTACCCAGTTGTCCCAGAATCTTTTGTTGAAAAGGCTCTTCTTTCACCAGTGAATTGTTTTACCCCTTGTTGAAAATCAGTTCATTATCCTTGTAGCAATGCTGCATAGTCTTGAGCACAATAGCTTTGCACTAAAATTTGAAATTGGGAAATCTAGATTCTCCAACTTTGTTCATCTTTTTCTTTTCTTCTTCTTTTTTTAATGTTTATTTATCTTTGAGAGAGAGAGAGTGAGCACGAGGGAGCATGTGGGGGAGGGGCAGAGAGAGAGGGAGACACAGAATGCGAAGCAGGCTCCAGGCTCCAAGCTGTCAACACAGAATTTGATATGGTGCTCAAACTCATGAATCGCGAGATCATGACCTGAGCTGAAGTCAGATGCTTAACTGACTGAACCACCCAGGTGCTCCTGTTTGTCTTTTTCTAGATTGTATTGGCAATTTCAGATCCCATGAGTTTCCATATAAGTTTTAGGATCAGCTTATCAATTTAGGAACCCAGCTGGAATTTTGATACAGATTGTATTAAATCTATAGATTTCTTTGGAGGATATTGCCATCTTAACAATATTAAGTCTTCAATCCATGAACTTGGAATGTCTTTTTATTAATTTAGGTCTTTGCTAATATCTGTCAATAATAATGTTTTATAGTTTTTAGAGTATAAGTTTTTCACTTCTTTGTTAAATTTATTCACAAATATTTTATTCTTTCTGATGGCATTATAAATGCAATTGTTTCCTTAATTTCATTTTTGGATTTTTTTAAATGCTTATTCCTGTTTGAGAGAGACAGAGACAGAGACAGAGACAGAGAGAGACAGAGTGTGAGCCGGGGAGGGCCAGAGAGGGAGATAGAATGGGAAGCAGGCTCCAGGCTCTGAGCTGTCAGCACAGAGCCTGATGCGGGGCTTGAATCCACAAACAGTGAGTTCATGACTGGAGCTGAAGTCGGACATTCAACTGACTGAGACACCCAGGCGCCTCTTATTTTTGGATTTTTCACTGCTAGTGCATAGAAATATAATTGATTTTTGTATATTAATCTTGTTGATGAACATGTTTATCAGTTCTAGTAATTTTAGTGGATTCCTTAGGATTTTCTTTATACTAGGGAGTGTCACTTACAAATAAGTAAAGTTTTATTTTTTCCTTTTCTAATCTAGACGCCTTTTGTTTTCATTTCCTTGCCTAATTGTCCTGGCTCTAACTTTGCTACAAAGTTGAGTAGAAATGGCAACAGTAGATATCCTTGACTTATTCTTGATCCTGGGGGAGAGTTCATTGATCTATATGCTAATTAATATTTATTAAAGTTCTCCTTTCTGCTTGCTTTCGGTTTAATTTGCTCATCTAGTTTTATTCTTTAAATGATTAGGTCAGTTATTGTAGATATTTTTACTTTCTAATATATGCATTTAATACTACAAGTTTTCCTCTAAGCATTGCTTAGCTCCATCTCACAAATTCTAATATTTGTATTTTCACTTAATTAAAAGTATGTTTAAACTTCTCTTGAGATTTCTCTTTGACCTATATGTTATTTAATTTTTTTTAAATGTTTATTTATTTTTGAGAGAGACAGAGTGTGAGCAAGGGAGGGGCAAGAACTCAAGAACTGTAAGATCATGACCTGAGCTGAAGGTGGATGCTTCACTGACTAGCAGCTAGGTGGCCCTGACCTATGTGTTATTTAAAAGCATGTTCTTAGGGGATGCCTAGGTGGCTCTGTTGGTGAGCATCCAAGTTCAGCTCAGGTCATGATCTCGTGGCTTGTGGATTCAAGCCCTGCATAGGGCTCTGTGCTGATAGCTCAGAGCCTGGAACCTGCTTCAGATTCTGTATCTCTACCTGCCCCCCTCCCCCCCCCCAACTTGTGCTCTGTCTGTGTCTCTGTCTCTCAAAAGTAAATTAACATTTTTTAAAAAGTGTTTTCTTGGGGCACTTAGGTGGCTCAGTCAACTGAGCATCCCACTAGGGCTCAGGTCATGATCTCGCAGTTCTCTTAGTGTGTTCAAACCCCACATCGGGCTCATTGCTGTCAGCCTGACAGCTCAAAGCCTGCTTCAGATCCTCTGTCTCCCTCACTCTGCCCCTCCTCACTTGAGCTCTACCCCGTCCCCCGAAAAAAGTGTGTTCTTTAATTTCCAAATATTTGGGAATTTTTCAGATATCTTTCTAGTACTTTTTTTTAGGTTTAATTTTGTTGTGGTCTGAGAACACAGGCTGTATTATTTCTATTATTTTAAGTATGTTAAGGTTTTTTAATAGCCCAGAATATGGTATATCTTAGTGAGTATTCCATGTGTGCTTGAGAAGGTGTATATTTTGTTGTTGTCAGGTGAAATGTTCTATAAATTTCAATCACAAGTTAGTTGATTGTGATGCTCAGGTCATGTATATTCTTACAGATCTTCTGCTTACTTGTTTTATCAATTCCCGAGACAAGAATGTTGAGTCTTGAAATCTAATTGTTAGTTGGCCCATTTCTTCTTTCAAATATATTATGTTTTTGCTTCATGTATCATCAAAGTCTGTTGTTGGGTGAATACACATTTAAGATTTTCATGTCTTCTGGGAAAATTTGTTTCCTTATGTAGTGCCTATTTTTATCCCTGATGGGTTCCCTTGTTTTGAAATCTACTTTAACTGAAATTAATGTAGCTATTCCAGTTTTCTTTAGATTAGTAATAACATAGTATATTCCTCTCCATTTTTTATTTTTAACCTATGAATTTTTATTTAGAGTAGGTTTATTATAGACAGCATGTAATGTATGTTTCAGCATATATATATTACTATGTGGATTATCAATATATCTATAGCTTTCTATCTATGTAAAAAATACAACTGATTTACTTTCCTGACATTTTTTTCTAGTGAAGTGAAGGTAACTTTATAATAGCCACAATACCTGTTTTCTAAAGTCATTTACTTCAGAAACACTTATTTAATATTGAACATCCTGGGTTGAGGCTTGGTTATGTGGCTAAGGGGCCAAAGGAGTCCAGAAGGATAAAATGAAGAAACAGAAGACTTCTGAGTGTCAGGCTGGACAAAATGAAGAAACAGAAGACTTCTGAGTGTCAGGAAACTTTAAATTCAGAGGAAACTGCTTCAGTGTATGTGGCAATTATGTCCTACATAACAACAATTTAGACGGAGTGCCAGCATAGTGTTTAGAGGAGATGAAGTTCAACACTCTTGATTCATGGATGAGGAATCTGAAACCAAAACTAAGTTTCCATATGTCAGATCATGTTTTCCTTGTGCTTTGGCAGAACAGAGTAAGTTACATAATTGCATTGTTTCTGTGATTGCTTTCCCAGGAGGTTCTATCCTAGCAGCTACATAGATTGATGCTCACCAGTGGCCATGAGCGGAAGAGAGAAGCTGCTTTCGTGGTAGGGGGTGAGCAGGCACTATAATAAATAAGATGTCCCAACCTTGAGCTGTGCTCCATGTGTCTCACCTCTTTTTTTTTTTTTTTTTGGTCTATTTCTCAACATTCTTTTTTTCCCCCCATTTTTAAGTTTATTTATTTATTTTGAGAGTGATAGAGATAGCGCAAGTGGGGGAGGGGCAGAGAGAGAGACACAGAGAGAGAGAGAGAATCCTAAGCAGGCTCTGCACTGCCAGCATAGAGCCTCATATGGGGCTCGAACCATGAGTTCACGACCTGAGCCGAAACCAAGAGTCAGACTCTTAACCGACTGAGCCACCCAGATGCCCCTATTTCTCAACATTCTTGTGTTAATTTTCAGATCTTGCAACTTTGAATCTTGAATTAAAATTTCCAAATTGTATTTACTAATTCAATTTAGATTGCTGTTAGTAAAACTGGCATTCTCTTTGTATCTGGGCACCTTATCTTCCAGCTAGGGGAAGTTGCTTGTGTAAATGACCATCACTTGCCAATGCACAGCTGACACTGCAGACTTGCCTTCTCTGGACAGTTATTAACAAGGGCTTAAGATCTTCAGGGTCAGTTTGATTTGATTTAAAAAATCTAAAATTTAAAAATAAGGATTGGAATTGTGCGAAGCTCTATGTCTTCCTAGATATATTTTAAGGTTTTAAATAAGAACACTTTGTATAGGTATTTTTAATGTCTTCTCTTAATCATCCATAATGTCCAAAAATTTAAAAAAGGCTTCAATTTAGAGAAAGCAACCGCCAAATATTTACAGTATTTTTTCCTTTTCAAATGTCTGAATTGTCAGTTTTATTTCAGGATGGTTCTTAATTTATCCAAATGGACTTGCCAGTCTGTGATATTACAGGGGCTCCTCACAGAACAAGCAGAATGACAGTGTTCGCATGTCTTTCCATTATTGCAGAAACTCTATTTTTTTAAAGTGCCTTTAGTAGGATTCTGGGAATTCTCTGTAGGTTAACAGTGGGGCTCCCACCATTTAGAATTCTTTTCTCCTAATGAAAGGCGTCTGAACCCTTGAACTCTGTCAGGGACTTAGGCATGTTCCCTGGGCCTGATTTTCATCCTCAGAAAATGGAGGTCAGATACATGTCAAGAATAAAGGAAGGGTCAGATTAGAGCACTTAAAGACTTTGTACATATCCAGATGACATTAATGTGTTGACCATAGTCTCTGGAAACTGCTAGGCATTTGGTACGCGCGTGAACTGACAAATGAATGAATAAGTAAATAGTGAGTAAAAACGACAGCAAATATTCAGGGACGCAATTAATTATATGCATGGTAAAATGTTTCACTTTTAGTGTGTTTGCCTGGGGTAAATGGAGATTGTTATAAAATATATAACACTTCCCCAATGTGCTTCTTTTTCAAGGGACTAAGGCAGTATAATTTGGTAATGCATTTCATAAAGAAATGAC
Source organism: Crocuta crocuta (assembly GCF_008692635.1). Classification (NCBI taxonomy): domain Eukaryota; kingdom Metazoa; phylum Chordata; class Mammalia; order Carnivora; family Hyaenidae; genus Crocuta; species Crocuta crocuta. The sequence goes on along the minus strand of NW_027529525.1, from coordinate 2,224,770 downwards.
TATTGGAGATGCTAAATAGGATTATAAGAATTTAATCACTTTTTATAAAAATTGGCTTTCATTATGACCACTTTACTTGATAATAGTATCTATGAATCTCATACCAACTTTGCGCCCTCACCCTCATTTGTACAGTTTGACGAATGTGTGAAACAGCATAAGTGGGAAAATCATGTCTGTGTTCTATCCATGTAATTATAAGTATAGTGGGTTTATGAGCTCAGATGTGTAAGACATAATATTTTCTCTATCGTCTCTTACTCAGCTTCTGGCTTTTGGCATTCTTTCAATTATATTGAAAGAAAAAGGGAAAAAAACCTGTAGATCTTTCTTGAGATTCCCCCCGCCAGTTCCCGACACATGCTCATTCCTGGGGTTGTGCTAAGAGACTTGTATGGGGACATGCACAGTACTCAGATTCAGGGGAGAAGGTGCAACTTTGTCATCCGTGCCTGCAAGACGCTGCTGAGACGTCCCTTATCTCTGTCTGCATGGCCCCATCAGTTCCGCATGGCACCCCAGCTCATGCTTGGGGCACGAGAATGTTTTGGTAAGGTTATGTCAAGTCTCACTTTGTTAGATGTGTGTCCTGCTCCCTCTCCTCTCTGGGGTCTTCCTCTGTGGTGTTTTGCTACCATTTTGGGACCTTGTTAGCATATACTTCTCTCTCATCCCAGCCCCTCTGCACTCTCTATCCTTTGTTCCTCCTGCCACTCAACCACCCCACGCTTCTATGCAACAGAGGGGCAATCCTTCTCTACATTTCTTCCAGACACTTAGTCTATGGCTTTTAGTGTAACAAACGTGAGAAAATCTTCTAGGGTGTTTCATATTTTGCTCTGCCACTTGTCCCCCTCATAGCCAACTTCCTGCTTCAAAGAGAAAAAGGGAGAGAGAAACTGAAGAGGAAGGGAAAAAAATCTGAATGAAAAACATTTCAAAATCCATAAATGTGGCACCTGGGTGACTCAGTCGGTTAAGCGTCTGACTTTGGCTCAGGTCATGATCTCGTGGTTCATGAGTTTGAGCCCTGCATTGGGGTCTGTGCTGACAGCTTGGAGCCTGGAGCCTGCTTCAGATGCTGTGTCCCCCTCTCTCTTTGCCCCTCCCTCATGTGGATGCGTGCTCTCTCTCTCTCTCTCAAAAATAATAAACATTTTAAAAATTAAAAAATAAAATAAAAAATAAAATCCATAAACAAATATCTCAAATAAAAACCCAGACCAAGGTATGAATGGGAGCTAATGTTATTATCTTCTATGTTCCAGGCATTCTGCTTGATTCCTTCAGATGTATTATCTCATTTTATCATCACAACAAGACTATGAATAGATACACTTATCACCTGTTTACAATCAGGTTAGAGAGATTAAATAACTTGCTCAATATTAAATTTGAAGTTAGGTGGTTAAAATTCTAAATTCCATACTATTCTCTATTTACTTTATGCCACTTCACAGCACTACAAATGCAATGCTCAGTAAAAGCTAGCTAGCAAATGAGGGGTATGAAAAGATAGTCATTTAGAATTACATTAGACCAGCTAATCTTCATGGGGACATTTGGGCTGAGAACTAGTGTCTGAAGGCTAGGGTCTTGTTAACATGGACCTCACTTCTTGCAGAACATGCAATGCAAAGTTGCTCAACCCAACTATCTCTCAACTGGGGAACTGAGAGATAAACTATGGCACATTACGGTGAAATACTTGTCATAAATAAAAAGGAATGAATTACTGATATACACTCAACAATGTGGGTGGATCTCAAATGTCCAAAGATAAGTGAAGAGGGCTAAACTTAAAAGACCTCATAGCATGATTCCACTTATAGAACCCTCTAGAAAAGGCAAAATTATAGGAATTGTTTCATATTTTGATTGAGGTGGTAGTTGCATGACTGTAGGTGTCGAAAATTGTAGAACTAGACAGTAAATGGGTGAATAGTATTGTATGTAAATTATACTTTAATATTTAAAATGGGAGAAAAAACAAAGTTATTTAGGATGAGGTGCTTTAGTAACCTCATTAGAAATACCCTATCTTATGGTTTTTAGGTAAAATTTGGAAAACAGAATGGGTTCAGTCCCTTAATAACCAACTTCCTCTTAATATTAAACATAACCCTCAGAAGCCTTAGGAGACCCCAAATGCCTTATTTCCTCAACTAGATAACCATAGGAAAACTAAGATGCTTCTTACAAGCAATGATAAGCAACAATGGCTAAGTGCATGCAGATCAGTAAGTTCTTATGACATTGTTGTTATCTGCAAATGTATAAAATGTCCAAAGTTAGCTACTGAGTAATTAATATTGACCTTCAATTAAACTTAGAATTATTTATCATTCCTCCAAATGATTCAAAATTACTGCACTTGGCTGCATGTTATTTTGTACACAGAAGGTTGATACCTGCCAGGCAATTCAATTTAAGGCAAAGGGAATCGTCAAATCCTGCATAAACAAAATATCTTAAAGCTAGGAGAGTTTGGGAGTCATCGATTGTTGTATTTGAGGAATCGTCACTCAAGACTTGAATATATACCTTTGATAAGACAATATAAGCCTTTGTCTCTCCCTTCCTGCAGTGGAAAAGTTTTTTGACTCCATTGGTTTCCAGGCTTTGTAATGGCATTTGGGTCATGTGTGAGGGGGAAGACAGCCAGCTTGGCTAATTCACCAGGGAAAGACAGAAGTTTTCTTATAGAAGACAGAAATTCAGAAAACAGGCAGAGAAGAGAGAGAGAACCAGAAGGGGGTGGGATTTAGACAGAGTTTTAGGAAGATGTTTTGTTTTGTTCCATTTGGTGGGGAGCAAAATGGGAGGAAGGGGCAAGAGACGGAGATGGAGAAACAGTATTTGAATATGCTTGTCTATGTGTTAGAAATAAAATCCTCTTTGGTATTTTTAAAAGATTGCACTGAAGTTAAATTACTTTTTGGTGATTTCCGGATGTTAAGATTGGTTTGTCTCTTGAAGATGATACCGCGTGAAGATGGACCGTGAAGAGACTCTGGTTTTATGAGTAACATATCTGTCAAAGGCTTCAGGCTGACTTTCAAGAAAAGTTGTTTAACTTCCAGGGATATGTAACTTAATGAAGGAAAAATGTGAAACTATTAGTTTAACCAAATAGGAAATGCAGAAGAAATTTTGATATTTTTCAATTTCCCTCAGAATTATACTGTCAGTCTTCAAGGGCTAAAGAAACCAAAGTAATGAGCACTGGTTATGAAAAACAGCTTGTCACCCTGATGCCAGGCATATCTGTCGAGCGCCAAAGGTGAATCTGAAAACGCCTTAGACATCATATATGAACAAATTTTCAAATCAAACTTTTTTTCATTACACTGAAGAAGAAAGTTAGTCTATAATTAGATGAACGTATGAATACTTCTGTTAGTTATGAAAAGTATATCCAGTACTTGCACAATTAATTTGGGCCTTTTTCCTCCTGCACAGCTGTTATTAAGACTATGAGGCAGTATACAATTTATGACAGCTTAGAATCAAGTTCTGGGTATTCCAGCAATAATTTTCCAGTTACATGTTTTTCTTCCAAGAGACCCACAGAGAGATTTGACGACTGTGTGCGGGCAGGGTACAGCTACAGGGGCTGATGGGAGAAAGAGAGGTAGGAGGAAGAGGAAAGGCAAACAATGGTGGCAGGTGTGCCCTGCTTTCCCGAGGGTATGGCCCTGGGTACCTGCCCTCTAGCTCAGCACGTGTGAGAGACACAGGTGTCGACAGTGAAGGAGTTGTGCTGGTTTGTAGAGTGACTCTTTCCGTCCAGACCCACAAGACTTGGCCGGCCTGCAGTTTCAGGTTCTGTTCTCCTCCTTGTGTGTGCGATTTGTGAGGGGATCCAGAAGTGATCACAGAGCAAGATCCCCTCCAGGAAGTATGAGATCTCTGTCCCCTGCCCCAGTGTCTGCTGACATTTTTTTTCGACGGTCAGACGAGGGGTGTGGGAAATTACGGGCTTATTGGAATGGCTTGAGAGCGTCTTGAAAAATTCTCTTTGATGGGAAGAATGTCTCTCAGTTGTCTGTATACTTGGTTTTTGGATGGCTTTGACTTACACCTTGCCCTCTCGCTGATCAGACTCATTTATATTTGAAGGGAGTGATAGTGATTAAATCAGTTTATAGTTTAAAAATTCCTCAACTTTTCTGAATTGTAAGCTATAAGACTGGTCTCTGTGTCCTTGAATGTTAACAGTTCAGGAGTATTTAAATTTCTTGCTGAGCGTGTGTCTTCTATGCAGGAAGATCAAGACTAAAGCAAGAACTCAAAAACAAGAACACCTGTTTTGCCTGGTAAGGCCACTGTCGTGTCATCTCCTTGATATTAAAGGCAGATCAACTAAAGAAATAAGACTAACTGTGGCCTTGAATGGGAGGGTTCTAGCACTTGTTTATCGTTTGTTCAGCAGATGGCCATGCCAGGCATTATCCTGGGTGGGGGTTTTAAGGCTGGCACAGAGCACCTAGGCTTGGTCAAATGCTATCTATGCTCTGGTGTAGGAATAACGCATGGCCAGAGTCAGTAGTGTGCTTTATTCAAAGCGTATTTCATACTGAACTTCTCTGAGCTCATTTCTCGAGGAATTTCATTCATTACCTACTGTCAGTTGCTCATTATTTTCCTTTATAAATGAATTGGTTAAGTGACATGCATTATAGATAGATGATATTTCTAAACCTCCCGTACCTTCATTCTGGTAAACATAAGCATTCGCCTTGAACAGAGAAAGTCACAATAGCGAGCTGAAGTTGTTATAGCAACAATGAGAACACTTTAATATTCAGGAACCATCGTTTTTTCAAGAGTAAATGATACAATGAATGCTTGATACTCTATTGTTTACAGACTTATTGTGACTCATAACTCTTCACATGTCAGTCCCAAACAGATGGAAGAGTAATTCTATGAGACTTAAACAATAATTCAAATATTGGTATATGAAGCTGCTCTTAAAAATCTTGACAGGCTTTTACCCATGATAGATCTATACCTCTTTTTTATTGTAGCAAAACTTTAAAAATTGCATCCACATTAATGAAACTTTTTCCATTTCTTCAGAGGACAGCTAAAACACGCTTGGCTAGATAAGTATTTGTACACCCACCCAAAGAAGACCATAGAATAGTAGAAGCGCATAGCCCACACAGGCCATGAAGTCAAGTGGGCTGGATTCAAGGTCTCGGCTCTGCTGCTTACAGCTGTGTGACTTTGGGCAAGTATTTCTCCTCACAATGCCTCAGTTTTCCCATCTGTAAGATGGAGATGTGAAAGTACCTACCCTGTGGGGTTGTTGTGAGGATTAAAGGAGTTTATGTACACTACCTAAAGAGTTTTGCCCAGAGAAAGCATTATATGAATGTTTGCTCTTCTTCTATCTGGTTCAAGTATTTGCATTTGAGCAACATTTGGCAAGATGAGGATGTTAGTTGCCCATCATTTTCTTAATATTCTCTATGGAACAAATAAGCTAAATACAGGGGGATTTCTATTTTATCTGAGTTTTCTTCCAAGAGCATGGTTCAAAAGTTATTTGTGGTGCACCTAGTCTCCTCCCAGTTCTTGCTTGCAGGAACACATTTAGGGGTGAAAGATGGGAAGCAGCATGGGGTTGTGGGAGGAACAAGATGTTTGAAGTCAGGCAAATCTGGTTCAAATCTAAGCTCTGCCACAAATTGTGACTTAACCAGTATTATCAATTGTAAATGGGGGCAATGATACTTACCCTTGTGGTTGTTGTGAGACTGAATGAGATGTACGTACTTAGCACATCCTAAAAGTCAACAGATGTTGGCTTTTGTCTGAGTGAGCAGTCCTAAACCATTCCTGGAGCAGAAGTGGCCAAGTTCTGACCCACATAGGCTTCCCCACTCATCCCATCTCACCTTGGCTTCCACAACATCACAATCGCTAGAAACAAACAGCCAATTCAAACTGGAGTCAGACAGATTGACCTACAACCTATAAAGACAATTGGCATGAAAAGTTTTCCTCAAATAGGGATGATGAGGTCAGCTTGGCCAATCAGTACCCTTTTCAGTAAAAATTTTGGAAAGAAATTTCTGGAGGGGATTAGCAGGAGCTAAATATATGATATGATGGGGAAGCAGAATCTATGAGCTGGCAGAAGCTGTGAGGCAGTGAGAGAATGAAAGGAAGAGAAGGTGAGTCTCAAGTGGCTGGCGGCACGTAGACCAGGAAAAAACAGCCCAGAGTTAAGTCATCCTGATGATAGGGCTTCGGTTGATTCTTGTTGCTGGAGCCACGCTACCAGTGGATCTCCGACTTCATCTCCCTGCCGCTGCTGCTCCACACTTCCTGTTCTTCCCATGAGGTTGGGGAATGTGGTGACATCTTTCTACGGGTTCCCAAATAGCCCTGGCCTGATGGTGGGGGTTCTCGTTTTACCCATTTCTACTGCCACTCTTCAAATAAGCTATGTCACTAAGCGTCACTTAAATAAGTCCCATTTCTCTCTCCTCCGATGTTATACCAGGAAAAAGAATGTGTCTGATATCAGAGAAAGATGACGACTCAGTGTGGAGTTCCATGTTGCCTGTGGCATTGGCCTGTGCATTTCAGGGTCCCAGCTCAGCAAGGCTTTTTTGAATAGATGTCCGGTGAAATTGAGTATTTCATTTCTAAGCTTGAGTATTAGATGTCAGACACTTGCAGTCCCTAACTCACTGTCCATACAACTTTTAATTTTTGTGCCCTTAGACAAGAGACAGTGTATAGAGAGGTTAAATGCATGGCTCTAGCATCAGATTACTTCTGGTTAATTCCTGCCTCCACCATTTAACAACTTGGGAACATTCTTTCTCCATGCTTAAATAAATACTTTCTTCATTATTATCATTATTATATATTCTTAAAGAGTATTGCTAAATATTTTGTCGATCTGCCAAAATACCCATTTGTTGCATTTGTTTGTTTACTTATGTTTCTATTAGTAGACTTGCTTCCTTGAGAGCGAATGAGAATACATTTTTGTATTGCCATTAGTAACAGAGTAGGTTCTCAACAAATTAATATTTTAATATCTCCTTTTCTAAAACAAACTCCTTGCAAAATTTCATGCTGCAATTTTTATTCTCTGAATCTTACAGAGATTTTAAATCTCTTTAACTTCTTCTTCTATACATGGACATAAACCTGTAGTAGATATTATGCTTGCTTTAATTATTCATTTATTTTATTCATCGTTCTGTTACTTGATTAGCTTCAGCCCAGCCAACGTCAGACCCTGTAGTGCCCACCTTTGCTTACCATGTTTGCCCCTTCCTTATGACATACGTTTTTTTGGCTCTATTTTTACTCTAAATTAATTTTATGCTTATCATTCTTGAGTGTCTTTCTGCCTGGGTCTATCTGCTTCTCCAACTTAGCAAGGTCATTTTGAATTCCAATCCCATCTGTTAGGAAGTATACTCTCTCCAGGTGACTACATCAGCTAAATCAATGAGTCGCCTATTTCTTCAAACAGGTCATTGATGAAAGTTAAAACACACAGCTTCTGCCTGCCTTTTAAATAAAAATGTTATTTTCCAAAGTTGTAAGAACATGAGCCAAGTGTAGTAGACATTTTGATGTAAGAAAAACTTTTGATTGTGAGAACAAACGACTCAATAAATCTATGTATAAATTGCTCAGTGCCCTATAACCAACATTGCAGTTTATTAAACCACATTTTAGCCTTACCTAACTTGAAAAGGTGTTTTAAAGTTCATTGAGCCTGTCCCACATCTAAGTTTATCTAGTAGGTATACATAGTATCCTATATGTAGGTGTAAGAAAAAATTTAGCAAGCCAGCAAATAAGAATTATATCCCAATTTTGGTACAGTTTGAATGAGGAGCTCTTACAGTCTGGGTAAGAACAGTTTGTATAGCTTTTCAGCAGTGATTGGTAAAGACTTGATTTTAATTAGGTTTGTTATTCTAAAAAAAGTATGTTACTCTAAAGAGAAAGATGAACTGACAGAGCAAAATATTTTATTATTTCATTAGATGAAAGTAATAAATCTAAATAATGTGTTTGCAGATGAAAAGAAATCATTGTTTTTCTATCTTGGAAGAATACATTCTTATTAGGAATCTAAGACCGTTTCTTGAGTAAAGCTGTGCTCTGAAACACTTTGCCATTTTTAAAAGTGTTTGCAACTTTCCTGGTGTTTACCCAGGCAGTTCATGTCACCCTGAAGGTCACAGAAAATGACCTAAGCTCTTTACCATTGGCATCCAAAAGTTTCTGTCCAGTCCTCAAAAGAACGCCTTTTCATTGCTTTTCCAGCCAAACAGACCTACAGCAGTTTGTTTATATCATCACCTGCTGGAACTCCAGAAAGCATCATGACAAAGGTAGAGATTACAATCATGGTTAAAATTGAGGCTGAATTTTCATGGATTAATTTCCTTAATTGAAAAAAGCCTGTTACAAAGTTATGAAGACTTCTGTAAGCAAGGACTGAAAAGGTCTCCTGGGGCTTTCAGCCCGATGTTTTGTTTTGCCCTACTGGGGCTTTTCCTTAGGTTGTAAATTTCAGCTTTCTAATGTCAGCTCTCTCCTTTGTTGAGCTTTAAGGCATTTCTGGAATTACTCAGCAGAGGGACTTTGACAATTCCCTGCCCAGTTCTTAGGTCATAGAGCTGATTTACGGCTGGGGGAGGTTCTCTAAACAGTAGACGAAATTGGTGAGAGATGTTATCCATTTATTAAAGTGGGTTCAGGAGTTGCTCCTGTTGATCAGTGAGAGTCATCCTAAAAAAATTAAAAAAAAAAAAACAGACTTGGATGCATTATTGCTATTCTATGAATTTTACTGCAGGAAAATGAAACTCATTCTTAGGGAAATTGTTTAAGGGTAAATCCAAAGAGTAAACTGATAGTGTTACAGCAAACTCTAAATCTGCTATTTCAGGTTGATAGCATTAAAGCAGTTTAAGAAATGACTGTTCTTATTAACATAAACTTGCAATTTCAATATTTATTCAACCAACATTTATTGAATGTCCTTTCTGTTCAGGCTGCTCTAAGTACTGTGGACACAAGCAGAGAATAAGGCAGAAAATTCTTTTGCTTTCGTAATTACTGGAGACAGATATCAAATAATAACAAATAAATATATAGCAAAACAGCTGGTAATAATATTCAGAGCTTTGATGAGAAATAATGGAAGGTGGGTGGGTATAGAGAATTGGGAGTGGTAGTAATTTTAGGAATGTGTAAGATTTCTACTGCTGCTTTAACAATTACCACAAATTTACTGGTTTAAAGTAAAATTATTATCTAACAGCTTTGTAGGTTAGAAGTCCTATGCTCCTAAAATCAAATCCTAAAACCAAGCCATTGGCAGGCTTTCGGAGAGAATCCTTTCTTTTTGGTTTTTCCAGATTCCAGAGGCTTCTCACAGTCCTAGGCTCATAGTGTCCCTCCTCTCTCTTCAAAGCTAGCAATATCACATCTCTCTGACCCTTCATTTGTTGTAACATCTCTTTATGACCACAGCCAGTAAAGATTTTCCTATTTTAAGAGCTCATGTGCTTAGATGGAACTGCCCTGATAATCCAGGATAATCTCTGTATTTTCAGGTCAGTTAATTAGCAACATAAATTCTATCTGCAGCTTAATTTTCTTTTGCCACATAAGAAAATATATTCACATTTGTGTAGATGCTTGAATTATCTGTGATTTGTTCAGTGGGAGCCTTTTCAAACTGGCTTCTGTGACCTTTTGACATGTCCCTATCATAATTTAAGCACTTTCTCATTTCCAGTACAATAAGATGATCCAGGCTTATTTTGTACTTTCCCAGCCCCAGCTCAAGAAACAGCCATTTACTCAAAGAGTCCTGGTTCCTTTTAATGAAAAATTGGCAAATAGTTGCTAGGTATGCTCATTGGCTTTGAAATCTGTGTATGTTTTGTAGGTATAGTCTGAAGGTGTGAATGAAAAAAGGAACCAAGGACGAGACCAACATTTCTGACCTGAGCTAATGGAGGGTGGAGTTATTGTGAATGGGGATCAGGAATCCTGAGGTGTAGTAGGTTTGGCGGGAGGATCCGGAATTCAGTTTGGCCATTGTCAACTAGAATGTTAGACATTCTACTAGAGATGGTAAGTAGGCAGCTGGTATCTGGGTCTATAGCTCTAGAAGGAATCCTGAACTGGAGATAACATTTGGGAATCACCACTGTATAGATGGCATTTAAATCCATTAGAAAAGATAAGATCATCAAAGGAATGAGTAGAAGTAGTGAAGGAAAGATGATCCAGGTCTGAATTGTGGAACACATCAATATAAGAGGTCAGGGAGAAGAGGAACAAACAATAAAGGAAATTCAGAAGGAGTGACCCCTGAGGTAGAGGGAAAAGTAGAAGTTGGTGTTCCAGTAGCAAGTGCAAAAACATGTATTGAGAAAGTGATCAACTGTGTCAAATGCGGCCTCTAAGTCAAGTAAGGTGAAGACAGAATTGACCATTGCTTGGGGGGACCGGCTGTGGGAGGAGAGGGCAGTTCCCCTGGGTGGAATGAGTATGAACAAGAATTGGAAATGTGGAATTAAACATAACAAGTGTAGACAAATACTCTGAAGAGGTTTGCTGCAAAGAGAAGCAAATGAATTAAGGTCATATAAAGTTGTTGTTTTCAATAAGATGGAAGAAATAGCAGCACATTCTTATGTGGATGGAAGTGGTAGACTAAATAAGGAGTGGGAAGATTGATAGATGGCAGTAGGTGGGGTGGGTAGAATCTGTTGCTTTGTCATTTCCAGCTTCTAGAGGCTACCCATGTTCCGTGGCTCCCAGTTCCCTTCTTCCATTTCTAAACCCAGTAATAGCAGGTGAGTCCTTCTCACACCTCTCTGACACCTCTTCCCATCACCATCTCTCTCTCATTGTGCCCAGGAAAGATTCTCCAATTTTAAGGACTCGTATGATAAGATTGGACCCACAAGGTAGTCCAAGAGGATCTCCCCATCTCAAGGACCTTAACCTTGATCACATCTGCAAAATCCCTTTTGACATGTTAAGTACCACACCCACAGCTTCTGGAGAAGAGGACTTGGACATTTCTGCAGGACCATTATTCTGCCAGCCTAACATCCCAGAGGTTGAAATAGATGGTTTTGTAGTTGCTTTGTGTATTCTTTGAACCTCCTTAGCCTACTCCTTAATTATTTAAACTGGGGTAAGCTTCTTGTGAGTTCTCATGAATTCTAGACAAGTGGGGTTTAATTCTATGTGCACCTGCATAGGGGCCTCATGGATCTGTCATGCACTGATGTTGATTAGCTCTGCAGTCACTCAACTATTACTGAAAGAGAAGATGGATGCAACTCCCAGATTCATCTCCCACTCTTCTCCTGTAAATAATGTTTTCCAGGCTTTCTTGCACCTGGCTTCTAGCCAAGTTGCATCAGTGGAGGCCTGGGGAGAGATTAGTCTACAGGAAGAAGGAAGGAGCTGAAGTATTTCTCGCTTTCTGTTTCTGCCTTGTGGGGTGGTTGCCTGCTGCGAGCGCTTCGCTCGATGGTGCCAGCTCCCCTGGGCAGGCCCCTCTGGGACTCAAGCTTCAGCCAGGAGGCCTGGCTGCCAAATTCTAGTATCGTCACCTCTTTCTTAGCTGGGCTTGTGGCTTCCTGCTGTTGCTAATCTCTGGGTCGCCTGCATTCCCTATTTGGCTTGTTAGCTCTTCCATCACTGTGTCACTCATTCACTACACCAGATTTCCTCTATTTGAAAATATCTAGACTAGTTTCTGTTTTTCTGGCTCAGCGTTCACTGATAGAATGGAAAATAACAGTATGCCAGTTTCAATTTTGCATTTACAAAGCTAACCTCCCTTACCAATCTGAAAGGGACTCTCATATTCTTAAAAAATAAAAAGTTTGACAGGTGAACCATTCATTTTGTTTAGAGGTATATAAAAAAAAACTTTAGCACCCTCATGGCATTTCTGACATGAAATATGTGGCTTGATGTTTACTTACTGAGACTGATGTCATAGAGTGAGCTCGACTAGGACACAAGAAAGGAATTTCGGGAAGCCACTCTGAACTGCTGAGGATTAGGTTTCTGAATGATGAGCCGGGTGGTGTTGGCGTGGCAGGGGACAGGACTGCAGCCCTCCACCGGTGCCAATCAAGAACACTCAATCATGGCTTTGGGGCACAAAGGACTGGATAAAGAGAATTCCACGTGTCTAAAAAGTGCTTTCCTCTATTTCAAGGAGACAAAAAACTGGGGCAGGAATGCAGTCTAGTCTGGTGGTGGCTGGCTGCCACTCATTTCTTCTTAAAAACAAATATACACAGACCATGGAAAAGAAATGAAGGGAAGCCTTCTCTCCTCTGAATAGGAAGGCTATTAGTAAGAGCAAAAAGATTAAAAAATAATTTGCATACATGATTATTAGGATGGAAAAGGATGACTCTAACTGCAGTTCTTGACACAACTTTGTGGCTTTCTGTGGTTGAGATAATGTACATAAAGCAGAGACCCCACCATCTGACTAATTAACTCGGCAGCAGGGAGGGAATGGATGAAAGGATAATTAATAGGTCAAAGACCCAATGCTGTGTTATGATTATTTGAATAATATTATGATAATTTGAATAACGTACAAGGGTTTGTGAAAATTGGTTGCTGGCTAGGACTCCAGCTGACAAAACATTTGAATCACGCTCATTTTATACCTCCTGGGTAGCTTTCCTTCCTTCCTGAAAGTACTGAGCATATGTTTGAATATTGGGGGGAGGGAGGAAGAGATGGTGGGAAGAGAGTTTTGAAAAAAATACTGTTTCAACTTTCCGTGGCTGAATTTCTCCATTTCTCGTCACATTGAAGTGACCTTAACTGGGAGCACACTTGCAGGCAGAGACAATAGATACTGCAGCATACGACTTTGCAGGGAACGGTCAAGGAAACAAAACACCCAGCGCCTATTTCCTGCTTTAAAAAAATAAATTACTCAATTAGATTAGGTCTCTGGTTGATGGATTTCGATCATTATATAGAAAAACAAGACTATAGAATTACTCTTATTTTAGACAAGTAGGGATTTTAAACCAAGACATTTATTTAGAATTTTTAAGCATATTGAATGTTGAATGGGTCCTACCCCCCCAATTTTTTAGAATGTCTTATAGATTATTAACCAATATAGCTGCATTCATAATATTCCTACAGTTGACCATGGGGCAACCTCATATCATATATCATTTCAGTGGCTTTTTTCCCCTTTTACTGAGAAAATGGACTTGACTGTCAACATCTAAGCAGCAATCTAGAACATGGCCTGAGGGTATTTAGGACAAGTAATAAAAAGGCCAAACTTGCTTTCTGCCACATGAGTTTATTTTCCTGCAGGAATTTTATGTGTTTTATTACTTATGTGAAAAGAGTAGCTTCCTTCTACCTTCTCATTAATCCAGTTATCCTCAACTGGGGGCCATTTTGTCCCCTGTGGGGACATTTCTGTCACAATTTGGGACATCTCCTATTATCTATCTACAGGGTAGAGCCTAGGCATGCTGCTAAGCATCCTACAATGTCCAGGACAGCCCCCAAAGCAAAGAATTGTGTGGCCTCAAGTGTCAACAGCACTGACGTTGAGAACCTGCATGAATCCAAGAGTGTCCTTTGGTGACTACAAGAATGAAAATGATGCTGCCTTGGCTAAGACCCTCCTAATTTATTGTGAGCCATTGTTCTCCACTTCTAAGATTTTACCTCTAAAAGTAGGGAAAATGAGGATCCTACTGCATATGACCAAGAAGCCGAGTCTCTTATGCTAGCATTTTAGATATATGTGTTATAAAGGCTACAATCTGATTATTAAGGATTACTGTTAATGAATGAATAAATGCAAGCAATTCTTAATGCCAAGACATCTTAGGTCAAAGATGAACCTAAAAGTGGGTAGAGTATACTTTCCTGAATGCTCAGGTAAGCAGTGGCCTTCAGGTGATCTGTAAAGCTACCGACAGCCTTCTGCAGCCCAAAAGGATAGGACTGGTAGTAGTACCAAGGAAGCTGAGCAAGACTTCACAAGAAAACTGTGAAGTTTTCTGTCTCCTAAACCTATGATCCTGATGCCTACTTATCCAGCGATTGTGGTCCCATATACTCTCACGAGCTATTTTAAAGAGGTTTTTTTGTTTGCTCAGAGATTTAGTAGAGAGTGTGACACATAGTGTCTATTATGACTAACTTTATTCCTGAAGTAGAACCACAAATAAAAATTACAAGCTCTCAGGGGACCCCATTGCTGGTAAAGAATATGCTATTTGGTATTTAAGAAAACTTACCATAAAAATTGATGAAAAATATCATTTGCATTTTAGAAGGAGTGACTGGGCTTTAGACCAGGTTAGAATTTCAGTTTTCCAGCTTAAGTATTCTCTCCTTGATCTCACTTAAATGTTACTAACACTTGGGTTGCCGGCCTGCTCACAATAAGCACCTGTATCCACCACCCAATTTCTATAAATAAATAGAAAATACAGAAGGTGGAACAAGTATCATTGTTTTGCAGTTAGTGGTTTGATGTAAAACAGAAGATTAAACACATTTTATAAGTAGAATATAATTTTTGAAACATATGTAGTTATGTATTACCATGCCAAGCTCCCAATATATGTTGTTACATAGATATCTTTGCGAAAGAACAGGAGTGGTCAGATGCAGAAACTTTGGTCACTTATGTGTAGTGAGAATTGGGAATAATACAACCTTCCCACTTTCTCTCGCTGATTAAGCTTTGTGTTGTAAATGCATGTTACTGTTGTGTTCTTAACATAGAAGACCATTTAATAAAAGCTTCTTGTGATACAAAAAGAGAGAATTTTTTTTTAATGTTGACTTTTGCTGTTGAGGAAAGGCTTTGGAAATAAGTGATAAAAGTACAGCCACTGACATCCATCAACACAGTAGGAGGTAAGTATGTGGCATTGTATTGTAAATTTTTATTAAGTAATAAGCCATATTTCAATAATAAGCATACACACATATGGTGCTAAGGTATGAAGAAACAGTTGTGGAGCTTAGTTTGGGAATCTGGGGAAGATAAATTTGATAGAATTTTGGTAGATAAAATCACACTATTTCAAAAATAGAACTACATTGGATTGACAGATGAAATCCCAACTTCTAGACAGTCCACTAAAGAACACAACACCTTTGTAACTTGGGGATTATCAAAATATGCTACTAGACCATTAAAAGCTATGATTTGGAATTAATTGCTCAAAATTGTAAATGATAAGAAAAGGGGATGAGTAACCCACATTAAAAGAAGGATGAGTCAGATGCAGAGGTTTCGAGTTCTGGAAGATTCCTCCATCACCAAAGCAGAGTTCAGTTCCTCAGACACAAGGGCAACCATGAGCAAGCTATGGAGTCCTTTCTTAATTCAACAAGGGTCTACTAGGCACATGGGAAGTGGTGACATGAGAGGGCTCCCTGTGATGTTCCTTGATGGTTAAGTACTGCCTTCCTGGGACTGAGTCTCCAAGCAGGAGAGGAGTCAAGCAAAGCTGGAGCTGGAAGTTATGCTTCAGGAGATGATGCTCTCAGAGCTGTCTTGTTCTAGATAGGTCTTTTTTTTTTTTTTTTTAAATAAACTCACAATTTAAAATTTTTTTATTTTTCATTGAAGTATAGTTGACACATAATATTATATTAGTTTCAGGTGTACAAGATAGTAATTTGAAAATTATACACATTACAAAATGCTCAGCACAAGTGTAGTTACTGTCTGTCACCATACAAAGTTATTACAGCATTACTGACTATATTTCCTATGCTATACTTTTTATCCCTGTGACCCACTTATTTTGTACTTGGAATTCGATACTGCTTTTTACAAATTTATTTATTTAAATTCAAGTTAGTTAACATACAGTGTAGTGTTGGTTTCAGGAGTAGAACCCAATGATTCATCACTTATATACAATACCCAGTGTTCTTCCGAACAAGTGTCTGCCTTAAAGTCCATCACCCATTTAGCTCATGCCCCCACCCACCTCTCCTCCAGCAACCCTCAGTTTGTTCTATATATTTAAGAGCCTCTTATGGTTTTGCCTCCTCTCTGTTTTTATCTTATTTTTCTTTCTCTTCCTCTGTGTTCATCCGTTGTGTTTTGTAAATTCCACGCATTAGTGAAATCATATTGTCTTTCTCTGACTGACTTATTTCACTTAGCATAATACACTCTAGTTACATCCATCTCATTGCAGGTAGCAAGATTTCATTCTTTTTGATCACTGAGTAATATTCCATTGTATATATATACCACATCTTCTTTATCCATTCATCCATTGATAGACATTTGGGCTCTTTCCATAATGTGGCTGTTGTTGATAGCACTGCTATGAACATTGGGGTGGATGTGCCCCTTTGAATCAGCAGTTTCATACCCTTTGGATAAATACCTAGTACTACAGTTGCTGGGTTGTAGCCCAAATGGGCCGAAGACATGAATAGAAAATTTTCCAAAGAAGATATCCATATCGTTAACAGACACATGAAAAGATGCTCAACATCACTCATCAGGGAAATACAAATCAAAATCATGAGATACTACCTCACACCTGTAAGAATGGCTAATATTAGCAACTCAAGAAACAATGATGTTTGCAAAGATGTAGAAAAAGGGATCTCTTTCACTGTTGGTGGGAATGCAAACTGGTGCAGCCACTCTGGAACACAGTATGGAGGTTCCTCAAAAAATTAAAAATAGAGCTACTCAACCTAGTTCTTGAGAGCTTCGAGAAGGTGTCTCTCCTGACTTGTTAGCATCACTTAACATCAGCTGACAGCAAAGTAGTAGGCCTACAACTTCAGAACACACTTTTATAAAAGCATATCATCTAAAAGTATGCTACCTTCAATTATCATCGTACCCAGAATGCCCTGACTAAGTAGAATTTTTAGTAGGACCCCAGCTCTCTTACCAAGCATTTTCAATATTTGCCAGCAGTTCTTGGTTCAGTGCTTTGTAACTGCCCTTTCTCTCCAGCCTCTTGTTGCATCTCCTAGCCTCAGTGTTGCTCACCCAGCTTCATTGAGGGTTCTGGTGCCCAACTTAAAAAGTTCTAGCTCCACTCCTAAAACAATCCTGGGTAAACACAGCAGACGGTGTCAGTGCCACAACTCTATCCCTCAGCGCTCACTGCTCTAATCTCATTTGCTACGCGCTCCTGTGACTCTTACGAGGAAACAGAAGTGCCTGGAAGTTAATGCCCGAAAGGCCTTCCACCAATGACAAAAGGGACTTTGGGAGAGAAATGCCCCAGCTTTCTTTTTTACTGCTAGAGGGACAGGTGCTCTGTGCTGTCTCCCAGAATTACCCAGAAGGATTCAGCCCTGTTGCCCACAGCAGTAACCTGCCCAATAATGCACCTTTTTCTCTGTCACTCTTCCATTCTCCTACCACTGCTTCCTGGGATAACCTCTCACCTAAGCTTCTTGCACTCAAATCCTGTCTCAGAATCTACTTCAAAGGGAGCCCAGCTTAAAAGAATAATTTCAAGGTTTGTGTGGACAACCCCTCTATTGCTCTTGTGTCATGTGAGAGCTCTTGTAGGCTGGTGACTTTGGTCTTCAAGGTCATTGGACTAGCAGTCCCCTGGGACTGCTCCAAATTCAAAATCTTAAACTTTGGGATTCCAACCTTTGGACAAATCTATGGGAACTACTCCTCACACACTTAACTATCCCCAAACCACTCTTTGAACTTATCAACACCTGCAGCCTCGAGTCTCCCCAAACCCCCTGCCCTGTATTTGATGGCACTTTCCCCCATACCTGTACCCACTGTTAGTCTGTTTAATTATGCTCACCTGTATCCTTATCTTCTCATAAGCTTTAATCACCTTCTACTCTGACCTTGAAAATCTTCAAACATACATGAACTAAACCATCTTATTTAGATTCAGCTTCCCCTCTCCAGGCTTACCATGTGCTTGACACATTCCAGGTACATAAGTCTTCTCATTATTCACTGAAATGCCACATTCTTTCATACCACTGTATTCGTATCCCTCAAGTGTTCTTCTGGCCTTCCCTTGTTTAAAAGTCACCACCTCAGTGGTACTTTCAAGCAAAATCACTTGCTTTCTGGTGGTTTTCATACCTTGTATATCAGTTCATTAGAACAATCATCACTTGAAATTGCAACTATTTTCATGTCTGTCTTTTCAACCAGAGTATGAACTTGAGGACAAGAATGGTCTTTAGTCAATACCCTGAGCTCCTGTGGCTAGATTGGCTGGAAGATAGCAGGTAGTAATTTAATGTGTGATGAATGAATAAAAGTTACTCATTAAAGCTGCAGTCCTTTCCACTGCAATACTGCATCTGATTTTCACAGAAAACATATTTGTTGCCTGTTATTCCTTGGGACCTAGCTGTTGCAAAGTCCTTTATAACACTTAACAGGTTGGTAGATGTCATCTCCAATTCTGAAATGATCTGCCTGCTGGTTTCTTCTGTCCACATGTCCTCTACATCAGCTAGGTGTTTTTAATTACTAACTCAGCCCAGGTTGACAGTAATGAGAATTGTTTTTGCCACCAAACACCATAAAACCACTTTGAGTTTTATTGATCTGCTGCCTCCTAGGCACAGTCCTACCTCCCAACTTCTGTCTAAGGTAAATTTTAGATGTTCTTATGATTTAAGTCGCCATTAGTTTGGCTTTTAATTAATTGCAACTGAAGGAAATCTTAAATGATGAATATTTTGAAATAATAATTTTAAGTTGCATTAAAGAAAAGACACATATTATTTAGAGAGGCAGACAGGAAGAAGGGATGGGAAAGGAGGTACTGGAATGAGGAGAATGAAGGAGTGAGGTAGGATTAGCCTATAGGGGCTTTATGTCAGTAGCAAATCCTAGAGTATTAAATAAGACAGGCATGGTTTGATAAAAAGGAGAAACGAGCATTCTTGAGTGGCCATGTTCAATGACTCAAGGATAAGAGAGGGTAAGAGAATTCATTTTCCCATAGAAAAAAATAAGCGGCTTAAAAACAAAAATTTGGAATACAAGTGTACATGATTTAGTAGAACTCACAATTTCTGACTCATGAAAGACTGTCTGAAGAGCAGAATCTATTTCAACATAATAGGGGGAACATTTTACTGGGCACTGTGACAATGGTATTGGGGAACAGAATTCCAGTGCTGCCACTGGAACACTCCAGCATCACCAAGATCATGTGTAAAAGCATGTATAAGGCAGATCTGTACTGTCCTGGTTAAGTATTAAATGATACCATGACTTAGGGCCAGCCACTTAATAACCCTAATAGCAGTTAGGACTAGCTCAGTTTCTTCATTTTTGGAAAAGGGAAAGTGAGTCTGAAGATTCAAGGTCCTTTCAACTCTATCTCCATGATGCCCAATGGTCTCAAAGTTAAAAGACTTTTTTCCTACCAGCTCTGTCTTAATGTCCCAATATTTTTGAATCTGTGTTAAAAATATAATAACTAAAAGTCTTAAAAGTACAAAATAAAAGAGTAAGAGTGAGGCATTGGAAAAAGCCGTCAAGAAAAAATATATTTCGTATTTGGTTAAGTTTTCTGAACCAAATTGTTTCTCACAGAGAATTTTCTAGTTTACTATTTTTACTGTTTGTTTCTTTTAGCCCATTAGATAGGTAATTAATGCTCTGAGTTGTATTTCAGGCAGTAAATTCTATCAATACTAACTAAATAATTACAACATTTCATTTTCCTTCTGGGCTTAGGGACTATGATCAGAAAAATTTTTAATTTTTAGAAGACTGAAAACATTTTCTTTCTCAAAGAGCAGACAGTTTCAAAGGTAACATGTGTATATGCAGTACACTCCTATTAGAAAAATTGCTTCTTTAGAGCTGAGGGGAAAAAATGGTAGCCTACAATGTGTTGGAAAAAGTTCTGGTTCCTGTGGAAACCAGTGTTCACAGATTCTGACAGCACATGGCCTCCTGATGATCCTGGATCAAACAGCTGCACACAGCATTCTAGTTTGCATTGTCAAATGGAAAATAACCAAAAACTCTCAACTGAAAATTCATGAGGCTGCTTGATATATGTCGACAATGGCATTGGATACACTAGGGCAGATATGACTTAGAACCACCCCTGAGCATTAGAAAATCCTGAAACAGTAATTCTATCTGCCTCCAAAATTGTATTTGGAAAATAAATAAATTATATTTTCTCTTTTTTAATTATATGTGCTAAAATTTATTTGACTAGTTGGTTCTATTTAGAACATCCTTTTAAAAGCAGGACATGTGTTTCTCTAAATGCCAGGTGTCTTCCTAAGGACTGTCCTATATGCTTTTTGGTAGTACTTAGCTTGTAATCTATATCGAGAGATAGATAGATACATTACAAATATTTCTTAGGCTACATAATAATATGAATGATTAATTCCAACATGACTTAAAAGCTTTTCTTTCAAAACTTCTGGAACATATTTGTATTGAAGCTTATGTTTAATTTTTATTGTTTTGTTCTGTTTTGGTCTGAACTTCATCTCATTTTTTACCCTTATGGCTATGGTGTGAAGGATAATTAAATTTCTATTGAGTTTTGTGAACCCTGTGGAGAAAAGATTTATATCCACGTAGGAAATCTTGGAAGCGTGAAGTTTTGTACACAAATTCTGGGATTTCTGTTGTTACCTTGTTAGAAATCTTGAGATTTAGCCAAGGAGCAGAAATGTAGAGCATACCCAGAGAATCTGGGGGGAAAACTGGAAAGATTTGAGACTGAGAATGTGAAATGTTGAAACTTTCTCAGAATTTATCCTGAGATTGCTGAAGTAAATTATCTAGATAAAATTGGGTCTCAAATAGAAGCACACTAAGAACTGATTTTTGAAATCTCAAAGATAAAAGGTTCTGATGATAGTCAGTCATAAATGACAACATTTACATATAATTGCTTTAAATATTTAATCATGAACAATATTTTTATCAATTATTTTTACCATGGGTGAATCAGATACAATAGGAAAAATTATATGCTGAAATTATAATAAATTCCTTAAGCCTTTTCTTGTGTATGAAATGGGAATGCATGACATGTGATGTTTTGAAACAAATCTATTGAGTACTGAGTCTACACAGAGAACGTGTTTCCAGGACATTTGAATGATAAAACCGTGTATAAACGTAATTGTCTTGTGGAAGCTGACTTTATTAGTCACTGAAACATTTTAAAAAGAGTGAAATGATTCATAAGAAACATTATTGTTAATTATTAATAAAGAGCATCATCTGGAAAAGCACAGAGCTTTCTGTGGCCTGCTGCATGTACGGGCGTAGT
Source organism: Crocuta crocuta (assembly GCF_008692635.1). NCBI lineage: Eukaryota > Metazoa > Chordata > Mammalia > Carnivora > Hyaenidae > Crocuta > Crocuta crocuta. Next base: position 2,203,417 of record NW_027529525.1, on the reverse strand, counting down.
AGGGGGTGGGAGAAGACCCATCATCACAGTCCTGTGTCAAGTTGGAAGGCAGGAAGGAGGGTACAGGTGCAAAACAAAAGCTCCTTTTTTCCTGAATATGTTCATATGCAACTTCCTGGGGGCCAGCTATTGCCAGAAAGAAGAGCTACAGACTGATCCTCATGATTTGTATTTTGGTGAAGACCAACCCTGTACGAGTGGATTGATATTTTTGCAAGTACAAAAAATCAGGTAAACCTTGGGAAACAAAAGGATCACAAAGAAAGCATTGACCAATTTCTCACAAAAGCTTCCCTTGACTGAAATCTTTTTTGAATATTGTCATATTTTCATATTCATTACTCCATGGTCATGGATTGGCAGACTTGGTATCAGTTTTCTCCCAAACTGATCTCAGTGCAATCACAATAAAAATTCCAACTGTATGTGTGTGTGTGTGTGTTGGGGGGTGCATGTGTGTAAGAGAAGAACAAATTGACTTTAACATGTATATGAAATACAGAAAGCCAAAAATTACTGATAGTGTTTAAAAGGAAGAACAAAGCTGGGAGACTTCCACTGCCAGATATCAATACTTATCGTAAAGCTACCAAAATTACAACAGGGTGGTACTGCAGCAAGTATAAACAAATAGGTCACAGAACAGACAGGAGTTCCAGAAATAGCTACACGTATATATCACCTGCTACATGATGGCCCCATTCATGACAAAATTGACACTGCAGTGCAGAGGGAAAAGTATGGTCTTTTTAAAGAAATGACACTAGGTCAATCAGCTAATCATAAAGGGAAAAAAGTATATCTTGACCCGGCATGTGCACTATACACAAAAATACACACACACAATCAACTCAAAATCAATTATAAACTTAAACATCAGACCTGAAACTGAAAAATTCCTAGAAGAAACTTAGAAGAAAGATGTTTTAAATAGGACACAGAAAGCACTAACAATAAAGGAATACTTGAAAATTTTGACTACATTAAAACTACAAACTTCAGGGGCGCCTGGGTGGCTTAGTCGGTTAAGCGTCCGACTTTCGCTTAGGTCATGATCTCACAGTTCGTGGGTTCGAGCCCCGCGTCGGGCTCTGTGCTGACTGCCAGCTCGGAGCCTGGAGCCTGTTTCAGTCTATGACTCCCTCTCTCTCTGACCTTCCCCTGCTCACACTGTCTCTCTCTCTCTCCTAGAAATAAATAAAACATTTAAAAAAAAAACAAAAAACTACAAACTTCATCAAAAGACATTACTAAGAGAATGAAAAGGCAAAGAATAGAGTGGGAGAAGATTTTTTTTAGCATATAAAATTTACAAAAAGCTCACATATAAATCAATAAATCAATGATAAAAAATAATAAGCCAACTCAATAGAAAAATGTACAAGAGACTTACACAGGCACTTCCCAAAAGAAAATATATGAATGGCCAATAAATATATTAAAGATACTTGACGTGTTGGGTGGCTCAGTCAGTTGAGTGACCAATCTTGATTTCAACTCAAGCCATGATCCCAGGGTCATGGGATGGAGCTCCATGTCAGGCTCCATGCTGAGCGTGGAGCCTGCTAAAGAGTCTCTCTCTCTGGGGGCACCTGGATGGCCCAGTCAGTCAAGCGTCCAACTCTTAATTTCAGTTTAGGTCATGATTTCATGGTTTATGGAACCAAGCCCTGCATCCAGCTCTGCGTTGACAGCTCCCAAGCATTGCTTGGGATTCTCTCTCTCTCTCTGTCTCAAAAATAAATAAAACATTTAAAAAAAAGATTCTCTTTGTCCCTCTGCCTCTCTCTCCTACTCCCACTCATACACTCTCTCCCTAAAATTAAAATATGTATGTTTTAAAGATTTTAAAGATACTTAACCTCATTAGTCATCAGGAAAGTGCAAAGGAAAAAAAAAGCCAAAAACCAAAACAGAAAACAGTTAAAATGAGAACTGCTTCATACTACTGGAATAGCTACAATGAAAAAGACTGATGATATCAAGTGTTGACAAAGACATGGATAATTAGAACTCTCATAAACTGCAGGTAGACAAATAATTTAGTGGTATCTAATATTTGGAAATAAGCCTACTGTATGACCAGCAAAAAGAAATTTGCATATATGTCCGCCAAAGTAGATATACAAAAATAATCTTAGCAACACTATTTGTAATAGTGTAAATTGGAAAACAATGCAGTATCATCAAAATTTGAGTGGACAAATACATTGTGTCATTACAAAGACAATAGAATTAAAAAATTGTCACTATAGGCAACAATATGGAGACTATCGCCAGCATAAGGTGTAATAAAGTTAGCCACAAAAGAGTCACATGCTGTATGATTCCATTTACATAAAGCTCAAAAAGCGGCAAAGCTAATTATGGTGTTAGAAGTCAAGCTGGTGGTTACCTTGATGGGGGTAGTGACTGACACAGCATGAGAAGGACTTCCGAAGGGTTAGTAATACTGTTTCTTCATCTGGTGCTAGATACACGGGTCTGTTAGCTTTGTGAAAATTTAATGCTTTAAGTCTATGAGTTATTTACATTTCTGTATCACGTTATACTTTAATAAGTTTATTTTTAGAAAAGTCATTATCTTATCTGCACATAATTCAAGTTTTATGGAATAAAGCCTGGCAATATCTACTAAATTTTTACTACATTTATAGCCTTTAATCAAGCAATTTCATGTCCAGGATATTGCCCTACTAAAACATTTGAACAGAGTCACAGAAGTATGTTCATTGTCCCACTGGTCATCCCTTTTTATTGGCACACTGTCATTTCCCAGCTCTCGTGGCAGCACATTTGTTTCATTTTCCCTGACCATTTCTTGGTCTTCTTTGCTGGTCCTGCCTTACTGAGTGTTGGAGGACCCCATAGCTCTGCCCTGGGCCTCATCCTTACTGTCTAAGCTCCTTTCCCATATTACCTCTTTCATTCTAATGGCTGCAAGAGCCATCGAAATTCCAGTGACTTTCAATTTTATTTACCTACTCCCTATCTCTTCCCTAAGCTCTATGTTTATTATATATCCAGCATGCAACTTGCCCTTTCTTTCAAAAAAATTTTTTATGTTTATCTATTTATTTTGACAGAGAGAGGGAGAGCATGTGAGTGCAAGTAGGGGAGGGGCAGAGAGAGGGAAAGAGAGAATACCACACAGGCTCAGCACTGCCCCACCCAGGGCTGGATCTTACGAACAATGAGATCAAGACCTGAGCCAAAATTAAGAGTCAGATGCTTAACTGACAGAACCACCCAAGTGTCCCTCAACTTGCTATTTCTACTTTAGATTTAATATACTCAAAATGGCATTCTTCATGCTTAGCTTGGTCAAACTTATTTTTGCCCAGTCTTCTCCTCCTAGTTGTTTGGGACCCAGATCTAGGAGTTATCCACTACACATCCTCTTTTCTTTATCGCCCATTCAATTCTTCACCAAGATGATCATTGTACTTGAATTTGTTCACTTCTCTTCATCTCCAATGCCATCATTGGAGTCATTAACTTCTAATTAGGTGATTTAAATAAGCCCTTAGCTGGTTTCTTTAATTCAATTCTTCCCTTTTAATAATTCATTGTTTTAGCCAGAGTAACCTTTTAAATCATAAACTATATCATGCTACTCCCTTCTTTGAGAGATTAAATGGCTTCCCAATGCTTATAGATTAAAATCTAGATTCTTCCCCACAATAAATTACAAGGTTCTGTATTTTCCAGTTCCTGCCTTACATGACACACTTATTATCTCTGATAGTCCCCTTTGCTGTCTGTACTCCAATCCCATTGGCTTCCCTTGTGTTCCTCAATTACTTCAAGCAGCTTCTGCCCACCCCCCCAACCCTGTGCCTTTGTTTTGCTTTTCCCTTTGCTCAGAATGGTCCCACTCTGCAGATAGCCAGCTCATTCTCATCCTTTAAACCTCTGCTCCAATGTTTGCTACATGGAGAAATCTTCCTTGACCACCTTGCTTAACAGGCTTACCAGTTACTCATTGTCTCATTCCTTTATCTCTTTCACGACATTTATCATTAACTGAATTGTTTTAAATATATATTCATTTACAATTTGTAATCATTCTATTTATTTACATATTTTCTTGATTACTAAATTGTAAACTGAATGAGGGCAACATCCATATGTGTTTGCCTTACTCACTAACCTCTAATAGAGTTGCTGGAAATGGTAGACAATCAAAAAGTTTTTTGTTGAATTAAGAAAGTTTCTCCTGGACATTGTTCTCATCTGGTAGTGATTTTGCCTGCCCTGCCCCCGGGAGGTTTTTGACAATGACTCAAGACATTTTTTATTTTCACAACTTGGGGAAGCGAGGGTGTTGCTACTGGCATCTAGTTGGTAGAGACTAGGGATGCTCTTAAGCATCCTGCTATACACAAGACAGCTCCCACACAAAGCAAAAAGATTTATTTGGCTGCCAATAGAGCTGAGGTAGAGAAACTTGGATGAGGGGACACAGTGTATCTATCTCTTACTATTTGGTATCTGCTTGGAGACTTGAACTATGTGGAGAGATGGTTCAGCTTCAGACCTCTACTTTCTTAAGACTGCCCACCTTGAACAATCATCACGAGTGATGGTAATTGACATACTTACCACCAACTACTGGAATAGGCAGGATTTTCTTAACTCACTCAGCTTGAGCAATTTTTAGTAGTTTTCTGCATAGCTCAGACTTGAAACATATTTCTAAAATATTTTAGGAGGTATTTGCTTTGTGACTGCCCTTCTGCTTCTCTTCTCTAGTGGATAATTAGAAGGATTTATTCTCTGGAGATGTCAAGTAGGCACCTTTCTCATTACCTAAATTCACTTCGAGAAAAATAAATCAGTATCCAGATGAAAGTGCAGGAAGTGTCCAAGGGAGCTGTTTCAATCCACAGAAAATAATTTCGACTATGTATAATCAGGAAGATGCTGAAGAATCTTTACCTCCTCTCTGTGTAATAGCCTTCTTACATCCCCATAACTGCGTTGAGGCAGAATTTATAACTTGCTTAATTTATAGTGCGAAGAAGAGCCTTTACACCCCAGTATTTTTTTTTTCAATCAGTGCAGGCCAAGTTCTAGGGTCATGTAAGGTAGAGGATCATATGTTTCCCAGGACAGAGTGAAGATATCAGTCTGAGTAGAAATAATGTTATCATCTATCTTTTAGAAGGCTCCAGTGAAAGAAAACCAAATAAGTGTCAGGGAATAGCACATTCTAGAAGTTGCTGCATAAAGAGAAGAGGGTGGGGAATAAGCCTGCAATGGTGTTTCTTCAGTTCAAAGCCATGGCTTTCCAGTTGAGAAGGGGCATGTCACAGAAAGACTCTTGCAGTGTGTGAGTGTCACATCCCTCCCCATCTTAAGCATGACCAGGCAGGAGAGAGGGCAAGAACCTCTCTCACAGGTGAAATTACATTTAGAGCTCTTATCTTTGTCATTTCAGGTTGCTATAATAAAGTACCATAGACTGAGTGGCTTGTAAACAACAGAAATTTATTTTTCACAGTCTGGAGGCTGGGAAGTCTAAGATCAAGTTGCCAGCATGGACAAATTCTGGGGAAGTTCTCTTTCTTGTTTAGAGCACAAGGCCTTTGTGCTGTGTCCTCAAATGACAGAAAGGACCTCCATAGAGTCTCTTTTATAAGAACACTCTCATTCACGAGCACTCCACCATTATGACCTAAGCATCTTCCCAAACCCCCACCTACTAATACCATCATCTTTGGGGGTTAGAATTTCAACATATATATTTAGGGAGGATATTGTATCTCCCCTCTCCACCCCATTCAGACCACAGCACATGCCTACTCTTTCTTATCTCCCCTACCTGTGTTTTCTAAATTTACTTTCCAAATAAACTACCAGCACCTAATCCTTGAAAACCAGGTTCTGTTTCTGGAAGGATCCAGACTAAAACAGACATAGGAAAAAATACACAAGAATCCTGCTTCCCAGGCCAATAGGCTGTGGCTCCAAAGACTGAGGAATATAGATGGTGCTGCTCTTCTATGAGACAAGAAAAAAGATGTTTAATCCAGAGACGTCAAGAAAAAGAGGAATGAGTGGCATAAAGCTGTGCAGTAGGATAATGAAAAGAGATGAAGAGGAGAGAACTAGAAGGACTGGGGAACCTAGAAAAACTGGGGAGAAAAACTATGCCAAATGGGGTATATATAAAGCTGAAGACTATAGTAGGAGCAGTATAAACTCTATCTCTGCTTTCCTGGTGGGATCTTCAGTAAACTTGACATTGCTCACTAAAGAACATAGGGGAAATGGATTATACTTGCAGATGGTCAGGGGTACTGAGTGCTCTCTAATGGTGGATGTGATATGTCCACAGAAATCACCTATAGGGACAGCTAGACACCCGACCTAGTTTTTTTTTATCATTCACAACATCTAGCTCAGAGCTAAGGCACACAATAGTTTCAGTGAACAATAAGAATACTTATTCTTCCTGAATAACCACATAAATAATGTATTGTTCCATCTTCTGATAGGCACATCACTTAATAATCAGTGATAATAATTTCTGTGCTCTTTGGTTGAAATTGCTTCAGCTTCAAAGCATATCTATCATATTTATTCATTCTCATTCATTCTCTCCTAAGTAAGTGCACACACACACACACACACACACACAAACACACACACACCAAGAGACAATATACTACAGCTCTTCCAATAGAGTTAACTTGAATACTCAGTTTGGTGCTGCTCAGGAAAGCCCAAGAGAATACAACTCATTTAATCATTCAAAAAATATTTATATACCAAATATTGTAAGTTATCAGTGGAGACTCAACGATGAAAAAATAGAGTTCTTATCTTCAAAGAGATCTCAGTCTGAATTATGGTCATTATTCTCTCTACTATTATCACACTTTCAGTGTGAACCATTGGTGAGTCATTCTATGGAAAATGTCTACATCTCATTCAGTTCTGCTCTCTGAGGACAGACTTGCTGTGCCCTTAGTGTAGCATGTTGTCTTTCTTTAAAAAGAATTCTTTAATGCTTTTCTCTGTATCCTGGGAAGGTAGGAGTACATTCCAAAATGTAAGCATATGTATTATTATCTTCTCATCCCCAGGCTTTCTTTTAACCACCCACTTTCCTTGATATTCTGTCCAAAAAGCAAAGCAGAGTTTCTGGACATTTTGTTAAAAGAGAAAAACAACATTGAGAAATACACAGGTCCATTAATTTGGAAATTATAGCCAATGTGTGTTGATGGCTATTACATGTAAGGCAGTTATAGGTCAAAATGGAACTAAGAACTCTATGCAGGGGTAGAGAAGAGAGATGGAGAGCAAAAGGGGGTGGAGATAGTCTTGAAGTACAAAGTGAAGGCTTTGTGAAAATCTATAGGCTTTCTCTTTAAAAAGGTAATTTTACAATTTAATTTATTACTGGCTTTGGAAACTGTCAGTGTCACTCTTTGGAAATTGCCCATTTGAACATCTCAGAAAATCTGATGGATAAAATGAAAAGTGGAGAAGGGAAAATAGTAAAGAGGCTTAAGTTGTAAGTTACAAATCTAGTGATTCTGACTTTAACCTTCAGAGAGAAAGAAAAATAGTTTCTGGCTTGAAAAAGAACAATTATGCACTCCTGCCTGTTTTCAAGCTCAATTCCTCTATAAGCCCTTAAAAGATAAATCTAACTATAAATAACCTTGGAAAATGGAATCTGAGGGAAACTACATTGTTTGCCTTTTGCTTCTTTATATACTTGATTTGTGTTTGAAGAATTATTTGACTCTAACAAATTCATCTAATGGATTTCAAAGAATATCTCACTAATGCCCTATGATTTTTTAACCACTATATTTAACAACCAGTTGTTTCTCTTAACAGAAAATATATGAAATATACATGCAAAGATATATGTACATTTATATATTTATATACACACAAACATATGAGCAAGCCAATGAATATTAAAGCAGATACTTAGTTCTTCACCACATTGGATGGAATGTCCAAAGTAGCCTTCCTACTCTATCTCTTTATCTAATTTGATTCTTCTTATTGCCTTTAAACACACACACACACACACACAGGACATTGTCCTGGACCTTGAAGGGGTTTACATTTTTATTAAAGAGATAATATTTTACTTACATGTAAAAAATGGAAAACAATCTAAGGCTCTTTATGTTTGTTTTATATTTTAAATTAAGAACCACCAGAATTCAGAGAAGGGTAGGATCATTATAGGTTATAGGAGTTTGTTAAAGACCAATTAATCCAATGTTCATTTGTGAAATGAGTGCTGGAGGATGGTGAGATTGAAGCTGGGCATCAGCAAGATACTTAAAAAAGGCATTAAACATGTGCTGACTGTAAAGGTGTGGGGATGGGTGGGGAGGCATGGGACAGGTAAGGCTGTGGTTGGGTTAGGCAAGTCCAAAGAATGAAATATGATCAGAGAGAGAGAAGGTGGGCCTGGTGACAAAGGGACTTGAAGAAGTGGCATGACAGAGCAATTTTCCTTGCTGTATCTACAGCAAGTAGTAACTTGTGTCTTCAAGGAAGCTATTATTATGGTTTCTATTGACATATGTGATTAAACCAGCAAAATCTCTAGTCTTGGATGAAAAAAAAGTCTGACTTTCTCCACCTGAAAGATAAAAACTTTCCTGAGGTTTAAATAGACACTGAGGTGAGAAATCCAGCCATTTTTACAGCTATGACTGAGTGATGAGTTTTTTTTCAAAGATCTTACTATATATTAAATAATATAACATCATTTTCAGGCATCTTAAGCATATGAAGAGCCAGAATTTCCAGTCCTTCCATCGGAAACTAAAATATGTATAGAAATAGAATTTTTTAAAAATATTTTATTTATTTTTGAGAGAGAGATAGAGGCAGCATGAGCAGGGGAGGATCAGAGATAGAGGGAGGCACAGAATCTGAAATAGGCTCCAGGCTCTGAGCTAGCTGTCAGCACAGAGCCCGATGCAGGGCTCGAACCCACGAACCGCGAGATCATGACCCGAGCCGAAGTCAGACGCTCAACCGACTGAGCCACCCAGGCGCCCCTAGAAATAGAATTTTTAAAACTATAGGCCCAGACAAATGCTTTCTAAACTGACATAAAATTAATGAAACTTTGGCTAAGGTTGGGAAACCTGCTATATAACAAATTAATTAGGTTGTATTGCAGAATCAGATGACTGATTTGACTGTTCATGTTACCCAAACCAGTTTTGCTTGATTATGGAGAAACTTGTAAGTGGCAAATTCAACTAAATGAACACTCAAAGATATTTTAGAATTTCCTAGTATTTATTTTTATCTCAAGTTTCCCCTGTGTATGAACCTAAGACCACTAAACTTAATTATTACTTTTAAATCTATATGAGATTTGTAACTTCATTTTCAAAAATATACTGCTTAGTTGTCAAAGGGAAATAACAAGAAGCATCATCATTTAAGGCAAGAGTTGACAAATGTCTTTCTAAAGTGCTAGATAATAAATATCTTAGACTTGCAATTATACAGCATCAACGCAGCCATAAACAAAGCAGAAAAAAATGAGCATGGCTATGGTATACTAAAACTTGATAAAACAGGGTCCCAGAGTTGTAGCTCACCTACCCCTCATCTAAATGATATTGCCACCATTAAAGTAATTGCTAAGCCTCTTCCAAATTGAACACTAGGATAAGCCTTCTCATGGCTATTTATAACTGCTTGGGTTAGGTTGGTACATGGAAATGCGGAGAAAGAAGTCATTGAGATAAACAATTGCTATTTATCAGTAAATAATATGTGCTCCCCTTCAACTTTTCTTATTTAAATTTTTAATTCTGAAATGTGTCAAACTGGTAGATAAGTAAGAAAAGAATATAACTGACATGATCATACTTACCACATAGCTTTGACAGTAGTTAATGTTTTCATACTTGCTTGAGATCATTTGAAAAGAAATTAAATGTTACAGATAAAATTAAATGCTTAGCCCAGCCCTGTGCTCCCTGTTCCTGTGCCAATAGGTTAATTCTACCTTTGTAGGTAATCTATCTCTTCTCTCTGGTTGCTTTTAAGATTTTCATATTGTCTTTGATGTTCTGAAATCTGTGGATTTGTATCCTTTATCAAATTTGAAAACTTATTAAAAAATGTTTCTTTAAATGTAATATCTTCACCATTTTGTTTTCCCTCCTTCTGGAATTTCTAGTTCAATATATGTTGTATCTTCTATCCTCCATTTCTCTTACTTCTGCCTTGTACTTTTTCTTAATCTTTTTGTGCAGTGACTGGGGTAATTTCCTTAGGTCAGCTTTCCAGCTCACTTATTACCTCTTAAATTAATTATTCTTTATGTTAATTAAAATTTGAATTTCAAAGATTTTTTTTCATTTCTAAAGATACATATTTCTTTTTCAAATCTGCCATATAGTTTTAGAGTGTCATATTCTTTGAGATTTATTTCTATTCCTTCTCTTTTTTTACTCTAATAATTTTGTTTTATAGATTATTTCAGATTTTTTATTATATTATTTGAGTGAGGGGAAAGAAGTTTATATAATCCTCATGTATGTCTTGTGTGCTCATTTTCCCTCATGGCTTGTTATTTATTTGTGTGTGAGAGATCATGATAACAGAAGAGTGTTGTTTTCTTTGTGTGTTTTGTTCTGTTTTCCTGTTGGAGTCCATGCACTTACAGAAATGCTAGTCTGGAGTGGTTTTGCGTTTGTTTTTGCTAGGTGCTCCAGGGATTTTACCAAACTGAGATTGGTCTTCTTGTTAATTTTTCAGATCAGGCGTGAACACACCCATGGATGAGTTTGTTTGTTTGTTTGTTTGTTTCTCCTCAGAATCCTAAAGACAAGTTTCCTTCTTGCTTTCTTGTGCCAGTAAGTAGAATTGTTCTACTCCCCCTTTCAGAAACTGAGATAATAACTCTTCCATTATCCCAGCTTTGTAATGGGGTGTGATGCTTTAGCTCCCCCATTTTGCTGGAGCCCAAAGGCATGTCTTCTGTACCTGTATGGGCGTTAAAGCACTTAAAGGTATACTTGAAGACTTCAGTCTGGGGCAGTTTTTCTTTTGGTTGCTGGAAGACCAGGTCCTGAATTTGCCACTCTGATTTAAGTATTCCCATTATTTCTGTCATCTTCTTGTTTTTGAAGAAGATGTTTATGTAATTAAACATTATGCTATTGCATATATGCATCGTTTCTATGTATCTGTAATTGAACAACAGATCTCTGACTTATTTATTTTGTCACTTTGCTGGGACCACTCTTTAAGTCAACCATAATATCATTACAAAGATTTGTATATTTATCATGTATTTTTTAAATTACAAAGCTATTTTGGGGTCTTTTTAAAAGACATCCTAAAAAATGCTTTCACTCTTGAATACAAATTACATGCTCTCTCACAGAATTTGTCCATTTGGGTTGAGTCTGAACAAAAAGTCTATTAATTATTTAACAACAGAAGGATCATTTGAAAAATTCTTGAGCTTAGGTACTATTTCCCATGAGTACATATATAGTATTAATGGTGCTATCCATTCAACTTTTTAAAAATATCTGATAGATTTCACAATTTTTTCTTGATTCATCATTGAAATGTTTATCATTATGCCAAAAGAATGCTGGCACACTCCATGATCAAAGATGCTTTTGCAAGTATATTTGGAAATTAAGTTTTGCATTGTAGGAAAATGTGTGGCACTACACATTCACAAATTGTACCCACCCTGCCAGAAATCCAAGTGCTTAATGTGACTTGGAAACAGATTTTGAATATTTTATCTATAATTGTGCTAATTCTGCCCCAAATAAGGATCAGCATTGCAGATAACTTTCTGCTTAAGTACCTATTAAGGTTCTTCTTTCCAGTGACTGGACCCTATATGATAGACCCTCTGAAACTGTGAATACATAAAAGGTAAAGGCTGGTAGTCCTTAATATCTTCTCCTCATTATCATCATACAAAATAGTATTTTTAGAAAGTGTTTCTGAATTCAATTGTCCTCACATGGCAGGGACTGTGCCTAGGGAGGCACCATGTGCTGAAAGGCTGAGGCTATATGAATGTTGACGCTAGTGTCTTTCTGGAGGATGTAACAGAAAAATGTCTCTTCTTCCCATCCCCTGCAAAGAGTTTATAACATTTAACAAGTATCACAAGTGTAAGTATTTCAAACTGGAAATTTTAAAAATTCATGTGACAGCCAGAGTCAGTTGGTTAATATCTGTAAGAACTCATGTTTGCCTGATAATGACATGGATCAAGTAGACAATCAATCAGACTCAGTCAACCCAATAACTAGCTTTTCTGGTGAACAGATTGATCTAATCCTCACTTGTTCAAGTTTGTTCCCAACTCTTATCCCATCAGCTTCTACTTTTTTTCTCATCTCATCCTTTTGTGTTTTTTTGATTATTGGAATACTTCCCTTAGAAGTCCAGATTTTGGTCTGTTCTACACAGTTACAGAAAAAGCAGCAGCTCTTTATCATGTCTTGTTTAGTCACTGGGTGAGGCCCGATTTTTCCTCTTTGATATAATTAGCATTGTTTCTTCTGAGAGTCGCTTTAGGAATGAACTTTCTTCTTTATTTCTCATAAAACGTATTCTAACTTGGGGTGTGCACTGGGAGAGGGGAAGTAGAGTAACAGATCTCTGCAATCTGGCTTAGGAAAAAATACTTTTTTTCCCTATGATTTTTCTTAGGTGATCTTTGGTTCCTTCCACTGAAATGTCTCTTATCTGATACCATAAAGGTTTTCAAGCTTTACAATGCTAAGAGGTTACAAATGTGAGTAATTTATCAATTTTAAATGCATTAGAGTTATTTCTCAATCTTGTCTTTTCTGCTTTACAAGTGCTTCCTGATACATTTCCTGCGAGTGAACTTTCCCATTTCTCTTTATAGCCCCGAACTCAAGCCATAGCTCTATCTGGATAAAAGATGGCCCTGACCTATTTCCCTTTTTGCATACAGAAAGGTTTGAATTTGACCTTAACATAAAGAGTAGGTAATAAAGTGTGCTATAAGCTGGATATTTTAAAGTACTTTATAAAATAGGTTATTTACCAAATAGTGATGGATAACTGTAGAATGACCTTACCAAACTATCAACATCTATATTTAGATGCAGTTATCTAATAACTCTTAAGTCCTGAGAAGTACACAGCAAAATCAAAGAAAGCACAACCTTTCTGAAACTGTCAAGATCAGTAGACATATATAAATGTATGTATCACTTTTCCTGTTAAGAAGGAATTTCAATTCAAAGATCAAAGGGTCGTTTCTTGCTCATCACAGATTTCGTCTAGTCTTCTTCCTACCGAGGATGGCAAAGTCCCCCACATTAGTGGTTACACCTTTTCAAATGTGCAACTTATAAATCAAAGGATCCAAAATGGATCATGAATATTAGAAGACAGTGAAAACTGCAAAGCAAAAAAAGTCACTTGAAACTTAAATAAGAAGAATAAAAATGATATATGTGGATCTGGGCCTCTGGCCACTTGAGTTTATGCTTTCTCAAGCCCAGGAAGAGAACGTGTCAGACCAGAATCACATTTAACACTTGATCAGGGGAGAACTAACCACAGGAAATGAAAACATCTTCACTGTCACCTGCAGTTCTAGAGGAAGTGTTAGGATTCTAACTGTCTTCTGAAAGATGGACCATTAAACAAGCGCTATCCGTGGTGGAATATTTGTGGAGCAGGACAGTATATCATCAATGAGAGAACTTCATTAAGCAGGAAAATCTTAACCCTTGAAAACATAATTCATGGCTTTCAAAAAAATATTAAGCCCACTTTAACTCTTATATTGGATTGTATGTAGGACATATTTTTCTCAGTCTCATTCAAGCCTAGTCTTTTTTTTTTTAACTAATAATATTTCAGAATGTCAATGCAATATTTCTTATGCATTTAAAATGAAATTTGAGGCAGTGACTATAGTCTTTGATCCTCTGGTATATTTTTGTAACTCGTCACTTCTAGCACAATATGGAAGGCACATACATAATAGATGCTTCATAAATACTTTGTGATCATTTTGTGATCAATTGTTCATTGTCATAGAACAATTAACGTCAAAACTGGGCATTCCATCTTGCAGCTCAGTATTTTTGTTAGACAGTGAGATCAACAATTAAAATAATTTGTGGAAAAGTGAATTGTATTAACATAGAGTTTTTATGAGAATTTTGTGTCTTAATATTTAGTAAAATTTTTAAAATCTAAAAATTAACATCTTTCAACTAGAAATAAATGTAGCCCTAAATATCTGTGGTGTTATCATTCGAATGATGAATTTTTACACAAACATTTTTCCTGACTTACTTTAATGAATGAATCTTCACTATGTAGGAGTGTTGGAACATTCTGACATCCATTAATTGCTATTGCTGGTTTCTCAAAGAACTCTGAAATATGAGTATTAAATTGGTGATAGTGGAATGCAAGGGATTGGGATTTTAGTTAAAGACAATGATTTATGTATATTCAGGGACAGAATAAAAATGAGAAATATTTTCCAGCATTAGCCATTGTAACTGCATTGAAACCTTCAGGAATACTTGACATGTATGAATCAAAGAACCGCTATATGCCCATAGTATCGTTTAAAACAAAAGATCATATCACTCCCCTGCATAAAATCTTCTGATGGTTTTCCAAAGGACTTCGTATAATTTCCAAACTCTTTCCCATGGCCATGGAGACTCTTGTTTCTGCCTTCATCTGTTACCATCCTTCTCTGCTCTCAGGAGGCCTCAGCTATTTGCTCTTCAAACATGCCACACTCATGTCAGCTTAGGACTTTGCACTTGCTCTTCCTAGAATTCCCTTCTATGCATCTTGCCTCTTTCTAATTTCTTAGATATCAACTCAAAGGCCACTTCCCCAGAGATCCCTTCCCAAACTACCCAGTCCGAGCATATATTCCTACACACACACACACACACACCACTCTATTGCATTATTGGGTTTTACCATGGTACTTACATTTTTCAGAGACTATCTGTGTTTACTCTAATAATCCACCTGTGGTAGTTGCCTCTGGGGCCACATGTAACATTTCCTTGGCCCACCTTGATTTCACCTGCAGTGGTGATAGACAATTCCCTGAAAGCTCAGATATCCCTCCCTTCTCACCCTACTCCACTCGTTTTTCAGCTTTTCTGCTTTCTTTGGTCCCACAAGTGCCTGTTCTGCCCCAGCACAAGCACAGTCAAGGGGAAGTAGAAATCAGTGACTACATGTTTCCGTCTCCATCCAGTCTTCAGGTGGGCCAGGATTTCTCAAGGGATTTTGACAGAAATCAAGTCCTTGTTCCCACAGCAGCAACCTCAACTATTGTCTGTTTCTTTTTTCTCATTTCACACTCTTCTCCTGATCTCTGTTTCCTGGGATCCCCTCCAAGTTCACCATTAGTAATCAGTACTCAAGACTTTGTTTCATGCCCTGTTATCAGGGGAATCTCAATTAAGACATCTCCTATAGGATATAAGATCCATTAGAGACAAAAACCTTATCTTGTTTCTGGTATTTTGTTTTATTCACAATACATAACAGGAGTTGGCATGTGGTGAATGCTATATTTATTTATCACAAAGAATTATAGGCAGTAGTAGAAGTTATGGGTGAGTTTAGGGAAGGAATGGTATTCAAAAGAAAGGAATGATTAAAAAAAAAGAAATGCAGAAAGTATAGGATGGTACAAGCATGAATAATACCAAGTAAATGTAGAGAAGGTGTAAAATATACATATAAGGGGCTGGAAAATTCTAAGACATTCAATCATATGCAAGAAGATTTAGTATTAGAAACCTCTGGCAAACCTCTCTGGTGTTGACCATCTTATCAGAAAACTCAAATGGTGTTATTGTTTTAACTGTTTCAGTAACGAAATTTTCATTTTTTTCAGAATTTCAAAGCTTGATTCATAGGATTAAAGGATGTTAAACCCAAAAATTTAATTCGCTAACTAGGGCTTTTTGAAAAACAGGGGTGCAAGGACATCTGCCTTCAGCAATGCCAGAGTAACTGGTACCATGCTTGTCCTGCCATAAACAATGAAGGCTGTTTACATGAGGCAAGCGTTCTCAGGAACTGGACACAGGGACCACAAGACTGTGATCTTTGAGAGAAGGAAAACACATAAGTTGAGTTCCACACTTGCCCTGGCTTTCTGCCTGGAAACACTTACCAGCGGGGATAGGCCATAGAATTATAGCAGAGAGGGGAGTTTTGCTGAGTGGAAAAGGCTGAGATCAGAGTAAGGGTGGCTGAAGGGATAGGAACTGGCAAGAAAGTATACCTGATGGGAGGACCTGCATGGAGACCGCTGGCCAGAGAAGCTCCTACATGATGACAGCTGAAAGACCCCAGAAATCATGAATGCTGAATACTATTGGAGCTCCACTCCAGCTACAGTGGCGAGATCTCATGGAATATCTGAGATGTTCAGTTTAAATGCTAAAAAGGCCAAACCTTACAGACATGCACCATACTGTAGAGTAAGAGCCATACCTTAGGAGTAAGACAAAACTAAAATAGATCCAAACTAACTAAGAATAACATTAAGCTTGACAGGCTCAAAAGGATCCACAAGTAATTTAATTGGTGGCTGGACTAAAACTCAGTATTTCTTAAAGAAAGACAACATACCCTGGACTCCCTACGATGTGTCATACATAATGTCCAACATCCAATAAAAGTAACATTTTAAAAATAAAACTATGCTGATAAACCTCTAATGAAACAGATTAAGAAAAAGCAGGAAAACCAAATTACCAACAACAGGGATAAAACAGGAGATATCTTATAGATCCCATTGACATTAGAAAGGTTATTGGGAGCTTTATATACAACTTCATGCTAATACATTTGTCAACTTACATAAATGAAAAAGAATTTTTAAATAACACAACTTACAAAGATGGACACAAGAAGAAACAAAGTCAAAATTATTTCTGTAATAGTACTAGAAACTTCTTTGCCTTTTCCACTTTTAGTCTCTCACAAGTAGGCTTTTCCATAGGCTACATAATGTGTGATATTGTAATAGACTGAACATGAAGGCAGATGCGTGAACTAGGGGTAGTCTATTAAGCTATCCATTAAGAAGACTAGTGGAAATATGGGGCGCCTGGGTGGCTTAGTCTGCTAAGCGTCCGACTTTCGCTTAGGTCATGATCTAGTGGTTCGTGGGTTTGAGCCCCGCGTCGGGCTCTGTGCTGACTGCCAGCTCAGAGCCTGGAGCCTATTTCAGAGTCTGTATCTCCCTCTCTCTCTGATCCTCCCCTGCTCACGCTCTCTCTCTCTCTCTCTCCTAGAAATAAATAAAAATATTAAAAAAAAAAAAGAAGACTAGTGAAAATGTAAAACAATGCTTCTCTCCCCACAAAAAAATTTTGAAAGTATTTTTCATAAAAATATGTTACTATAATTTATTATTTTGGAATAAGTTAATAAGCATTTTTTTATTATCTATAAACTATTTTATAGATATATGTAACCCACATAAACAAAACTCTTTGGAGACTCAGGGATTTTTTGAAATTTAAACAGATTTTGAAGATAAAATGTTTGTAAGCCACCAATTTGATAAATCTGACATAAGTTCTTTCAGACAAGAGAGGTGTAGGGAATCTTCCCAATTTGTTCTATAAGCTCAGCATAACACTAATATCAAACCTAATAGATAATTACAAAAAAATCTACAAATTACTATCCCATATGAACACACAGGTATTAACCTTTGTAAAATATCTGCAAATTAAATACAGTAATAATCTTAAAGAATAATACATCATGATCAAGTGGGCTTTATTCCAGGAATGCAAGGTTGGTGTAACATTTGAAAATCAGTCAGTGTAATTTACCACATTCACAGAAAAAATATGACTATAAAACATATGACCATTTTAATAAACATGAAAAAGAGACATTTTACAAAATTCAGCATCCATTCCTAATAAAAGTTCTCAGAAAACTGGGAATTGAAAGGAATTTCATCAATCTGATAAAAGGTATCTACCAAAAAAGGTACACTTAATGTTACATGCAATGGTAAAGAATTGAACACTTTTTCCTTAATATCAGAAATGATGTAAGAATTTTTTTCTCACCATTTCTATCCAGCATTGTACCAGAGATCTTAGAGTGTTTAATAGACTAAAACAAACAAAAAAATAGTACTGTAGTACTTTGTTATTAGTTTATTAGTTGCCTATTGATGACTTACAGTTCAGCTCGTCCCCAGAAATTGAATTCAGTTGAAAAGTTACTTCCCCACCTAAGTTTATGTTCCTGCTCAAAAAGCAGACTGCATCTGAGGACTGGATGGTGTGATAACACAAGGCTTGTCTCCACGTTTTCATTTGGAACAACTTTCTGCACACAATTGTCCACCTCGAAGCGCATTCAATGTCACTAGTTTAAGCAAATCCTAAAATGGAAGTTTGAAGCTGGGCCACCCACTAGCAGAACGGTCATGAATAGCTCAGTACTAATCATAGATGAAGTATGGATGTACCTTGGCATCTTGCAGCCATTCAATTCTACTTCTACTGGTTGTAAATTGTGATGTGATACTACTATAAAGGAATGCACTGGGTAGAGGGCAAAGGTATAATATTTTAGACATTTAAGAAGTTGGAGGGAAGTAGTAATTATAAGGACAATAGGGTTTGATGTATGTTGCTGTGGACTATTAATGCATTGCAGAAAGAGAATGAATGGTTGAGTGTGACTAATTACTAATTTAAAAAACAGAAGGCCTACTTGGAAGCATGTAAAAAGACTCTTATTTTCCTGTACCAGAGATCAGAAATGCTGAGGAACAGGCCAGGACTGAATTATAGGGAACACTGACTTCTCAACCCAGAGAAGACTGTTTTGTTAAGTTCATGGAATTATTGTTGAGAAGGAGTCTAACCTTGAGACTTGGAATACAACAGCCAGCTCAATATACTCAAGCACCTTAGAACCCTAGATTCCCCAAACTCTTTGGAAAAGGGAATTTGCAAAAGAAACCCTCCCCATTATTAGATGTTGATGCTCTGTACCTGGCTTCCAGGAATACAAAAGCCTCTCTTTTGTAAGACAAGATATTTTGCCTCCTCTTTCCTCCGGTTACTTCCCATCTTCTTTCCTGGCTCAGAGGCTAATAACTAGGGGTCTTAATAACATAACCCAACTACTAAACTATTAAGTCCACTAAGAAAGGAGGGAGACAATATGTTGAAGTGACTGCAACATTTAGCCCACGTGTACCAGCATGAACATGGAGAATATGAATGGGACTGGATCAAGGGAGACAGAAAATAAAGTTTGAAAAGGAAGAGTTTATTGATATGGGAGCACTTTCTCATGATACAGTATTTGACATCTTGACAAGATCCTGGAAGACAGTGCTATTATAGGTCAGCTCTTAGAAGCTTAAGAAAAGTGTTGTAGTACATTAAGTAATGTAGGAATGGCAGAACTACTTTGGCAGGTGGTGGGGGAGGGATCAAAAGGTTTAGAGAAGTAGGTATGCTAAAATGGAAATACTCTATTTTGGGCTATGAAACTACCATCTGACTGCTACGTCAGAGGAAGACATTCCATTTACCAAAAAAGATACCAGTATCATTGAGAAAGTCAGTGGTAGCTATCCTCTCGGCCAGGGCTAACCAAGGAAATGTTATAGAAATAGAATTCTTGATATCAGCAGGGAAGATAAGATTTAGAAATAATAAAGCCAACATAGTGGCATGTAAACTTCAAAAACAAAGTAGGCATAATTATTGTAGTGACAATTATGGAAATATTTAATAGAATATGGTGCCCCTAAAGGGTGAGATAGATAGCCAGGCAATAAGGATATTGCTCAAAGCTATACCTACAATGTCCAATACAATAACCACTAGTCACATGTGGCTATTTGAATTTAAATAACTTAAACTTAAATGAAATTTAAAAATTAGTTCCTCAGTTAACTATACACATTCAACTATCAATGACCCCATGTGGTTAATGAGCTATACTGGGCAGTATAGATACAAAACGTTTTTAATGTTTACTTATTTTTGAATGAGAGAGAGAAAGACAGAGTGTGAGCAGGGGAGGGGCAGAGAGAGAGGGAGACACAGAATCTGAAGCAGCTTCCAGGCTATGAACTGTCAGCACAGAGCCCGATGCAGGGCTCGAACTGACGAACTGCAAGATCATGACACTTAACCAACTGAGCCACCCATGTGCCCCTAGATATAAAACATTTTTAACAACTAAGATAGCTGTTCCAATTTTTTAACATTACAGTTCCTTTCCTGATCTTAGCCAGCTTTAGATACAAATTCTATTGAATAAAGAAGGAATTATGTCTCTGGAAGGAATGGCTCAGCAACATCAAAACAACGTATAGAATAATGATTTCCCTAATTCTTTCCCAAAAGAATATTGCAGCCATTTCCTCAGGTAACTGAATTAGGGGAAGGGGGATAATCATACATTCTTGACATTTTCAAGGTTCTGAGACACAGAGTCGTAGTTGTCAGTGATACTCAGGACTCAAAGCAACATCATAGTCCTTCTGTTGTGGTGAGGGCACATGGGTAAAAAATAGGAACCATGATCCAAGTCTGGGTCATGGTGGATCTGCTGGTCCATAGGCCTCAGTCCTAGCCTATAGAATTGAAATGAGTACCTTTGGTAGTTGACGGAACACCATGTTAATTCCTTGGTTTGTTGAGTATGATCTATAGTAGTGCACTGAAGCTACCAAAATAGTAAGTTTAAAAAAATTATATCACAGGGATAATGACAGACATCAGTGCCATGTTAAAGACTTAAGTAATTCAGGGTCATGCAGTAGTCCCATTCTACTTCCATTTAGCTCAGCAATCTTGCCCCTATGCAGATCAGATGAATCGTGGATGATAATAGTGGATTAAGCAAACTTCATCAAGTAATAGCTTCAATTGTGGTTGTTGTACTAGATAAAGTTACTTTCTAGAAAAGGTTAATATGGACTCATGTACATTTCATGGAACCATTGGTTTGGCAAATACATATTTTTCCATTCCTATCAGAAGGAAGACCAGAAACAGTTGGCATTCTTGTAGGGTGGACAACAGTATTCTTCACAGTCTTTCTCCGGGGCTATTTTAACTCCCTTGCCATCTGTCATATTACAGTACTAAAGGTTCTGGACCATCTGGACTTTCTGCAGAATATCACATTGATTTACTATGTGGAGGAATATCACATTAATCAGACCAGATGAACAAGAAGTGGCAAGTATATTGGAGACCATGGTAATTCCCATGTGCTGCAAACGATTGATTATAAACTTCATATGATTTCAAGTGACCACCACATCAATGACATTCTTAGGGCTCCTGTGGTTTGTGGTATACCATGACATTCTTTCCAAAGTAGAGAACAAATTATCGCATCTTGTTTCTAGTACCACTAAGGAGAAAGTGAGACACCTACTAGCCCTCTCAGATTTCTGGAGGCAGCATATTCTATGCTTGAGAATACTCTTCCAACTCATCTCCCAAGTGATTTGAAAGACACTGAACTTTGAATGGGGCTCAAAGAAAAAAAAAGATTTCTTCAGTAGGTCTCAGCCGCTGCAGCAGTGGAAGTAAATCATATAGCACTGGAATTAGCTGTGATGCAGAAAAACATCATGAAGAATTTATGGCAAGACCCCAAGGAGAATTTGTCTATATCACAAATATAGACATTTACATGTCTAAAGTCATCCCATCTAAATAGGTAAGTTTATATCATTACAAAAATAGTTCTTTGCATGTTATCGATTGGGGTTTGCTAGAGATGGGACACTTGATCATGAAATGTTGAGTGACTACATAGTCAGAATTACTCACCCTGTGCTGGGTTCTGTCAGAATCTCCAAGTCATTAGATCAGGTAGGTCCAACAGTAATCCATTGTAGAAGCAAGTGGAACATTGGCATTGAGCACAAGTAGAGTTGGTGAGCACATGGGACAGATCATGATGTCATATTGTCACTTTACCTTCTACTCACACCTGTATCTATGTTGGAGATTCTTTATGACCAGCAGATTAATGAAGAAAAACACCAAGCTTGGTTTGTAGGTAGATCAGCTTGGTATGTAGATATAAACCAAAGGTGAAGAACAGCTGAATTACAGCTCTGTTCAAGATGAAGCGTGGACAGCAATGAGGGTAAATATTCCCAGTGGGCAAAGCTTGGATAGTGAACCTGACCAATGACTTTGTGAGGAAAGGGAAGTGGCCAAGGTAAGAATATATATAAACTGATGGGCCAACGTGAATGGCTTGTTTAGTTTGTCAATTGCCGAAAACTAGAAAGATTATAAACTTGAGGATAAGGAAGTCTGGGAGAGAGACTTATGTATAGACTTGTGGAAGTAGGTATAAAATATAAAGATCTTTGTATCAAATACATGAGTCCCCACTTACCAAAGCCTATGGAGTCCCTGCCACTATAGAGGATCCAATTTTCAGCAACAGAAACCAGTACTGAACCCCTGATATAACACTACCTCTTAAGAAGACTGAGCAGTCACTTGGCAGCAAGTTGATACTCCTAGATATGCCCTTTTGGTATGCAGGCCCTCAGCCAGCACCGGTATCCAAAGGGTTACAACTGCTATTCCTTATTATATGAAGTCAGTGGATCCAAGCTGTATAAGAGGTCAACTATAAAGCTTTCTGAAATATGCACACCCGTAGAAGACTTTTACGTGGAAATCTCCCATTTCAGAGTCATTTTCCTAAGGAACATGCATGATCTAAGAAGATACCCTCAAATTAATTTAAGATGGTAATAAATTAAATAGAAATGCTAAAACGATATCATTTCTTAAAAAAACATAAACTGTCTCTGTGACTGTAGGGTAGTCAAAGATGTATTAGGACACATGCACTAACCATATGCAAAGGTAAGTCAAGATTTAGAGGATATCTCTGCAAAATAGGTATTTATCAAAGGGCCTATATCCAGAATATATAAACCTGGAATATATAACAAACTCTTAACAAGTCAATAATAAAAAGAAAGACACCTCATTAATAAAGCAGACAAAAATCATTAAAATACACTTCCCCGAAGAAGGCATAAAAATGACATCTAAAAAGGTGCTTAACAACTTTAACATGGAAGGATGGAAGCATAGGGAACCATAAGTTAAAAATACTATGAAATGTCACTTTACATCCACTAGAATGGCTAAAATTTAAAAGACTGAAAGCAACAAGAGTTGACAAAGACACAGAGCAACTGGAATTCTCATACATTGCTGGTGAAAATACAAAATAGTACCATCATGTTGGAAACTGCTTGACAGTTTTTAACAAACCTTTATGTATCCATGAATTCTACTCATAGGTATTTACATATAAGAAATGAAAACATATGCCCACAGCTTAGAATAGCTCAAACCTGGACACATCTTATACATATATAATATATCAATGTGAGAATGAATAAACTAATTGTGGTATATGCATACAATGGAATACTAATCTGCAATTCAAAATGGAAGAATAAACTTTTGATGCATACAACATAGATACGTAGATAATAGACACAAATGAAAATATTTATGATTTTGCTTATATGAAGTTCTAGAAAAGTAAAATATAATGTATAATAGCAAAAATAAAGACATTGATTATCTTTGGATGGTGAGTATTGACAGGATGGAAGCATAGGGAATTTTTTTATGGAGATGAAAATGTTCTAAATATTTTTAAAGGTGATATTTATATGCATATAAACATTTGTCAAAACTTATTGAACCATACATTTAAAATCTGCACATGTCACCTATATATAAACTGTACCTCAAATTTAACAGATTAAACAAAAACTCTAAAAACATATAAACACTTTTGGGGTTTTTTAAAAATCTATTTTATGTAGAACATGGATCTAAATGTTGCGTAAAATATTGACAAGAAAAAGAAAAAATGGGTTACGCCTCAAGTAGTTTATAATTAAAAGTAATAGAAATAATTTGGTATGAAAGCCACCTATAAAGAAAATCTGGTAGAAGGAAGTCAATCATCACCCTTTAATATAGCACAACCCCCCTAAAAATATTCTTAACTCTACCTGAAAAGTTAATTAATTCATATATAACTTTAGACATAGTTCACCAAATCTCTTTTATATGTACTTAGCTGAATCTAGTTTGGTATATAAGGAAATCTACAATAGTAGTCAATAAGTCTTTATAAATTTTAGTTGCTGGGTTGTAAAAATATCTTCATGTTCTACAAATATTTGACCAGTATTTTTTTTCACAGTGCATTGACACACATGCACTCTGATGACCCTAATTAACAGCAGGCATAGCAGTATAATTTTTAAATGATAGGCACTAATTCAAAAACTGTTTTGATATGTTTATGCAATGTATTATGTGACAATTTCAGGAACAAGAGAACAAATCATCAGAATTTTATATTTTTAAGATTATTATCAAAATTGATTTATATTTTTAAAATTAGGGGCAAGAGAGGATGACCCCAGAATGCACTAGACTATACATTCAAAGTCTGATGTGGAAAAAGCTTAGATAATTAGAGGTTGATTGTACTAAGTATCAGTTTGGTAGGTGGAAGGCAAATGTTCTGATTGCTTATTTAGGGCATACTGTTGCAACAAGTTTTCCATACTTTGAAGTCTCTGCAACTCATTAAATGGTTGTCAATGTTATCAGTTAATCTCATGCTTTTAAACTGCACTGTTACATTTAGATATAGCAAAAGGTTATATTAAATGTGAATGTCAGACCTGAACTACAAAGGCTTATATATGTAAAGGAAAAGCATTGCATTTAAGAATAAGGAGAGATCTAGGAAAGATCAAACGATAGATGTATTTTCATAATTGGGATGATTTTTCTATATGATGAGTAAAAACACAATGATACATGTAAATTGTTCAAAATAATATTTTTTTTCACGCACACACTTCTGTAGTTACTAGCAGGTAACAGTCCAGAAAGGTGGAAAGAGATGTGTTACTATCTTCCATTATATTAGCATACTAGCTCGAGAAATGTAAGAGACAGTATAGCAGAGATTATCTATATTGTGATGATCAAAAGAAAGTGGCTTTAGATGAGTTCCTTGAAAATAGAAATTTATAAATAAAAACCACCATTTAAAATATCTTGAAATGGGAGCACCTGGGTGGCTTATTTGGTTAAGTATTTGGCTTTGGCTCAGGTTCATAAGTTCAAGCCCCACAACAGTCTCTGTGCTGACAGCTCAGAGCCTGGAGCCTGCTTTAGATTCTGTGTTTTCCTCTCTCTCTGCCCCTCCCCTACTCATGCTCTCTCTCACACACACACACACACACACACAAATAAATAAACATTAAAAAAATGTATCTTGAAATGGATCCAAGAACATATAGCAGATGAAGAAACATTGATTCAAGAAAATCTAAAATTCAGCAAAAACAAGACCTACACACTACCACCCACCTCCTAACTCAGCAAGATAGAAAGTCCACTTCAAACTGGTTCTGGGCTTTTTCTCCCACTAGCTACCATTTAGAGAATGATCTTTCATGAGGGCAAGACATTCATGTTTCTCATTCTGCCCCCGGCTACATGTTGCTGAGGCTACGCTCAGGGTGAACATGGTGAAAGACGGGACTTCCTTTTTCAGCCCAGTGCCCTCTAATACCATGCTCTAGCTTGGGCACGGTCTGTTGAGAATTCTGGGACTCCAATAATCCTCGGCCCAGCTCATAAAGTGGTGATTCTGTGTTGGGAGAGGTAAGCTAGGATGATAAGAGCTCCTTAACCCCCTACACTGAGCTCTCAGCTACTAAAGCTGACTCACAGAGAAATGCTATTTTCCTCATTCCCAGTGCCAGAGCTGAGGCTCCAAAATGTTGCCAGGATGGAGAAGAGACCATAAAAGAGATAGTGCCCAAGTTCTTTCAGAAAGAAGTGACCTCCATTTGAAATAAAGTATAAAGAAGTTCAAGCCTAACACAGTGGAGGCTGTGGTGAAAGGGAATTAAGAGGGGATTGGTATATTTATTGGACATATATAGGTTAACTATAGTCCACCTAGTTTGCCTAACATAAGTGGGGAAAGGGACAGCTGGAGGGAGTTGTCTGGGGTCTGAACCCCAAATCTCAAACACTGACTCAGGAACAATCTCTTCAAAGAAGCTCAACTTTTATTGGTTTAGTGTGTGAGGCAAATTTTTCCCCAGAGGGTTTTTACAAACCAGAGAAAAATCTGTAAAATCTGGATGTGGTGGGTGTGGACTAGGAAAGGTGGGTGTTTTGTCTAATGTGCAGACGCTGACACAAAGAATCAAGGAAAATTAAGGAACAGGGAAACATGTTTCAAATAAAAGAACAAGAGAAATCTCTAGAACCCAAGAATGGAAGAAAGTATCCATCATATATCTTGATAAGGCACTGGTATCTTATAATATATAAAGAACTCTTACAACTGTAATAATAAAAAGACAACTCAATTAAAAGATGGGCAAAGGATCTGAGTAGACATTTCTCCCAAGAAGATATACAAATGGCCAGAAGTCACTTGAAAAATGTTCAACATTATTAAGTATCAAAGAAATGCAAATCAAAACCACAATAAGATATCACTTCACACATACTAGGATGACCAGAATCAAAAAGTCAGCTAATAACAAGTGTTGCGCAAATATGGAAAAATCATAATCCTCATACACTGCTGATACAATTGTGAAAAGGTGCATCCATTTTGGAAAACAGCCTGACTGTACCTCCAATGGTTAAAAAAAGAGTTACAGCATGACCCAGTAATTTCACACCTTGGTACATACTCAAGAGAAATGAAAACATATCCACACAAACACTTGTACATGAATGTTGGTAACAACACTATTTATAATGACTCAGAGATGGAAATATCCCAAATGTCCATCAACTGATGAATGGGTAAACCAAAATGGTATCTTTTCTGCAGTGGAATATTACTGAGTCATAAAAAGGAATGAAGCGCTGACACATGCCATGACCATGGAGATAGTTGCATATATCTGTGAACATAGTAAAATCCACTGAGGTGTATACTTTAAATTTATAAATTTATTGTGTCTCATAGCTGTTTTTCAAAAGCAATGGATATTACCTTTTTTACTTAGGACACAAATCGAAAAAGGCCACTCACTTGCTTTGAAGTTGCGTCAGATGTCATCATAAGTTTTTATCTCAAGGCTGAAAACAATTATTTTGATACTAAATAGGGGAGATCAGAATAAAAATCATCAAACAACCCAACCCGGCAGAATTGCAGTCTGTAGGCTAAAAAACCTACACCTACATTATTTCCTTCTGTAGAAACTACAAACCCTTTTAATGAGAGGACACACTGGAAATGGTTGGTCCCAGAATTATAGAATGTTAGGGCAAGAAGAAAATTTGGAGAGAATCTTTATAACCAGGGATATTTCACATGAGGAATCTAATGTCAAGGCAGCAAAATCCCTAACATCACACAGTAAATTGATGGCATCACTGACTATAGAACTTTTAATGTTGATTCCCTGTCCAGTCAAATAATTGGTGAGGCTGAGAAGTGAATGTTTACCAGGGAAGCAGAGCCAGGTATAACCAAATTTTCACACATCCTCTGAATAGTAAGAACTGAGGAATCCATGTTCTATCCAAAGGAGAGCAGCAAAACTCAGCCCCTTCTGATGGTTTAAAAGTAGGACTGCAGGCTCATTGTTGCTCTGCCTTTAGATGGGAAGAGATGCTAGAAATCCAGATTCCTGTATGATATCTCCTGATTTTTAAATTTAAGTAAATTTAAGGATACATATGTGTTGGTTTTGATCTACATCTGGCTGTTTTTGACCTCTGGAGGTTTTTTTTCTTTGTTGTTGTTGTTTTCTCTGTCTTGAATTATTTTAACAAAATAGATTCGATTTGGGTCTTAGTGTTGTTGTCATGAGAGAAAAAAGAAATACAAAGGACACATTCTTATAGGACACACCCAGAGAGTGTTTATCTATGACTCATTATTAGTTAAAAGAGAAGACTCTATTACTTAGATATCTATTACTTAAGATCCCATAAAGGTCAGTTTCTCCCCAGTGGTACATATTTATTAAATGAGTAGCCACGGAGGAGTTATATGAAAAGAAACAGATTCCTACTCAGCTTCATTTTTCTCAACTACTTTAATTCTTTGGAGTCAAAAGGTTGACTTACTTCTAGAAAAGTCTCTTGTGGTCATCAGAAATTGTTTTAAAAACTTTAAATTCGACTTATAAAATGATTTATTACAATTTAAAAATTCAACTTTGTCTTCTGTCAGACAGTTTAGGATTTATTAAATTGCTAATATTTCAAAAACATATCAGAGGTTTCATGAAATTAGAGAAGTTATTTTCTCATATTTGAATAGATTCATTTATTAAGGAAACTTCTAGCCCTAAAATGAATTGAGTTGTTTTCAGACTTGGAGTGTGTGAAACATGCCTGCATTTATCCTAGAATTCCAACCCCTGTATGACAAGGTGGTTGGGAGGCTGGGAAGAGCTAACTGCAGAAGCAGAAACAAGTGAATGTGTCATAATCCATTATTTCATGGTACCCATTGTATGAGAGTGTGCTGTCCACCAAGTAAAGGTTGATTTTATAAACTCCTCTTTTTAAGGCCAAAAATCCCCTTTGGAATCATAAAATATTCCTTGGTTTTGTCTACTAGGGCAAAAGAAATGCTTGTAACTTATGGTAAGTTCTGTACTGCACAGTGCTTTACAAAGTCAGCCAATTTCTAGCCTCTAAAGAATTTCTCCTGTAACTTCATGAGTCCATTCCCTTGAATACGCAGATTTGCCTGACTCAGTCAAAAATGTCATCAATCAGGATTGTGCAGTAAATAAGAGTGTAGAGATTGTTCCCTGAACAACAGTGAATGATTGTCCCAACACAAGCATTCAGGATTATTAGATGAGAAGTAAGGAGTTAGAGAAAGATGAATTGTGCCTCCGGCTGCAAGCAGCTCTGGGATTTCTCTCTTTCCCTCTCTCTCTGCTCCTCCCTTTCTCTCTCTCTCTCTCTCTCTCTCTCTCCCTCTCTCTCAAAATAAATAAATAAAGTTTAAAAAGTTGAGAATTCCAAGTTGGCTATAGCAGAGCATTATTAAGTCAAGTCACTTGGCTGGGGGTGGGGGTGGGGAAGGGAGGGAATGGGTGATGGGTATTGAGGAGGACACTTGTTAGGATGAGCACTGGGTGTTGTATGTAAGCGATGAATCATGGGAATCTACCCCCAAAACCAAGAGCACACTGTATACACTGTATGTTAGCTAAATTGACAATAAATTGTATAAAAAAATAAAAGTAAAGAAAACAAAAAATTAAAAAATCAAGTCACTCAGTGGTGTTCAATTGGAGAATGAACCTATCTGGAAGGCCCAAGAATCCTTCAGTCACTTGTCTGCTGCCTTGGTGAGATGATTGGAAAACTGGGCTCCGCTAGGTCTATAATCTAGAGCACCTACTCAGGGCATCTCCAGCATGACAACACCAGGGTAGATGGTCTTCTACATGGTGGCTAGTGGCTCTACGAGGGAGGAAACTATATGGTGTTTCATTAGCAATGGAGCCATTTGTAAGAATGACAATAAATTCTCAATGAAGCACTGTTTAGTTCAAGATGCATCTTGAACGGTGGTTGTTAAAAGAGCACTTTGGATTAATAAAGCACTACTTTGGAAAGGATGCAAGAGCTAATACGTTGCCAAGGACAGCAAATGGCAAATCTATGCTTTGGCCTAAACGACTAGGTTTTTGGGGATTTTCTGAGCCCTGGGCACCCAAATACCAATGAGGCACAGCCCTACTTTTACAGAGAACACAGACAACAATGAAATAGACTCCCAAACACAAACGCAATACTACGTGATGGACATATATGAGTGCTGTGAAGAAGGAGCATTGCATAGTGGTATAGGGGCAACCTCCTGGGTACATATTGCTGCTCTGCCACTTTATTCACTGTGTGAGCCTGGGCAACAAATGTAACCTCTCTGTGCCTCATTTTCCTCATGTGTAAAATGGTCATAATAACAACAGTTGCCTCATGATTTTGTGAGAATTAAATTACTTCTTAGAATAGTTTTTGGCACATAGAAAGTACTAGATAACTGTGAAATATTATTGCAAATACTATTATATTCGGCACAAAGCTGGAGGAGCAATGAATCTTCCTGCATAGAGGAAAAGGAGCAAAATCAGGGGAAGTGACAAAAAACCTAAGCCTTGAAGATTGATTAGAAGTTTGCCACATGGAAAAAGATCTTATTTAGGAACAGAACAGGGAAGAACACTGTTATAACTGGAACTTTACAGACCTAATTTATTCAAAGGAACTTCGTAAGTGACATAGAAACATGTTGATATAGTTTTTATGAGTCATAGATAAAAACATCAAATTAACTCCAAAATCATTCTAGGTTATTGGATAGGTTCATTGTTAAAGTTGCACAAAACCCATCCAATAACCTAGAATGAAGCAACTCATCCCTAAGCAAAGCAGAAGACTGTCCATAGCTACTCTGTCAGCACAGAGCCTGATGCAGGGCTTCAGTTTTTGAACTGTGAGATCATGACCTGAGCTGAAATCAAGAGTTGGATGCTTAACTGACTGAGCCACCCAGGTACCCTGGAATTCTTAATTTTTGAACAGGGACCCTTTATTTTCATTTTGCATCAGACCCAACAAATGATTTAGATTACCCTAATTATGTCATTGGATTTCACAGCATCATATCTTCCTTGGAATTATTTTCTCCGATCTCTTGTTCATTACTCTTATCTCCTCACCATGATTGTTGACAGTGTCTTAAAGATGGACTCAATGTCTTCCTTTACTCCTACAGATCCTCACTAGTCTTGGATTTAGGTACCTAGTTAATATGTTTTGAAAGACTTGATATAGAAAAGAAAATGATATATTTAGTGTATATAGCCCTCAATGGTACATGCAAATAGCTGTAAAAGTGTCAGTAAGTCTATTTACCTGCTTTTCTCCAAGGTACTCTTTCTACTTGGGTCTCCTGGTGGTTCTTTGGTGTCAGATGAGGCAGGAGGCAAATGTAGCCAAAAGCTATGTGTAGGTCTCAACCTTAAGATTTACAAAGAAGGCTTCAAACTTCTCTCTACTCTCTTTTTCCTACAGCCCCAACTGATGAGTGTTATTACCATGTAGGGTTCAAATCAAGCAAGTTGATTTTGCTCTCCGGAAAGTGACTAGTTAGAGTGGTCTTATAAAGTGAATTAGCTAGGTATACCAATCCAAAAGGCACTGAGGTGAGCTTGTTGCTTTAATTATCTTACCTTATAACGACAAAATTAAAAAATATGTATTTCTTATAAAACAGAATATCAATAGTGCAACTAGAACTATTATCATAAATGTTAGCAGAAAATAATGAGAAAAGCATAAACTGAAATTCCAGGGTTCAATAAAGAGAAGGGAAAAGAAGGGAAGGTATATTGTTATATAAGTGCAAGAGCAGTCAAGGTTTTGATGTCACTTTAAAATAAATTTACCTAAAACACTGTTATAAATGTCATCAATCTCATTTTTAACTATTCGGCAACATAAATAGACAATAACAAGCGATTTCCTTGGTTTAGAGGTCAGTTTTTTGACACACTGTGAAATAACCTCACTTGGTAGGTGAGGTTAAGGAAGTCACCAGGATTTTCCTTTGGTATACTACATTTGTGAATGAAGTAAGGTCTTGTATAACTCTCAGAGAGCTAAGACATGTTAACAGCTTACTATCTAAGAGCTTTGATTATAGCACAAAAGGACTCATTCTGTACTTCATTTATTTTTTCACCAAATATTCGAGAGTCTGTTCTGTATCTGGAAAGAGTATAGGCCCTGAGAGAAATACTGAAACAGAAAGATGGTTCAATGATTTCCATGCAAGTCAGATGATGAAAATACAGCAAAACCTTGAGATTGTGTGTAACATATACTGCAACTGTTCTGCAGGACAAGAAAATGTTTCTAATAAATTTTGATTTGATGAAAGAGCAATGTCTTGCAATACAAGTAGTATGTGATGCTGAATGTCACATGATCACAACTGAGTCTACAGTTCTTCTCTCTCTCTCTCTCTGTCTCTCATTCACTTGCTGCAGAATTGTGGGTGATCATCTACCATGCTCAGATGCTTGGTCTCAGGCCATGGTGTTTGGCAAAAATCAATAAAGTTGGAAGATGTCCACAACTGGCATTATTGTATTTTTGGTCACTTCAATGCAGCTATGGACAGTCCTTTGCTTTTCCATACAAGAGTAAGCTTAGGGATGAGTTGCTTCATTCTAGGTTATTGGATAGGTTCATTGTTAAAGTTGCAGAAAAAGAAAAAGATTCTATTGGGCCAATAGACAGCAGTGATTCCATTAGTGATAGTGAAAGTTGTTCTACACAATAACCCTCCTCTCTTTGGTCTCCCTCATACCAGCCACAAAGGTTTTTAAAGGTAAGTGCAGGTTAATTTGTTTACTTTTCTTTATATTTTGTATTTTCTTTATTATTTTGTATTATATTGCATTACTGTAATCATTTTTATATGAGTATTTTTGGGTTATGGAACAAACATCTGAGTTTCCATTATTTCTTATGGGGAAATTCACTTTGATATACAAGTGCTTCAGATTACAAGCATGTTTCTGGAATGAATTATGCTCACAAACGAGGTTTTATTGTAATTATCTCTGTACTTTTCCCATTCGTAGCCACCTTGTAGGGGACAGCTAAACCCACCTAGCAATGAAAATTCAGTAACATCTGTTGTTCATGCGTTTACTTATTCACGAGTCACTGTTTACCAAATTTATTCAATGACCATCCCATGCCCAACCTGACAAAAACAGTCTTTGTCCTAGTTAAAATAGTGATCCACTCTAACATTTTTAAAACAATATGCCATTTTACTCCAGAGAGATTACAGGTTAGGTTTTAATGACAAAGGAAGCACTTTGTGTGACTATTTGAACAGTACCACCTGTTGAAACTTGTAATACTATTGCTCGAGATGCTTCAGAATTCAAGACTTAAACTTTCCTCTAGTCACATGAGAGCTGTTGTGAGCACTGCCAAGAAAATAATGACAAGATCCTCTGTCCCTGTAACCCAGACATTTCTGAGCCCAGCTTCAGGGAGAACAGCTTTCCACACCAGCAGCTGAGGCACGTTGTGTCAACAAGATGGAATGTGCCTGATTTCACTTTGCAGTGTACACTGGAACCCAAACCACCGCAGGATGACTGTTTAACGTGCAGAGTTACTTGGGAGTAATGGCGGCACCCTTGCAGGGTGCTTGGATGGGAAACAGCTGTCAAATTTGAAGCCACTGTTAGATGTGGTCATTCTAGATGCTTTCACTGACTGCTTTTATTCAGTTCCTGTTGGTTAACTAGAGTGAGCACTGAAATATCTTTTTCTCTGAAAAACAGTTATATGTGTAGGACGTTTTCTGGGCAGGTTAAATTCAAGGAAAAAGAACAATGGCCACTCCCTGTTATTCAGGGAAATCCAGTAGTTTGGCCCTAGAAAAGTGGAATTCACCGTAAATCTACAGTGATCCTGATGTGGGAACTGTCTTTGGAATTTTGACTGTTCTGGCATCGGAGGAGCCACAGATTGGATTTGTTCTTTTATTCAATGTGTCTATCCTGCTCTCAGTAGCTGGTTCAGAAAACATAAATATAAATGATTTTAAGAGAAATGGCTTATATTCTTTAAGTTTGTGATTGACAATTCCATGAGGAAATAGGGAGAAGATAATGGAAAATAATGGAGATAATCACAGTGATAAAAATGAGAAGGATAGTTAATTTATCTTAAATAAATGAGAAAATAGTAGAAAAAACAGATGTTATTAACTCTACTTTCAGGTCCCTTATGGTTATAAGAAATAAGAGTGAGATGAAACTCAAAATTTAATATTGTATGTCTGTCTATCTATCTATCTGTCTATCTATCTATCTATCTATCTACCTACCTATCTATCTATCAACCTACCTACCTACCTATCTATCATCTATTTACTTTGGTCCCGTTTCATGATTCACCTTGTCAGATCCCAAGGACTCTTTTGCCTTTGGCTAGACAAGAACAAGTTTTCATTCATTCTCCCATGTTTTTGAGCATTTTTAAATGATAGCTGAGTTATGAGTCATTGCCAAGCTCTTCGGCATCATTGTACCAAAAGCACATAACATGTTTGCTACCTGTCGATGTAAATTATTGCCTGCATGTAGAACTCCAGGAATGATTTGGCTTCCTGCCCACACAAATGACTTCTCATCGTTCAGGTTTCAATTTAATGCCAGTATGTACTATAAGATGTATGTTCAATCTTACAAATGAGTTGCATGTGCATTTCAATTTCAGAAAACCTGGGCTGAATTTTAAAAGAAAGCATTTGGGATATATTGTATTAGAGGTACTTCTGAGCTAAGTGTATTCTAAATACAATGCAAGATCAAAAATAGTGCTAGACTCTGGGTATTGCACTAAACTTTAAAAAAGAAAAAATAAGGTAAATGACGCCTTCACTTTTTGAACTTGCTTTTCCAGAGAACTAAGATACATTGTGAGTTTTATTCTTTCCATTACTTTTGCTTTTTTTCTTTCAATTTGCCTTCTCTCATGTTTTGGCCACTAACCTAGTAATTCAAATCAACTTGAAAAGAAAAATATCTTAAATAGAAAGCTAAGGATTCAGAAAGCATATGTTGTATAGGCAGAATCTACTCCAAACACAAATCAGAAAGACAGTTTGACTTCTTTGCTTTATTTTAGTGATTTTTCTTGATGGATGAAGATCTTTTTGAAGTACACTAGCATGCACTCCAAATTTAACGTATTTTTTTAAATGATCAAATAAAATGCTTTTTTTAAAGTGTGGCAAGAGACACTTATTTCAGTCCACACATCCTGGTAAAAAGGTCAAAGGACATAATTATAAAACATAAGTTTTAAAAGAACAGCAAAATATAGCATACATTGGACAAAGAAGTTTTCTGAAGAGACTGAAAACAAGAATTCTTCCTGCTGTTTTACATTAGCAAAAAGAAATACAGAATTTTTATGACCAATACTAACCAAAGGACACCAGTATCAAGAATTAAGGTACCTTCTTTCACTAGGATTGTGTGCCTTCTGTAAAAGCCATCAGCTACTTCTGTCACATAATCACACGGGTCGTAAATATTACATATTATACCAAATATGTTTTAATGGCTTCTCTTTTCACTCAGCTGTAGAACAAAACCAACAAGGTAAAACAATGTTTATAAGTCATCATTTTTAATGTATGAAAACTAAGTGGAGAGAAAAAGAAAATATTGGCCTTACATACTATAATCCTTCCTTATTTTCCATCATTTTTCCTTTTAATGTAACACCAAAGTTTGAATCATCATTGAATACTAGGTTGCAATATTTTCTTTTCTTTCTTTTTTTTTTTAATGTTTTATTATTTCTAGGAGAGAGAGAGACAGCATGAGCAGGGGAGGGTCAGAGAGAGAGGGAGTCACAGACTGAAACAGTCTTCAGGCTCTGAGCTGGCAGTCAGCACAGAGCCCGACGCGGGGCTCGAGCCCACGAACCGCGAGATCATGACCTAAGCGAAAGTCGGACGCTTAGCCGACTAAGCCACCCAGGCGCCCCAAGGTTGCAATATTTTCTACTTGCCGTAATTCTACTTGGTTACCGAGATTCTGTTGTTCACATTATACCAAAGTCTTATAAGGAAGAAAGAGACATGGGCATGGAGGGCATGATGGCATTGTTAGTTGTACCTGTTAGTTGTCAGTTATAATCTGAGTGCATTTGTCAGACCCTTAGAATTTAGGTGATTGTTTTCTTACACTTCATTATATATTGCCATTTGTTTTTATTTTATGTTTGTGTTATTGCCCAAACTAGACGATAAATTTTTTGAAGATAAGGACCACATTCTTTAGAACTTCTTTAGTATGGCGTCAGACTCTGATACATCACCAAGGTGTAGTTTGGCTTTAGCTTTATGTGTTCACACAGTTTTGAGTCAGGTACTGTGCTAATGGTATCAATAATTCCTGCCTTTTCTATCAATCTTATGTTCACAGAATT
Source organism: Crocuta crocuta (assembly GCF_008692635.1). NCBI lineage: Eukaryota > Metazoa > Chordata > Mammalia > Carnivora > Hyaenidae > Crocuta > Crocuta crocuta. The sequence goes on along the minus strand of NW_027529525.1, from coordinate 2,167,238 downwards.
GTAGAACTGAAACTTACATCCCATATAATCAACATTTTTACTTCACAGACAAGAAAACCAAGACTTAGAGCCATTAAATATTTGGCCCAAAGTCAAATGGAGGAATCATTACTTTCAAACATAGGAAAAGGGTTCATCTTATATTTGAGTAAACTCTGGCCCAGACACCTGGTGTTTCTTGGCAGCCTGCCTTAAGAAGGATCATAACTGATGAATGGACATTTATGGTTTATTCAAATTAAGATAAATCTCACTCATCAGTTGGCATAAGGTAAATTAATTCCTAAGCATAATTTTTAGAAACGAAATGCTTTGGTGCAAACAGGGAAACAAGATCAGTAGCCTAGGTGAAGGTGCCAAGTTTTCTAACAAAGTCTCTCTGTAAGGGTTTAGCAAACTACCTAAGGATCATTTAATTACTTTATTCACTCATGCATGGACATATGTGAACACAGCAATACATCTGGCAGCCTCCTTTCTAAAGAATTTTAAAAGAGTCATCAAATTCTCTAAAACATGGCTGTCAGATTTTCCAGGTTAGAGGAATTTGATTGAAATGGCATGCTTCAGAAATAATTACTTTTCCTTGGTATTGGATAAAAATGTTTGCTGAATTAATTAATGTATGATTTAGTAAAAGGATTTTGGGTAAGAGCTTCTTGAACTTGAATTAACGGATGAAGGGATGAATGAATGAATGAATGAATGAGTTCGAACAAGATTAAAGGCAAAAAGGGGAGGTTTATAGTCAACAGCAGGAATCTTGCTTTCTCTTTTCTAGATTTTGCAGGTTGCCCTTGTGCCAAGCCAAGAATTTTCTTAACATTCCACTGAATAGGGGAATTTGACTTAGAATTCCTTTCTTGATAGGTTTTCCAAGAAAAATCAAACACATAAGTTAGGAGCAGAAATTAACCTGAAAATTAACAGCACTTTCATGAAATAATGCTATCTTTATTTTTGTAATATGTATAGAAAATATTTAGGCTCCACCTTCTTTTTTTCTTTGAAAATTCAAAGCTGCATCTTCATGTGAATTGAGATCAATTCTCAAGTCAATTTCTTTGGACATTTTACTTTCAAAGTCATAACTTGATATCAACATCAACAAATACCTTTTCAACACTGCATCTGTCAGATAATTTGTTCTATTTTCCCTTCTGTAGAAAAAGAAAGTAGTACTTGAAAATGGCTTAAGTTTTTTCGTCCAACTGTCAGGATATTGGAGGGCTGCATTTTTCTTTTCTAGCAAAGTGAGAAAATCTTTTCCTCTCACTCATATTCCTTTTTATTGAGATATGATTTACATCTAATACAAAACACAGCTTTTAAGTGTATAATTAAATGATATTTGAAATCATCACACCTGTGTAATCCATAACCCAGAAAGTTACCTCAAATTTCTTTCCAGTTCAATCCCTTTTCCAAGAGGCAACCATTGTTCTGATCATGAATTTGTTTATTTAAAACTTAATATAGATGTGGTCATACAGTATATACTCTTTTTTTCTGTCTGGCTTTTGTCCAATGTAATATTTTTGTGATTCATCTGTGCCATTGCAGGATCAGAAATTCACTTTTTTGTTGTTGTTGCTGAGTGGAATTTCATTGAGAAAACATACCACATTGCTTATCCATTCTCATTTTGATGGTCAATGAACCGTTTCTAGTTTGAGGAAATTTTTCTAAAAGTCTACTATGAACATTCCTGTACAGGACTTTTTGCAGAAATGTTTTCATTTCTCTTGGGGTCATGATTACAATTAAAACAGACTGCCAAACTTCTTCCCACCAACAACATATGAGGGTTTCAGTTCTTCCGCACCAACATCTGATATTGTCAGACTTTCTTATTTTTGCCATTCTAGTAGGTGTGAAGTGGTGGTTTTTTTGTTTTTTGTTTTGCATTTCTCTGAAGTACCGTTTCATACACTTGTTGGCCACTTATATTCTTTTGCTGATTTATGAAGTCTATTTTGGTGATAATCTCATAAATGTTCGAGAGGAATCTAAGTTCCACAATGACGGTATTGTATTTTATCAACATCTGTGGGGACATGTTGGTTGATAGTTGTGAAAATCTTCTATACCTTACAGATTTTGTTGTCAACCTACATACTCAAATTAATGATAAGTTGGGGTCAAATATCTGCTTATGATTATAGTTATGTCTGTATTCTCCATTAATTCTGTTAGTTTTTGCATCATATATTTGGGAGTTCTATTATTCAATACATACCTTTAGATTGTTATGTCTTTTTTTGGAATTGGCCATTTTATCATTATGAACTATCTCTCTTTATCTCTGCTAATACTCCTTATATCGAAGATGATTTTTGTTTGATATTAATATAGCCCCATCAGCTTTCTTTCTTTCTTTCTTTTTATTTTTTCTTTCCCCATCAACTTTCTTAGGCTTAGTGTCTGTATGGGGTTAAGGTGCTAAACTCTAGCAACCGTACTGACATGCAGTTTTGGCTGGCATCCACTATTTTGGTTCAGGAAACAGTGTAGGGAACACACATTTGGACTGGGTGCAGGTTACTCTGAGAATAGTTCTCCTGCTCCAGCATTGCAACAAGGCAACAATGCATCTTTTGAAGAAAAAAAAATTCCCTTTGCCATCCCTGGTTGGAGCAGGTCAGTTCTGACATTACCAAGGGAACCACCTGAGGGCTTTCTTCCATTCCCTAATGGCTGCTTGCTTCACAGAATTTTATCTATAATTGAATGTATTCTGTATAATCTAATAACCAAATCTGATAAAGATTATGGTTCTAGTGTAAAAGAATTTTTTTAGTTGCAGACATTTCAGAGCTGTATAATCTTTTACTTTCATTATGTTTATATTTTCCAACTTGACTTTGGGCATTTGCTTAATTTCTTTGTGTCTTAATATTTTAATTTTCTAAGGGGCAGCCAATTGAAAAAGCTTTTGAAAAAGGGCATATATTGTTTTAAACTATATTTTCTAGAATATTTTTAAGTTGACTGAACTGTAATGAGTTGGATTGGCTTAATATCAGTGCCATAAAATTCAGTTAACCTCACAGTCACTAAATCAGATTTGTAAAAAGAGCATAATTCTACATAAAAATGATGTTTCACACTTCATTAGATTTGATTGATCTCAATCATGGTTATATATGATACAGATTAGCTTAAACAGGATTTCAACTTTTAGGTGGTACCAGATTTTTATTCCTTAGATTCTAGAATATCTTCATAATTACTTTCTTCCTTATAGGTTGAAAATCATTGCACATTGAACAGATTAAATATTACTATGCTTTTGAAGAGATTAGGTTCTCTCTTAGGAGAAGAAAAATGGAGCCATTGAAAAATGAAAGCTTATCACCCTGCCTGAAATGTAATCCTGTTCCTGTGCATAAAAGAGTAGGGTACACAGAGCAGTGTTGTGACTGTGTCACCTGTGGCATTTTCTTGTATTCTACCATGTTGGACAATAGAATTTACATTATTTTTGAATGCCTACATATAGTTTTAATGAGTTTAAGTCTGATGTGGAGGGACCCTTGAAACTTATTTTCACAGCAGATTTTGCTAGCTCAGAACTGAAGACCTGGGAAAGAAGTAGCTGGTCAATGATGCATCACAAAGTTGAGGGGGCCAGAGAGTCCTTTTTTTTTAGAGCTACTACAGTAGCAATGATTGGGTTACCATTTGCCTTTAATGGCTTCACTGGCCAGGATCTTAATAAAACCCTTTATATTCCTTTAGTATGATGTCTTCTCCTTAAGAATGATGGGTATCCCAAAATACATATTTGTAAGATTGATACATTTTCTTATGTCAGTCTTTCTCAAACCCAGACTTTTAGCACTCTTCACAAAACCCAATAAAAAAACATTCTTGCATTAAAAGGTTTTTAGGAGAAAAAAGAGAGACTGTCAGATTAGGAACCTAATCATATCATTTTTTTATTCCTGCATCCTCCTTTAAAGATTTTATTTTTTCCATTCCTGCCCCCACCTTTCTTCCAATATAGAAACATAAGCAAACCCACAGAATAGGTGGGAGTTCCAGAAAAAATATATATGAAGCATAGAACAGTGTACTAAAGGCAGTTAATGTTCCACCAGTACAAAATTTCTTCATTTTCCATAGTAGCAGTATCTCTGGTTTTTATCTGGGAACATGGTTACTCAGAATAAATATTTTCCCAGCCTTGCTTTCATCTAAATGTGGCCATGTGACTACATTCTGGTCAGTGAGAGGTATGTATAAATGTCATGTGGCAGCATCTGAGAACCTTCCTTAAAAGAAGCTAATGTGCACGTTTTGCTCTTTCTTCTTTATCTCTTACTGTCTTCTGGATGGAATGCAGATGTGATGGTCGGAACTGATACAGCCAAGAAAAAAAGCTTGGTAATTGTACCTGTTTTCCCTGAGGATTTCTTCTTTGAACTGCCTTCTTCTGGGATTCTACATAAAGAAAAATCAACTTCTATATTGTTTCAACTACTGTGTTTTTGGGTACTGGTTACTTGCAGCCAAACCTACCTCTAACTACTATACTCAGTATTACTCATCTTTATTGGAAGTGTTTCTCTCAAAGGTATTTAATATAACAATTATGTATTTCAATTACTGTGATTTGCAAGTAAAAAGGTCAACAAATATTTCAAATGTCAGTCTTTTTTATCTTCATGCACCAAAAAGAAAATTTGTGCATCCTGTAATCCAAATGTATTTGTATGTGAATTTTCACCTTTAAAATAATCTTGACACATAATCAATTCTTCCATTTTCTGAAATGTCACTATTTAGGATGACCACACCAATACGAATGATCATTATGGATCTAATAATACCTCACTCCAACTTTGTAGTCCAATTCTGTGCCTGTATTATTTTTTGAAACATTCTAAAAATGATGGTGTAATTTCCAATCCAATATGTTAGGAGCTTGGAAGTCACCATTGCATCATATTATCAAGTAAAGAAGCTGAACAGATTGAAAAGTCAACAACTCTTCTTAAATCCATAAAAGATGTGAAGACACAGGACAAACTGCTGCTCCTGATATTGATGAGAAAGACAGGTGAATACAGGGAGTCACAGCTTCACAGGACAGAGGCACACCAGAAATCATTGTGGCAATCAGTGCCAGGATGGGAAAACCTGAACTGTAATTGACAAATTGCTGGTGATGCAATGTGGACAACTCCAAGAGTTAAAATCTCTGAGGTTCCAGTCATAGGGGGAGCCACACAATAGTATATGAGATTTATCTCAAGAAGTTTGAATGGGTTCCCACTGTAAATATCAGAAAATCCACTTGAGTTTCTAGCAGGGGGAGAGGAAAAGAAATCATTTTGAGATATACCAGATTATGCTACTTTGGTTAAAAAGTTTGCCTTCATGAGAAACTAGCTAACCAGATTCCAACCTGCTGGATATTATCAGAGTCAAGCAAAACTGGGAGAAGGGAAATATCCAACTCCAGCCCACTGTAGTCCACTCTAGCTATCCACTTACAACTGAGATGGGAGGGGGAAAAAAACTGAAAAATACATGAAGTTCACAATCTAGAGGCGTAAGTCACTAAAAGACTGAGAGATAATCATAGGACTATAGAAAACTTCTGTCTTCCCACAATTCAACACCACATTACAAAACTCTATTTACAGCAGCTCTTTTTGTTTGATACATCATGCCTGGCTACCAAGAAAAAAAAAGTTATGAGTCATATCAAAGGCAAAGAATATAATTTAAAGAGACAGAGCAAGCCTCAGAACCAGACATGGCAGGGACGCTGGAATCATCAGACTAGGAATTTAAAAGAACTGTAATTAATATGCTAGGGGCTCTAATGGATAAAGTAGAAGGCATGCCAGAACAGATGAGCAAGGTAAGAAGAAAATTGGAAACCCTAAGAAAGCACCAAAAAGAAATGCTAGAGATAAAAGACACTGCAACAGAAATGTAGAATGCTGTTGATGGGCTTCTAGTAGATGGGACATAGCTGAGGAAGGAATCTCTGAGTTTCAGCATATCTCAATAGAAACCTCCAAAACTGAGAAACAAAGAGAACAAAGATTAAAAAAAGAAAAATAGAACAGAACATCCAAGGCCTGTGAGACAACTACAAAATGTGTAACATATACGTAATGGAAATACTGGGAGGAGAAGAAAGAGGAAAAGGAGCAAAGGAAATATTTGAAACAATAATGACTGAGCATCCCCCCAAATTAATGTTAGACAACAAACCATGAATCCAGGTGGACCAGAGAACACCGAGAAAGATAAATGACAACTACACAGCCAAATCATTTTCAAACTACAGAAAATCAAAGATAAAGGAAAAAAATTCCTGCAAGAAGCTAGAGGAAAAAACACTTTACCTAAAACAGAACAAAGATAAGAATTACATTCACCTTCCCAAAACCAAGCAAGAGACTGGAGTTATATATTTAGAGAAAAAAAAAAAAACCCACCAACTTATAATACTGTATCCAGTGAACTTATCCTTCAAAAGTGAAGGAAAAATATTTTCTCAAACAAATATTGAGGGAATTTTTTGCCAGTACACCTACCTTACAGAAAATGTTAAAAGAAGTTTTTTAGCAAGAAGGGAAATAATATAGGTCAGAAACTTGGTTATATATAAAAAAGGAAGAGCATCAAAGAAGGAATAAATGAAGGAAAATAAAGCCTTGTTTTTCTTATTCTTAACTAATCTAACAGATAACAATTTTTTCAAAGTAATAAAAGCAATAATGTATTCAATTATGTATGCTTAAGTATATATCATATGTCTGTATATATATGTAAGCAGAGAAATAATCTAACAGAATACATACAAGATCTATAATGGGGAAAACTATAAAACTCTGATGAATAAAACTGAAAACCTAAATAAATGGAGAGATATTTCATGTTCATGAATAGGTAGACCCAGTATCATCAAGATGCCTATTTTTCCCAATTTAATTTATATATTCAATTCTGTCCCAATCAAAATCTCAGCAACTTATATTATAGATATCAACAAATTCATTCTAGAGTTTATATGGAAAGGAAAAAGACCATTCCAGTTTCTATGCATTTAATTTTTTTTTCAGATTCCACAAATAAGTGATACTATGCAGTATTTGTCTTTCTCTGTCTCTCTTATTTTACTTAGCATAATGCCCTCCAGGTTTATCTATGTTGTTGCAAGGGACAGAACTCCTTTCTTTTTTTAAGGCTGAATAATATACTATGTTTTCTTTATCCATTCACCCATCAACAGACACTATGGTTGTTTCCATACCTTAGCTATTGTGAATAATACTGCAATGAACATGAGAGTATAGATATCGCTTCAAGATGATGATTTTGCTTCCTTTGGCTATATCCTCAGAAGTGGGATTGCTGGGTCATGTCATACATCTATGTTCAATTTCCTGAGGACACTTCATACTGTTTTCCATAATGACCTCACCATTTTACATTCCCACCAACAGTTTACAAGGGTTCCCTTTTCTCCAAATCCTCACCAGCATTTGTTATCTCTTGACCTTTGATAATAGGTATTGTTTCAGGTGTGAATTGATGTCTCATGGTGATTTTGATTTGCATTTCCCTGATCATTAGTGATGGTGAGCACTGTTTTATGTATCCCTTGACCATTTGAATGTCTTCTTTTGAAAAATATCTACTCAGATTCTATGACCACTTTTTAATTGAATGGTTAGCTTTTTGCTATTGAGTTGTGAGAGTTAGTTATATATTTTGTATTAATCACATATCAGATATATGATTTAAAGGTATTTTCTCCATTCCATAGCTTGTTTTTTAATTTTGTTGATGGCTTTCTTTGCTGTACAGAGCTTTTTAGTCTGATGTCATTTGTTGTAGTCCTATTTGTTTATTTTTACTTTTATTGATTTTGCTTTTGGTGTCAAATACAAAAATGCATTGCAGAACCAATGTCAAGGATATCACACAAACTTTAGAATTGTTTGTTCAATTTCTGTGACAAATGCCATTGGAATTTTCATAATGATTTCATTAAATCTGTAGATTGCTTTAGATAGCATGGAAATTTGAACAGTATTAATTTTTCTAGTTGATAAGCACAAAATATCTTTTCATTTCTTTGTATCTTCTTCACTTTCTTTTATCAATATTTTATAGTTTCAGTGAAAAGATCTTTCTACTCCTTGCTTAAATTTATCCCTAAACATTTTATCATTATTTTATTTTGATGCTATTGTAAATGTAACTGTTTTCCACTTTGCTTTTCTAATAGTTTGTTGTTAGCATGTAGAAACACAACTGATTCTTATATACTGATTTTGTATCCTGTAACTTTACTAGTTTATTAGTTCTAACAGTTTTTTGGTGGAGTTTTTAGAGTTTTTCTATACATAATATCATGTTATCTACAAATAGTGGCAGTTTTACTTTCTTCTTTCTGATTTTGATGCCTTGTATTTCTTTTTCTTGCCCAGTTGTTCCAGCTAGAGCTTTCTGTACTATGTTGAATGAAAGTAATGAGAGTGAGTAATCATGTCCCATTCTTGATCTCAGGAAAAGCTCTCAGTTTTTCAGCATCAAGTATGATGCTAGATCTAGGCATGTCATATACGGCCTTTGTTATGTTGAGATACTTACTCGTACATCCATCTGCTTAGAGTTTTTAATATGAAAGGATGTTAAATTTTGCCAAGTGCTTTTTCTGTGCCTATTAAGATGATCATATGATTTTTATCCTTCATTCTGTTCATGTAGTATATCACACTGATTGATTTGTGGATGTTGAACCATTAAGCAATGGAAATCACTAAAAAGACATGAGTTGGGATGCCTGGGTGGCTCAGTCTGTTAAGGACTTGATTCTTGGTTTCAGCTCAGATCATGATCTCACAGTTTGTGAGTTCAAGCCTCACATGGGTCTCTGTGCTGCCAGTGTGGAGCCTGCTTGGGATTCTCTCTCCCTCTCCCTCTCTCTCCCTCTCTCTTTGCCTCTCCCCCACTTTCTCTCTCTCTCAAAATAAATAAATAAACTTAAAAAAAAAAATACATGAGTTACCAATCCATAAAAAGCATGGAGAAACTTTAAATGCATATTACTAAATGAAAGAAGTCTATCTGAGAAGGCTATGTACTGTCTGATTCCAACTATATGACCTCCTGGGAAAGGTAAAACTATAGAAACAGTAAAAAGATCAGTGGTTGCCGGGGTTGGAGAAAGTGGGGAAGAATGATTAGGCAGAACACAGAGGATCGTTAGGGGAGCGAACATACTCTTTATGATACTAGAATGATGGACGCATATCATTACACATTTTTCTAAACATGCAGATGTACAACACCAGGAATGAGCCCTATAGGAAACTATGGAATTTGGGTTATTGCGCTGTGTCAATGTAGGTTCATCGATTATAACAAAATACCCTTTGATGAGGGAGCTTGATACGTATGTGTTGTATGTCTTGAGGCAGGAGGTATGTGGGAAATATCTATAACTTTTGTTCAACTTTGCTGTCAATCTAACACTTCTGTAACAAAAATAAGTTTAAAAAAAATGGTGGTGAGAATGAATGTAGTTTGGAGTGAGTAGAAGGTTCTAGAACAAGCCATTCTGCTTACATGTCTTTGCCTGAGGTAACATTTTTACCCCGATGGTATCTGGTTAAAAGTTATGGATAAAGATAAACATAGAGCTTAAAGCATCAATTAGTAGGTATTGGTGATGTAAAGAAGAATTATAGCCAAGGTTAACAAGCTGTCAGAAGGCAAAAAATCAACGTGAAGTTGGGAAGTAATATATAGGCTGGCAGCAGACTTCCAGCTATTACAGACCTGTCATCCCTCCTCCTCTTCCAAGACAGGTCCCTGGTTATTGTCCCTGGTCCTTGTGGCTGTCTTGGCATAATAAAAGTGGTTTTATTTAATGTCCAAATTCTTATCCTGTCATGAGTAATTCTTTATGATATAATTACTGCCTATATTATGATATGATTGCTGCCTACTTTCCAACATTTTGCCCTCTGAGCTATTCCATGCATGCTATGTCTCCTCAAGCTCTTTCCCTCTTGAATCCTTGTACATATTGTTCCTTCAGCCTTAGATACCTCTCTCCTCCTTTCTTCTGAGTAGATGCTCTCAAATCACAGGTTAAACATCACCTTGCAGATGAATGCTTCCTATAGTGTGCCTTCCATGCTCTCCCCAGGCAAAGGAAAAGACTACTTTCTCCATATACCCACAGCACCTAATATATATCTCTATTTTAACATCACATTTTATTGTGATAAAGCATGTGTTTGGCTTTCTCTCCCACTATACTGTGAATTCTTTGGAAGCTGAAATGGTCTTATTCCAATGCCCACTATGTTTTCAAGTATTATCTCTGTTGGCCCCATTGTAACACAACATGAAACATGACCCAGTGGCAGAAGCATACCACAGCAACCACATCATTTAATATTACATTCCTTAAATGATCTGATTCTGGGCAGAAAATATTTGAAGAACAGGCCAGAGGATCTGGAAATGCTCTCTCGGAAGTATGTTGGCTCTTCCTAGGGTATAACAACACAAATCAGAGGGCCCTGATAGGGTTGGATATGATCAGATTTTTACCTCATATATTTTGTTTCAGATGCAAAAATGTATAGGGGAAAAATGTTTGTGAATGTATGTATTTAGATATTCATAGTATCTCCCAGATGTAACTATGTGGGTATCCCTAAGTTCTTCACCTTTAGCAGTCATTTCTATCTTTAATACTCACATTAGGTGGTTCAAATACCCCCCTTTTCCTCCCACATCTTTAAGGCTTCTTGGGTGCCTGATGTTTTTCCTGTTTAACTGTGATTTTTAATTGTTCATACAGTATTTTGATCCCTGATTTAAAACTCACCTTTTGTATCTCTTGTCCTCCCTCCTTTAACCCCACACACCCCTTCTTTTGTTGGTATGGCCCGGAGATTTTCATTTCTCTAGGGAACTACTAGCATAGACTTGTGTGTAAACCAGTTTTTACTAAAGTTTAAGGGAAACAGTATAGCATATTCCAAGCAATAACTTAAAAATTAATATTAGACATCACCATCATAAAATGTCAGCATCCTTTCCTGCCAAAGGAATTCCTTCTTAGCCAGAATTTCTTAGTCCAGGCCTTATCTCCTATTCTCATCTCCATTTTTCCCATTGAGATATTCCAGCTGCCAGCTCATAGTTTTCCGATACACTTATATTTTGAACAGAATTTAACTATCTGTATGCTCATTTCACCTCCAATATGTTTTCAGTCTACTTTTACATCTCCAAAAACTATTGGGAAACTCTAAAAACACAGAGTGATCATTTGTAGCCTTCAGCAGCCCAAAGAACTTGCAGAAATATTGAAATTTCAGTTTCTATTCTAATATACTTAAATTTGTTGGCAGGACTTCTTCCCTACCAGTATGCAAAAGAGAAAAAGATTTTTCTCCTCTTGTACAAAGTAAGTGCCCAGAGGTCATGATTCACATATACTCATACACACACACACACACACACACACACACACACACACACACATTATACAGCATAGGTATTGAACTATTTGGTCAAGTTCTTGCATACATGGTTTCAGAATGCTTGATAAAGTGATTCACAATTCATATTCTAATCGTGTTTAACAAGCAGTCTCAGACTGGATGGAAGGTTTTCTCAGCCAGGAATTAGAGGCTCAGAATTTCCATTGGCTTTTCAGGAAAGGTGTATACACGAAGCCATTCATAAGGATATATAAGAGCCATCTCTTTGTAGGGGCTTTTCAACAGCCCAGAGAATATTGTATGCATTCTCAAAGGTTTGGACCCAGAGCTCACTAGATTTGAGCACAAAGGCGATATTGTGCCTTGGTATTTTGTGCTAAAATGGTAGACTTGTCTGAGCACCAAGGCACTACAAGACAAGCCGGCTCCATTTGGCTGCCTCTGTTGGAGAAACATGCTGAGTATTATCTGACTTCTTGTTCCCATTGTCGTTGTCTACACAGTACAAGAAAAGTGCAATCAAAGAGAAAAATGATGTTTTTGTGAACCTTAGCATCTTAATAACACAGCTGATTTGACTGGTACACTAGCAGGAATGTAGCTAGGCTAACACAGAGCACTAATAAAGGCAAGCCTGACACCTCTCTCCATTGATGAGCCTGTATCTAACACATAAGCATCAGCTATTTATTTCACACATACGAGCCAGTGTTATAAAGAGCAAGTAGGTACATGTGTACTAATACAAACCTCACAATTATCAAATAGAAAAAAAAACTAACGGGGTAGAGAATGCCATATTCTTACAGGCTGTTGTAAAAATGTTTTCTCAATTCAACAAATTAGTAAATTTATAGTAAATAATGAAACAGGAAGAGAGGTGAAAGTGGGGAAATGACAACATATATTAACCCAACAATTGTTTCACAGTCATGCAGCACTATGGAACTTAATCACTATAATGTAAATCATGTCATTTAACCCATGCTATCTCCAATTCAATTGAGGACACTCAGATTCAGAGAAGTTAGTTAAGAACAAATTAGTTAAGTCACGTGACTAAGACCACATAGCTGCCAAGTGATGGAGTATGGACTCAGACAGATGTAATGACCCCTGTCTAGATTTTCTTCCATTTCCTTGTGCTGCTTCTGAAACTAAGTTTACCCTGCACATATTGCAAAAAATTCCAGTGCTATCTTCTCATCTGAAGCCAGCAGTTTCCAGAAACCTCTGTGCTAAACTGTTTCCTCGGCTTTTGGGTAACCTTCTCATCGTTTCTTATATTTGTGCAGTTGTTTACAAATTATTATAGGATGTTGGAAGAGTTTGAATAGATAAAGATTATGGTTTCAAAGAAGGTACATATTCATTGACTTAGAGCTGAGTTAGAATCAGTCGATGTAAAATCATATGTCAAATATAAGGCCATGCTAGAAAACAGTCACCTCCTTAGTTTTGAGGCTTCTGAAGGAAGTAAAAGACACACTAGTGATAGGAGGTGCAGCTCTTATCAGAGTATAGGTTCTCTGCCTTGTGAATAAACAGGAAAGAACACGCCCTTTTACGCACATGAATCCAGAAACAATTGAAGCTCTTCTGTATCGTGGATGAAGTGGGAGAAGAAAAAATTTTAGCTGTCTTCCTCAATCTCATCTTTTAAAAGCAATTGTTTGCAAAAGCAGTCATTTCATAGATGATGAAATGACTTTGCATATATTCCAGATGGGGAGTACCTTTCTTTTGTTGCATAATTCTAGTTATTTAAATATAGTTCTATGGGAGAAAAATACTTCTCTGAAACCCAGAATCAATATAGCAAGAAAATCTTCTCAGTGATTCTCTTCTGAGCACATTTATTTTAAATAAGTTAAATGTGGCTGGATGGGGCTTTTTATCTATTCTCTTTTAGCCTTGAGAGTAATAGCCCACAACAATGAATGGGTGGGATTGAGGGAGGGGGAGACAGAGCAAGAGAGAGGGAGTGACAAAGGGGGAGAGGAAGTGAGGAGAGGAGAAATTAGGGCAGAGAGCGACCTGCTGACTTGACCACAAGTCACAGGTGAAGAAGATTAAAGCTGAATACCCCCTGAAATAAGGAAGCACATGGATTTTCTGGTATTTGTGTGATGAAAAGACTACTTGAGGTTAGGAGGAAGAGCTGTTCTTAATCACTGTACAGACTCAGAATATATTCATTATCAGCTACAGCGAAGATGTTCTTTCTGGTGATGGACGAACCTGATGCATTTTACAAGTCTTGATTCAGTGTCACAGCAAAATTTATTAATATAATGTCTGCATTGTTTTTAATTTATTTAACATGTATCTTGAAAGAGGTATTTAAACCCAATAGGTCAGTCATCATAGTGAAATGGTAAGTACCTGGACTATGGAAGTAAAGTATTTGCCAATATGGTAATGTATCCATTTCTCTCCCTTCCCTAGAAGTAAAATCAATGTTGGATGGCCTCAAGAAAACACTAAACATGTGCTTAGGTCACACAGTAGTAGGAGCAAAATTCTTGGCCAGACTCAGGTATTTGATATATGTTTAAAAGCATTAAAGGCCAATAGACACAAGAAAGGATGCTTAACATCACTAATTACTAGAGAAATGAATATCAAAGTACAATGAGATACTATAGATCTCGTAAACGTAAAAAGATAGGGAAAAAATACAATGAACAGCCATGTACTCTCAAATTTGATAACCTAAATGAAGTGGACAAATTCCTTGAAAGACAGAATCTGCCAAAACGTTTACACAAAAAGAAATAAGCAATCTGAATAGGCCTGTCTCTATTAAAGAAATTGAATCAATAATTGATAGCCTTCCAGGACAGAAATCACCAGGCACAGATGGGTTCATTAGTGAATACTACCAAACATTTAGTGAATCAATTACACCAATTCTATGCCATATCTTTCAGAAGACAGAAGCAGAAGGAACACATCCCAAAGCATTCTGTGAGGTTGGCATTACCAAACCAAACAAAGCAATTACAAGAAAACTACAAACCGACATCTCCCATGAACATACATGCAAAAATCCTCCGAAAAGTTAGCAAACCAAAGTCAATAATGTATAAACGAATCATATACTACGACCAGGTGGTATTTATTTTAGGTATGCAAGGCTAATTAAACATTCATAAAGCAATTAAAAATCAACCCATCATACCAATATGCTAAAGAAGAAAAATCATACAATTATATCAACAGATGCATAAAAGCATTTGACAACATCTGACACCCATTCATTTTTAAAATCTCAAAAAGCTAGGAATAAAATGGAACTTCATCAACTTGATAAAGAACGTATACAAAAAACCTACAGTTAACAGAATTCTTAATGGCAGGAAACTTGAGCTTTTCCCACTAAGATCAGGTACAAGGTAAGGATGCCCCTCTCACCACTTCTTTTCAACATTGTACTGGAAGCTCTTACTTATGCAGTAAAACAATGAAAGGAAATAAAAGGTATATAAAATCTGAAAGAAGAAATAAAACTGTCTTTGTTCAGAGACAGCATGATTATCTATATCTAAAATCTGAAAGAATAAACAAAAACATCTGGAACTAATAAGAGATTGTAGCAAGGTTGAGATTACAAAGTTAATATACAAAAGTCAATTCTTTCTCATAATCAGTAATGAATAAGTGGAATTTGAAGTTAAAAACACAATGCCATTTACATAAGCACCCCAAAATGAAATATGTAGGTATAAATCTAAAAAAAACTATACACTATCTATATGAAGAAAACTGTAAAACTTTGATGAATGAAATAAAAGAATAAATAGCTGGAGAGATATTTTACAGATGATTTTTAGGGCAGTGAAACTATTCCATATGGCATCATAATGACATCATACATTTGTCAAAACCCATAGAATATACAACTCCAGGTCTGAAACCTGAGGTAAACTATGGGTTTTGGGTGACACTGATATGTCGCTGTAGGTTCATCAATTTTAATAAATGTACCTTCTGGTGAGGGATGTTAACAGCGGGGGAGGGTATGCATGTGTGGGCGCAGGGGACATACGGGAAATTTTGGTGCTTTTTCTTTAATTTTGCTTTGAATTTAAAACTGCTCTAAAAAATGATCTATTAAACACACACACACACACACACACACACAAACACTGAGATACCACTTCATATCCACTAGGATGACTATTATTAAAAAGACAGAAAATAGCAAATGTTGTTAAAGATGTAGAGAAATATGAACTCTTGTGCATTACTTGTGGAATGTAAAATGGTGCAGCTGCTATGGAAATGGTATGGTGGTTCTTCAAAAGATTGAACATAGAATTATCATTCCACCTCTGGGTATATACCCAAAAGTATTGAAAGCAGGTACTTGAACAGATATTTATACACCAATTGTCATTGCAGCATTACTCATAATATGGGAGTAAGAAACAACCCAAATGTCCAACAGTGGATGAATGGATTAAAAAATGTGGCATATATATATTACTATTATACCTTAAAAGGGAAGGAAATCCTGACACATTCAATGACATGGATGAACAGTACACTGCCTGTACTATTTTCAGCTTACAGAGATACTATGAGAGAGAATACTTGGTGTCAAAGGAGGTAGATAGTGAATCTACCTGGTGGAGAGAAGTTCAAGAAAGCAGACTGAAGCTATGCCCAACAAAATATTTCATACAGAAATGCAAATATCATTCAATTGACTCTGTAATTCGCTTGTGCATTCAATTAATATTTACTGAGCTTCAAGTCACCAGGAATAAAACCATGAAAAAGTTGCAGTCCCAATTCTCAGGTCCACAGTCCAGGACGGATGAGCTCCCTTTGGGAAGTATCTGTGTTTCCATACAAAAGCAGGAGCCTCCTCTCCTAACTCCAGCATGACTTGTTACGTGATTATTACCTCTCTCCCAATCCATGTGGATTTTCATGGAGTTGCATTCGCAACTGCTGTTATTTAACGGGACTTTATTAGTTTTAACCACAAGTGTACCTGGGATAATAAGAACACTGTCCCTTTCCATTGTAGGTTAGTGTCCACTTGTTTGCCATGAAGGGAGTCCCAGTCTGCCCAGGTTGAATCTGTGACCTCTGGGGTGTGGCTGGAAGAGAGAAATGGGCTCGAAGAACTTTCCCCCCCTCTCCCCTCCTTCTTCACCTGAATTAAACATACTTGTTCACCTTCAGGTCTCAGATTAGCTGTTACATCCTCCAAAACACTCACTGTGGATCTAGAACTGTCAAATGTAAGAAATAAATGTTAGAGAATGTGAAGAAAAAGGAACTCTCATGCACTGTTGGTGGGAATGTAAAATCAATGGAGCCTCTGTGGTAAACAGTGTGGAGGTTCTTCAAAAAATTCAAAATAGCATTACCATATGATCTGGTAATCCTACTACTGGATATTTACCCAAAGAATACAAAAACCATAATTCAAAGGGACACATGCACCTCTATGTTTACAGTGGCATTATTCATAATAGCCAAGGTACTAAAGCAACCCAAATATCCATCAATACATAAATGGCTAAAGATGTGTTATATATAAATGATGAAATATTATTAAGCCATAAAAAAGAATGAGATCTTGCCATTTGGGACGACATGGATGGAGCTGAAGTGCATTATGCTAAGTGAAAGAAGTCAGAGAAAGACAAATATCATATGCTGTCACTTATGTGTGGAGTCTAAAGAACAAAACAAATGAACAGACAAACAAACAAACTGAAAGACAGATTCTTAAATACAGAGAACACACTGGTTGTTGCCAGAGGGAGGTGGGTGGGGGGAGGGATGAAATAAAGTGATTAAGAGGCACATATTTCCAGTTATAAGATAAATAAGTCACAGAGATGAAAAGTACAGCATGGGGTATATAGTTAATAATATTGCAATAATGTTATAGGGTGACAGATAGTGACTACTCTTACCGTGGTGAGCACTGAGTAATGAATAGAATTGTTTAATCAATATGTTGCACATAAAAAACTATGATAACACTGTATGTTAATTATACTTCAAAAATAAATAAATAAAAATAAATAAGCAAGCAAGCCTGTTGAATTCCCCTTCTAGGAGCTCCCACAGCACCTAGCACTTCACCTAATACACATAAACTTTCCTGGTGATGAGACTCACTTGGGGCATTTATTAAACACTCAGGCTCTCCAAATTCTCTAGAGACTTATTTCAGTAAGTTCAGAACGGAACTTGGGAATTTATGTCTAACATGATACTTATCATGGGAAAAATGTGCTACCTTATAATTTCTTTTCTCTCTCCCTATGTGCATGTGTGTGTGTTTCTGTCTGTCTGGGCCTGTCTCTGCCTCTGAGAACAGCCACTGTCCTTGTTTCATTTATTACCATTTTCCTAACACATGGTACATTGTAGGCATTAATATGTGTTTGTTGAATGAATGAAAATTGCCCCTGCTATCCAACCACTGGCTGAGATAAGCATGTGATCCTATCACCAACACAAGAGGAGGTTGTGAAGTCACCCACTGCAACATTAGTTGGACATCACTACAGCACAGATAAGGGTATGCCTAAAACAGATGGTAACTAATGGTCTCAAATTGGAAGGCCAGTGTAGCAAAAATCCTTGGTTCTTTAAAAGACACATTTAAATCCAGAAGAGAAAAATTGTAGGCTGGGAGCTTATTAGCACTGGTCTCTTCCTCCCTGGAGCTTTAGCCTTCTAACTGGATACATCTCCATTATCTTCATTGCTACCAAAGTATTTGCTCATTAACAAATCACATCATGCAACTTCCATATTTAAAATAAGTGACTAAGTAATTTATCCTTCAGTATGTCACTTTTTCTCTCTGAACTCTCAATTGTTTAGCCCTAACATGGTTATTTAAAAACCACCTCACAGAACAGTTGGGAAGATTAAGAAACAGTGTATGTAGCAGTAAGTGGTCAACAATACTCAAATGGGAACATCTTCATTTGGGATCAATGCATCTTTGTCTCCACTGCTATGGGCAACGGCGACTTCCTGATGGTGTCTGAAATCTCCTCCCTTGTTGCACTGTCCCTCTTCCCTCACTCTCCTTGATATTCTTAAAGGAAAGTCAAAGTCAGATCTAATTTGAGTATGAAGGTAGGATTCTAGGGTTCAGAACGAAGAGAGAAACCCACTTAGGGGAGGGGCAGTTGGAACCTGAGATGTAAACTGTTTCAGAAAACAATGCAAACTCATAACACAACTGTTGCCCATCTTCACCAGCTATGGTACCCTGTTTGGGAAAGGGGCATAGTGCATCAGTCAAGGTTTTTAGTTGTAAACAGGAGAACTCACCATAGCTAGTTGAAGCGGAAATTGAATTTATTGAAACTCCAGGAGTGCAACACTCGTGCTTAGAGAATACAACCAGAAATGATGGCCAAGCTATGCTAAAGGATTGTTCTAGCAAAGATCCCACTCTTTCTGTCGCTGAGAGATCACATTGCCTGTACCCTGGACACTGGACATTAGATGCCAGAAACTCTTCCCCTGAAGCCACCAAAACCAGATGCCTCCTCTACCACATTTACCAAAGTGGGTCTGTATAGTACCTGAAGATTCACACTATTCATCAAATTGAAATCTTAGTGTCGGCATTTAATTGGCAGTACCTTCACCCTTGCTGAAAGGGAGAATGAAAAAGTAAAACCTAGCTCCAGACTTGGCGAAATGAGAAACAAAATATGGAAAATTCCCAAACATATAAGGACCCTGGATGGATATAAACATGATGTAATTCTCCTTTATAGACAGCATTAGAATTACTGACAGATTCAAAACCTGTCTTGGTTACTTACGACCTATGTAAGCTGAAGAAAATAATCTTCTCTGAGCCTCGTTTTCTCATCTGGAAAATGATAATGATACTCACTATATCCCAGTGCATGGTCTACTGTGCTATGAGCCTACATAGGTATTAGCTCACCTTCAAATGAGTCTTTTCATAAAATATAGTTTCTGTGTATTCACTGAAAGGACTCCAGAAGTGAGCATACCCTAGTGTCCAGGCTTTTTAAATATTATTTCCCTCAGAAAGTATCCAAGACCACAGAGAAAGAGGTCAGAGGCAAGATATAAATGACCCTGGGATATATTTTGCTAGAAAATAAGGAGCTTTTAACATACTAGTGGGGACATGACAATAGGACAACTTGAAGAAATTTCCGCTGACCAAATTTTGATCACTGGGGAGTCATAAGTTATTAGTGTCATCAGAAAGAAGAATGAAAGTGTATGACAACATACGCCTCCCCAGTGGCTCACCAAAACAGAGAAATTGAGAGCTAGAGATAGAAATAAAGAAGAGAGGGGTACCTGGGTGGCTCAGTTGGTTAAGCATCCATCTTCAGCTCAGGTCATGATCTCATGGTTCGTGGGTTCAAGTCCCACATCGGGCTCTGTGCTGATGGCTCAGAGCCTGGAGCCTGCTTTAGATTCTGTGTCTCCCTCTCTCTGACCCTCCCCTGCTCACACTGTCTCTCTCTCTCTCTCTCTCTCAGAAATAAATAAAACATTTTTTAAAAAGGCATTAAAATTTTTTTAAAAAATACAGGAGAGAGAATTTTTTTTCACTCTTTTTTTGCTTTTTTTGGATATAGTCTTACATCAACTTATTACTCTGAAAATTAGTAACTAAAAGAAATTAAGTTTCTACCATGTTTTTTGCTTTGAAGGATTAACAGTCATTCACCTGCAGTTGATGACAAAAAGCTCTTATGTACAAAAGAATCTCAGCACATATGTAGAAGGAATGAAAAAACTAGAAATAACACTATTTTGCAACTGCAATGGGATAATGGATTCAAGGAAGGAAAATCAATGGATGTTAAAACCATTAGGTGTCATGTTGTTAAGAAACAGGATATGTGCTTAGTTCCAAGCATTACCCCACACATTCCTTGTTAGTAACATAGAAAATACTATGTTTCTAACTCTGGGGAGAGCCTGAGGTCACCACCTTAACCCAGTCATCAAACCTTGCATTATTCATAGGGAAAGGACCTCACATGATGACCCTTCTGATGATGCAATAAGAAGAACACAGCATCAAGTATAAAGCATTTTCACTTCAATAATTTTATGTGAATCTGCTTAAGTCTTGTCACCCAAAGATTTTTTTATAAAAAAATATAGCGAGGAAAGAAACAAGTTAAATGACTCAAAGAGAAAACAACCAGGCATCTCCAGATCGTGGGACATTTTACAAAAAGGCAAGAAGCTGTTTCTATGCTGTATCTCAGTGAAGTTGCCTGTTGTGCTGGCTCTGTAAGGGTGGGGACTCAGTTTCCTTTCACCCTCCCAGCTCTCCCATAGCCGAGTCTGCAGATTTTTAAAGTTTCAGGTGTTAAGTCCCAGTGATTGTAAGAATTCCTGAAGTTAAACCCTGTGGTTTTCAAAACCAGTTGTTATGGTGATTAATCTTCCCGGTGTTAGCCCCACTTACCTAGGGTGCCTGGTGTTGGTGTCTGCTCCTCTCTCCTGTCCATGTCTGCAGCCTCCCTCCCTCCTGTGGACTGGTGGGCAGTCCCATAGATCCATATGGCTCCCAATTGCATCTTTGCCCTTCCTACCCTACCGAAGGTGGGCTTCTCTACATTTAGCTGTTGAGATTCTGTTGTGCCAGACTTTGGGTCATTTTGTGGATTTTTTACACTGATGTGGGTGTTTTCTAGTAGGATCTGTGGCCTAAGGTGAGCTAGGATCTCCTACTTTGCCATTTCCTCCTCCTATTCTGCTACCTCCAACAAAATGTAATCTTTAAATATTGAGGGGTATACAGTGTTCATTGCACCATTATTCTAATCATTATGTTTGGAATTTTTCGTATTAAAGCATCAGCAGCAAAGGAAATTGAATTCTAGTCCTGGATACAGCACGGATTCTTCCCCTCCTGTCTTTCAGTGTACTCATCTGTTAAGGGAAAGAACTGAACTTGAGCGTCTCTTGAGCTACCTTCCAGTGTTTGTATTCTATAAGCTGAAAGACGTTGGCTTCCTTTGTGAGAAAGTGTATTACCAGTAATCATTTCCTACTTCAAAGTCTGTCACTCCAGGAGACAAAGGAGCAATTCATCAGTCAGGTTGACTAAGTGGGTTCCACTGTTCCCTCACAATTCCCCAGGTGTCTTGCCCAAAACAGAAGTCAGGAGGCTTTTCTAGACTGATCTATGGTCATAGCCAACTCTACTTCCTGACATAGCTATTTCTCAAGAAGCTTAAGAAGGTTTTTCAAAACCTAGTTCATCTTGTTTGTTTATATCACTCCCCCATGTTTTAAAAATAGTTTGAGATGATCAGAAAAGTGGCAAAGATAGCTACCCCAAAAAGTCCCATATACCTCACACAATTTCTCCTAGTGTTGGTAAGGTACTTACTAACCAATAAATCAACCAATATTGATGCATTACTATTAACTATAGTTTATAGTTTATTCAGGTTTCCTTAGCATTTACCTAATATATTTTTCTGTTCCAGCATCCCATCTAGGATACCACATTACAGTGAGTCATCATATTCCTTAGGCTCCTTTTGACTGTGACAGTTTCTCAGGCTTTTCTTCTGATTACTTTGTTTTGAGGAGTACTGGTCAGGCATTTTGTAGATGTCTCTCAATTGGGGTCTGTCTGGTGTTTGTTTTTCTCATGATTAGACTGGGGTTATGGGTTTTGCGGAGGAGAAGCACAGAGGGAGAGTACCACTCTCATCACACCATATCAAGGATAAATATTAACAACATTACCTACAGTGACTTCCCCTTGGTATACTTCCAGTTGGTTACGTTTACCCTCCCCCTTCCCCAGACTCAAAGGGATTGTTCTCTAATCTTCAGAGAGAATCTGTTGGGTTTCCTGGAGGTAAAACCCATGAATGTTTGACTCCCTCCAATCTTAAGACTGGGATTCCAGGAGTTTTTAAGTCTGGCTGGTCCACACCATTAAGTGTTTCTAGTAGTTTATGGTGCCAGTGGTTTCGGCTCCAGGTAAGTAGATCTTGACTCACTCTTTCTGGGTGCACCTGTCTCTCTAAATTTCAGGAGGGCTTAGTTCTCCGATGGGTTCAAGAAAAGTCATTCATTTTTTTCAGTTTTTAAAATTTTTCTTATTTAAGCCTAGGAGTAATGTCTTCCGAACTTTACATGTCAAAGCTGAACAGTTCACTGTTTATTCAGCAATTATCTTAAAGGAAATAAAATTAGTGGTCTAAAACCCTTGTTTTAACAGCCAAGTGATCTTTGAAGTGAATTTTCTGTTAAGCTTGTTTCACTGTGTGAAATTTAGAGTGCCTTGGAAACCACCTCTCAATAAAAATGTGTTTCTCTTGACTAATTTAGCCCCATTCTGTTTAGAAGCAAATGATAAAAGGATAAAAGCATAAGACTTTGAGCACAAAGATACAGATTTGGGGGGTTTTGAATAAAAACTTACTAGACCATCTCTAACTCTGAGACTCAGTTTCTTTATTTGTTAAATTTCTTGGCTACAGGGATTTCATCTATCTTTTTATCTTAAGTGTCTAGAATAAAACCTGGCCCAGAGTAGGCTTCACTTAAAATTGAATTGAAATGCCTGCTCAATCAATCTCATAGTGTTGTTATGAGGATTAAACAAAATGATGTACATGAAAGCTCCTTGCAAACTTCAAAGGGCCTTACAAATGCTGCTCCTTTATTTATTTATCGGTCATTCATCTTGAATGCCTGTCTACATGTAGGTATTTTTTTATGCTGTACAGATAAGGAGGAAAGCACTATAAAGAGTTAATTTTTACTCAAATTGTGGGTTGATTTCTCTTATAGCAACAACAATATACATTCCTCAACTTGTTCAATTTAAAATCCTGGCAAGTGTTTTGATATTTGACAGCTCTGCTGTCAAGTAATTCTGTTCTACAATTAATCATGCCATAGCCATTTCTTCCACTACTGCCACAATATAATGGCATCATTGTATATGCATACATAG
Source organism: Crocuta crocuta (assembly GCF_008692635.1). NCBI lineage: Eukaryota > Metazoa > Chordata > Mammalia > Carnivora > Hyaenidae > Crocuta > Crocuta crocuta. The sequence continues at coordinate 2,143,748 of NW_027529525.1, read as the reverse complement.
TACACTTGTATACTGCTTAAAAGGAGGTAGAGCAAATGAACTTGAAAAATTTACTACTTGGTAGATCACAGTTATATTGCCAAGATTTATTATTAAACCCATTCTATTTTAATGCCATTACTGCTCCAATCTGAGCTTAGATAAAAACATTCAGACATAGCAGTTTTCTATTTCCTTGCTTGGGAAATTGAGATTCTGCCTTCTCGGAGGTGTTTTGAGTGTCAGCTAGGTGCACTGTAAATGGCTGGGCTCTTTAATGATCAAATGTCAGCTCCTGGGTTTTGATTACGGCTTTGTCTGGATCAGTGCTAGATACAACTACAGCATCCACTCCATCCCATCCCCCACTCTCAGTGACTTCCTGAGGCAAATGAGTTTGCCACAAATCAAAATGCTTGCAACAAACATCTCTATGAACCTGTTCCCCCTCTCCTTGGCAACTTGCCACTTCTCCTTACTCTTAACATTGAAACCCCCATATTTACCAAATGTCTTGGCTTCCTTAGTAGATTAACCATTTCATGGGACTCCTAGCCTTCTACTACAATCATGTGTTTCTCATAGAGAGATGTCTTACATTTTAAACAATCTCAGACAGTTTTGAACAAACACATTACCACCGCTTTTCATTAGAATCATTTCCTGTTTCCATGTCTAATTTGTCAAGAAATCCTATCACAAATTATATAAAAAGCAGTCTGGACAGTACAGATATGGTGGTCAAAATTTTATGTAAAATAGATTTAATCTTTTTGCCCTCGGAGGTAATTGTAACTACTTACACTGATGACATCTCGTGACTTTCGGACTTTCATCGTTTTGAACTTCCATGTGGAATTGTTATGACCAATACTTTCATACAACTGCATAATCACCCCATGACGAGAATGGTGTTAATTGGTATTAAATTGCTCAAGAAACATGTGATACAAGCACAAGCACAACTTCATATTAAGAATTGAAAAAAATCCAATAAGTGAAAAATGCACTTTATATACATGGTGATGAATACTATGATAAGATACTGCTCTCACTTTGGAAAGCGAGTGAATGTAATTATTGAGTAAACAAAGTCCAGACCGTACTGACTACATGTGTAGAGGAGGAGGATGTGGCAGTGTCCAAGACTGCAGATGCAGAGGTCAGGATTTTCAAGCTTCTAAATTTATTTTTAATTTTTCCCCCATTGATTCATGGTCTGATCTTAAATCTGTTCCGAGGAGTTATTTTCAAAAAAAAGATTATTTCTTAATCCAGAAATGCCAGAAAAATGACATGATTTCACATTTTGAGACTGCCAGATCTGCATTTATCAAGAGATGGTGAGCTCAGTTGTGTATATCAACCTGGCTTGGTCAGAGGTTGCATGGCATGGTGCCTTGAGAGATAATAATAATTTGGGGTAAGGCTACTCTTACTGTGATCCTTGGTCCTGAGGTCTAGAGTCTTCACTACTGTGTGCACAACTATTCCTAAACCAGTGTTCCTAACTGGGGGGGACCAAAACAAACAAACAAACAAACAAACAAAAAACAGAGCTCTTACTTTCACTTTTGTTTTCTAGTAGTGAAGATTAATTTTCATTGTTGTGCCCTCTCATTCAGTTCCTCTTGTCACCAAAAGCACTTAGGTGATAACTATACCCTGTAGTGACAAAAGTGAACAAATTAAAAAGGATCTCTCAAGAATCAAGTTTACATACATAGCAGCCACAAAAAGATGTCTCCCTACCTAAGGTGACCTGCGATGTATTAAAATGTACTACCAAATCAGAAATGCAGTCAAAGTCCTGGTATATACCTTCCTAGCTACTATTTTATCAGAGATGTGATCAAACGTGGCTTTGAAATTTTAAATCAGTGCTCAAGAAATGATTGCACCCAGAGTATGCAATATTTAATTTATATTAGTCACATAATTTCTCTGACTCTGAATTTTCTCATCATGCAACATGAGTGCTGAATACCCACCCTTGAAGAGCCAGCACAACAGGCAGCTTCAATGAGATATAGCATACAAATAGCAGTTTAAAAATTGCCTGGGCTATATTGGAAGGAGATTTATTTACTAATCTCAGACCCTGTGTTGGAGAGGCAGAGATCTTTGGGAGACCTCTCCAAAACAAAAGAGCTGGCAGGTGCCATTTTCTTTCCCCACCCCTCAGCCTAACTATATGGACACCTGTGGGCCCAACAAAACACTCTCCATCCAGCTTGCTAACAGAACGCCCCGCCTTCAGGCACTTCTGTGGCTCTGCCCTCTCAATCTTGGTCGGCCTCAGCAGGAGGTTTCTCAGGCTGCCGCAGGTCCCCACCCCACCTGCAGTGGACCAGCTCAGACCTTACTGGTACTGTGAGCCCCACTGAAAACTCCCCAAATCTGGGTGAATTCTACCAAACATTTAAAGAAGAGTTAATACTTATTCTTCTCCAACTGTTGCAAAAAATACAATAGGAAGGAAAAGTTCCAAAGTCATTCTATGAGGACACCACTACTCTGATACCAAAACGAGATAAAGACACCACAAAAAAAGAGAACTACGGGCCAATATCTCTGATGAACACAGATGCAAAAATCCCCAACAAAATATTAGCAAACTAAATCCGACAATACATTTAAAAAATCATTCACCACAATTGAGTGGGATTTATTCCCAGGATGCAAGGGTGGTTCATTATTCACAAATCAATCAATGTGATACATCATATTAATGAGAAGAAGGATAAAAACCATGCAATCATTTCAATAGATGCACAAAAAGCATTTGACAAAGTACCACATCTGTTCATTATAAAAACCCTCAGCAAAGTAGGTTTAGAGGGAACTTACCTCAACATAATAAAGGCCATATATGAAAATCCCACAGCGAACATCATACTTAATGGGGAAAACTGAAAGCCTTTCCCCTAAGATCAGGAATAAGACAAAAATGTCCACTCTCACCACTTTTATTCAATATAGTACTGGAAGTCCTAGCCACAGCAACCAGACAAGAAAAAGAAATAAAGGGCACCCAAACTAGTAAGGAAGAAGTTGAACTATCACTATTTGCAGATGACATGATACTATATAATGCAATATTACTCAGCCATAAAAAAATGAAACCTTTCCACTTGCAACAATATGATGCATCCAGAGAGTATACTGCTAAGTGACATAAGTCAGTGAAAGAAAGACAAATACCATATGCTTTCACTCATATGTGAGGTTTAAGAAACAAAACAAACAAAGGAAAAAAGAAACAAACCAAAAAACAGACTCTTAACGATAGAGAACAAACTGATGGTTATCAGAGGGGAGTTGGGTGGGGGATCAGTGAAATAGGTGAAGGGGACAAAGAGTACATTTATCTTGATGAGCACTGAGTAATGTGTAGAATTGTCGAATCACTCTATTGTACACCTGAAACTAACAAAACACTGTATTTTAAGTATAATGGAATTTTTAAAAAATGATGTAAAACCATTTTGTGTTTCTCCTCCACATTTTCAAAGAACACCAGACAAAAAGAGTACTGACTGTAATGAGACCTCAGCTCCCTCACACAACCTTCCAGCATCAATAGTTCCAAATGACAGATTTTGCCTACTCAGGTTGTTTTGCTAAAATGATTCTCTCTTTGACTATCCCAGAGATTTCTATGAGTGATCTGATAATTTTTAATTGATCCCTTCTGCTTAAACCAGCTATAGTGGATTCTGTTACTTGCAAGTAAGAATCTTGCAGATACAAGTGAGTAGCATATTCCATGAATTTTTAAAAAGCTTCTCTTCTTCTTCTACTCTATAATGCCAAAAAGCATATTAATCCTTGAGACCAAATATTACCAGATAATTCCTTCAATTAGATGGAATGGGGATGACTCACGAAATCATTAAATAACTTTTTCACATAGCCACTTATGAACTGGTAGTAGACCTCTAACCATCTATGGAGTAAGTAGCAAGTTTATGAAAATGAAAGGGAGTGGAGAGGAAAATATGTAAAAAAAAAAAAAGATCCTTTACATGGCCCTAATCAAAATCATGGATAGTGGGGGCAGAAATGTAAATTAAAGGTAAATTTCTATTCATAAAATAATTTGTCTATTAGGTTTTCCTTGTTATATTTATAAGGAAAAGGTAAGATACATGTGTGGAACTCTATCACAAGGGACAAAAACATGAAAAGTAGCTAAATTCACACAATCTAACGTACCTAGGTTGTCTTTCACATTATATATATGAGATGAGTTCAAATAAGATAGACTGAGAGATCTTATACTTCTTTCTACATGGTATCTTCCAGGGAGAGAAACTTAAGGAATGGAGAAAAGAACATTTTCTCTGACAATTATCAGTGAAACACAGGCTCATATTCTTTCAAATCATTAAACCTCTGAAGGAATTAACATATCTAAATTACCTATTTTTTGCTCCATTAAGACTTGTAGTCCTTTCTGAGCTGTTCTTTTTTAAGCAATAATCCTTTGAAGAACCTCTGCAAATGAAATTTCTATAGCTGAAAATTCATAAAGTCATTTCCTCAAGTGTATTGCTCAGCTTCTGTAAGCTAAAAGATCAACATTGGAGCCAAAACTTCTCAGGTGCTTCTCCCTGACAAAAACTGTCCCACACAAATCAATATTCTACTACCCGGGAATACTGAAGTATTAATCAATGCCCTATCTACTACCAAAGGATTTAGAGATTCTTTCTTCCAATATACTTGCCTTACGAAAGCATTGTTATTTTTCTGTTAGTAAATGTCTTGAGTTATAGAGCTCTTTCTACTCCCTAAAATATTTTCTATTCCTTGGCTCACTTGATTTTCACAGCCATGCTGGGAGGTTCAATAAGTATGTTACTTCCCCATTTTATAGATGAACAACTTGGGATGGTTTGTCCACTTCACACAGCACATTGGTGTGAAAGTCTGAAAAGTTAGAATCCAATTCTAACTGTTGGTCCGTTCTCTTTCTGCCATGCCTTAGTGAGTGGTCTGGAAATACAAAGTTTTTGCTTTCTATTACTTCTGCTGCTTTTTCCCTCTCCAGGTGATTTATTTTTCTGTCCTAAGACTAAAAAAAAAAAAAAAGAAAAAGAAAAAATAGTGATCACAGTACTGAGGCCGGTATAAACATCGTATAGGACTTCCTGATAGCTATAGTTTGTGGGGCAGAAAAAAGTGTTACTCCTTAGTGCTTTGACCAATGACCAAACTTTTATTTCTATGAATTTAAATGGCTTATGATTCTTAGCATGCTGAAATAGCCAACTTGATATTGCAATTGACTAGTTATTCCTCTCTAGAAAGTCATAAGTAAGGAGCAAGTTGGAGACCTGCAAGAGTTAATATTGCTTCCAAAGGTGAATTTATAACCTAGAAGTAATTTAGGCAGCAAGAGAAAATGTCTCACTTCAAAGATGGGAATGCTGAGCCATGCATACAAATGTGACTGCTAACTCGTGTGTGACTCAAAATCAGCAACCATAGATTCCAGGGGCTAAAAAGAACCTCAAGAAGTCATTTGGTGCCCTCCACCCCTACTTTCACATACTTGACGTCTTCTCTTCAGTTTAAAAATGAGGCACCTAAAGCCCAGAGATGTAAGTGACCTGGTAGGAGAAAGATCAATGTCAGAGAAAGATATCTAGAACCTAAGTCTTCAGTTGCCCAATTGTAATGAATTTCTCTGTTATGCACTCTGTCTCTTGGCCAGCCTAATTTCTTTCAAGAATGAGGGTATAAACGACACATGAAATGAGTTACATGGTCAAATAAAAAAGGGCTTTGAGGATCCATTATATTTAGCCATGAGTTTTTTAGTGACCTTAGTAGACTCAGTTTTAGTGACATGGTGAGGAACAGAAGCCAGAATATATAATTAAAGATGGCTCTTTAAAGACTTTGCCCCTGAAGGTAAAGGAAGAGAGAGGTCAGCAGTTGGAGAAGGATGTGGGGTCCAGGGAGGTTTCTATGAGGGTTTTTGTTAAGGGGATGAAAGAGACAATTTCCCTTAATATTGAAGAGTATACAATATTTAAAAATGATACTGGGAAGAATACAGTAAAGAGAAAAATTTGAAGATAAAAAACACAAGTGAGAAATAGGACAAATTAAGAGTTCCTGAGGGCTGTCTGGGTGGCTCAGTCAGTTAAGCATCTGACTTTTGATTTTAGCTCAGGTCTTGATCTTGGGGTCATGAGTTCAAGCCCCACGCTGGGCTCCACACTGGACGTGAAGCCTACTTAAAAAAATAAGTTCCTGAGAAAGTGGCCATGTGTAAGGCCCAGAGAACACAAAGAAGTACAAAGGGAAGGATGCTTCCTGCATTGTAATAGAAGGGAAGACAAAGGATGCAAAAACCTCACAGGTTGCTGTAAACATGGAAGATAGAAAATTCAACAACTCAGTATCTAAAGGCTTCTACTCTGTGATCCAGGAGGCAAAGTCACAGGGTGAAAGTATGGAGGCACATGTTGGGGAGTGGTCAAAAGTTTGAGGACAATAGAACAGCTTTGAGGTGATTACTAAAGAGAGTAGTGAGAAGTGTTGTCAGGCACTAAATTGGGCTTCCAGTTTAGGTGAGAAATGGTGAATACACAGTGAGACCTGTGCCCTCATTTGCCTGGGCATATGTGTGAAGAGGGTGTATGGTGGAGTTCTCAAATTGCTTTCTTTTTAAAGGAGAGTGTGAGGGAAGGACAAAGTATGGGAAATTGTAGTACATAAAAAAGAATATTTGAAATGGAACATGGAAACTGAGCAGTAAAGAGGGAAGTGAAGACAAGAGGAGTTTGATAGATTAAGAGAGAGTCCAGTTATCAATGTTAGGAAGTCCTGATGAGGTAAAAGAACCTTCCAGAGGGGGCACTTTACCAAACAAGTTGGAAATTTAGGAAGTTGTCGTCAGAAAGGAAACTGTTCAAATCAGTAATTTCAGAGGTGGAGCAGTAGTGACGACAAGTTTCAAAGTGTGACTTAGGATAAAGTGGCTGGAGTGGAGTGGAGGAGACAAGCCTTGAAGATGAGGAGTTCAAGGTCTTAAGAAGCAAGGAGGTTGAGTGGGTTGCCTATATGAAGGGAATTTCTGAGGAGAAGAAAACTGACTCCTGGGTGTTCAATGGATAAGGATATAGAAGAATACAGAAAAGAAAAGTGTGGTAAAGAGTGTTATGGTCCAATGATCTGAGTCTTTTGGGAACAGGTGTTTGTGGTACATCCATACAATGGAATACTCTCAGCACTCTCAGTGGGAAAAAAAAAAAAAAAAAAAGAAACACATATGGAATCACACAACAACCTGGATAAATCACAAAATAATTATACTGAGTGAAAGAATCCAGACCCAAAATAAATAAATAAGTAATAAAAGAGTACAAAGAGTATAACTCCTTTTATATGAAAATAAGTTATTGTTTCCCTGGGATGAGGGTCAAAGATTAGGATGGGAATGGAGACATAACAAAGTGACCACATAGAAACTTCTGAGAGTGATGGATTCATTATTTTTATTTTGGTGGTGGTTTCACAGGTGTGTATTATATCAAAATTCATCAACTTATACATTTAAATATATGGGGGTTATTTTACTCAATTAACCTCAAAAAATATATTTTAAAAGTATCCAGCCACTGCTGCCTTTTTCTTTTCAGTAGCATCAGTATGTTGGAAGGGAAAGATGAAGGGTCCCTGATCAAGATGTCTTCTGCCCAAGTGTTATAATATCTAAAAACCCACTATTGACTTTTTCATCCCCTTTGAGATCATTACTGTCCTTCAAAACAGGACTTCTTTGGATCTTTTAGTCTCAAATTGAAACCTAATTTGAATTAATTTAAATTAAAAGAGAGATTTTACCTGGAAATACCAGTAGCACACCCGTGCATTCGATTGTAGACACTGCCTCATTCTCTCCTAACTCTCCTATTGCTGTGCTCTCAGTCTCTCTGTCTCTCTCTGTCTCTCACCTTCTTCTCTAAATTTCTGAAATGTTCTTATTTGGCTTAATTTTCTCAAACTGGCTTTATTTCCCCAAGAGGCAGAACAACGGTCCTAGAGAGCTCTAGCTTACCATCTTAAAGTTTCATGGCCAAAGAAAAAAGGGTTTTTTCCATAACTCCAGCTCAAAAAAATCCCCCACAACCCAACCTGGATTCCAGGCTAATTCTAATAAGTGAGTAGGTTCACTGTGTTTGGGCGAGTAGTGCCCGAAAATTCTACACTATAGACCCAAGGAGGTGGAAGTCAGGGGAGAGTGAGTTCGAGTGAAGAGCCATATATAATGAGTTTTCTACTTCATGATATCGCCTTGTACCAGCCTGTGTCCCTAACTCTTATAAGATATAAAAACTATTGTGGTTTGTTTTGTTTTGCTTTGTTTTGCTTTGTTTTGTTTTGTTTTGTTTTTACTGGCTGTGGCACCAGACATGGCTGCCTTTTCCAGAACAGCCTTATGAAGTAGGTAACACTGCCAATAGAGCCCTTGAAATCACCTCCCTGCCCATCTTGAACTCTTTTCTCATTCTTTTTTCTCACCCCAAAATCCAGAAAACTAAGGTAATTCTCAATTTTCCCATCTTACTACAAAATAGTGGTTGTAATGTTTCATCTTCCAAATAGATTTCACATACTCTCTTCATTGATGAAGCCAAGGATGTTTGCATACAAAATGACTCAGAAAGGAAGTGATTCTTGGCAGAAACCTACCATTTTTTTTTTTTTTGGTCTTTTGTGTCAGATTCCCTCCCCCACTAAGAAGGTTCATTCTACCCCTGTGGATGAAGAACTAGTCAACAAATAGTTGAATGTACCCAGGCTCTATTGCCCAATAACAGCGAAAATGATGCAAGCTCATGTTCTGTTACTAACAACTATTGAGTTAGGAATGGGGAATTATTTAGGACCATGAAAAAGTAGAAAGACTTTTAACTTTACAAATGTCAAAACTTTCATATTTTAAGTTCTATTTGATTTGGACAAAAGTCAGGTTGAAAGTTGCCACTTTTTAAAAATTTTTATTGTGTTCCCCATTACTGTTAGAGGCACAAAAACACCAACTATAATTTTTCTGTGTTTTATTGTAAAATATGCTTATTTATCTCCAAAAACAGTCATCAAAATGAAAGCCATTCCTGCTCTTGTCCAAGCCCTCACTTCCAAAAAAACATTCTTTGTAAATTATTTTTCGGTATTTTGAGTTCACTTCAAAGAGTTTGGCTAATATTTAAAAGTTTTTTTTCCAAAGTCTTAGACATTACCGCACGCACAATTTTGATCTTCCCATAAGTGTTACCACTGCAGGCCAATTGGGAATTCTATTGAAAGAATTCAAGTTTCTCTTGTTCTGGGCTGTATCTACCGACATTTCTCGAAACATCACACACACACTCTGGCATAGCTGTATAGTTTCTAAACTATGCAGCACTGAAAAAAAAATGCTTTGCACGACTTGGTTTTTAAATCTGTAAAGTTATCTAAACCACTGTACCCCAAAGCAGTGAATGGATGCAGTTCACTAGTGTGACAGAAAGATTTCCAGGACAGTCATACATCTTTTCTAAATTCATGGACAATGGTTAGTATAAGCCTGAGTTGTTTATTTGCTTTTGCTGTGGGCATCATTATTGTTATTAGAAGAACTTATAGTTCTCAAATTTTTAGATATTTTAATTTTTACTGAAGTCCTATGTCAGGTAGCACTGAAAGACTGACAAGGAAGACAATGTCCCTCTGCAGTCCCCACACTTCCCAGCTTCCCGGCTTACTTATCAGTGACAGTCACTTTTCATTCTCTTGGCCACTCCCTCAGAGAGTTACCTTCTTATTTCCAAATAATTGCATCTTTCTCAATTTGTTGATTTTAGACATTCACTTCCTCCTTCTATAAATAGGATTTAGTTTTCTTAACTTATTTCCTAAATAAAATGTTAGGGCTGTTTTCAGTTCACATTTTATGACTATGCAAATATTATTTCTGAATTTTTTTTCCAAAAGCACCATAATATCGTCCAACCACTTGTCCTATTTCTGCTTTGTTTTCTTTTGTTTTTCCAAGTGCCCTCTTTTATCAGATGGTCCTTTTCCTGGCGGCCTCCTCCTTGCATCCTCTGTCCTCTGGCTGCATTCAGGCTCAGTAGGCCTGTTGTTTAGCCGGCATCCTGAGACATCTCTTTCCTGTGCTTTGGGTTTGATACATTACTTTCTGGATCCCATGTCTACCCCTTGCTTAGTTTAGTACTTCTTTTCTTTGGAACCTATCCAGCTTCTCAAGAGAGGGATGTGGGAAGTGAACTTTCTGAGTCCCAACATGTTAAGAAATGTCCTTTTCAGCTCTCACACTTGATTAATAATTTGGCTGTGTATTATATCCAAGTTTAAGATCGTGTTCTCTCAGAGTTTTGAAGTCGTGTCTCCATTATTGGCTTACATCCAGTGGTGTTGTTGACGAGTCTAATCCAAATTTATTCCACAAAGGTGTATTGACTGCCTGCAATGTAACAGGCACTGCCCAAAATGCAGTAGTATAAAGAGTAGCAGATCTTCCACTTTCATGGAGTTTGCATTTCAATGTTGAAAACAGACAGAAAAGGAAAAAAAAGTAATAAATAAATGACATAATTACAGATCACAAAACATCTGTAGAAAATAAAACAAGGTAAAGGGGTGGGTATGGAGATGCCGCTTGAGGACAATAGTCAGGGCAGATTGTATTAGGGATGTGTCATTGATGCCCAAACCTGGACAATGCCCAAAGGGTCCAGGGGTGGATCTGAAGAGAAAAGCAGCACATAGTGTTGAGGATCAGTGGTGGAATTCACACTTGGCTTGTCTGAAGAAGCTGTGTGATTGGAGCCTGGTGGAGCAGTAATGAGCAGGGAGTTGATTTTTCCAGAACATGGATGCTTTTCTTCATTAACACAGAAAGCCACCGGAAGGTTTTAAATGAGGTAATGAAACAATCTGATTTAAGTTTTTGAAAGATCATTGTGCTGTGTGGAAAACTGACTGTAAGAGTAGAAGCAATTGGGACCAGTTTTGAGGGTATTTATTGTTCTAGTCTCCATGACAGGTGACGGTGCCCTGGGAGATGGTGGTAGCTGGGGAGGTATGAGCAGTGAGCCGATCTGGCAAGTATTTGAGAAGCAAATCCAACAAGAACTCCTAAAATTAGCCTGCAGTATATGAAGGAAAGAGAAGGACTTCAAGGGGGACCCTCAATGGGAGGTATGATCTGTTATTTCTTTAAAAAACATATCTGGCAGAAGCTATGAACAGATACTTCTCCAAAGAGGACATCCAGATGGCCAACAGACACATGAAAGGATGTTCAGCATCCCTCCTCATCAGGGAAATACAAATCAAAACCACACTGAGATACCACTTCATGCCGGTCAGAGTGGCTAAAATGAGCAAATCAGAGAACACGAGATGCTGACGAGGATGTGGAGAAATGGGCACCCTCCTACACTGTTAGTGGGAATGTAAACTGATGCAGCCCCTCTGGAAAACAGTCTGGAGGTTCCTCAGAAAATTAACAATAGAACTCCCCTATGACCCAGCAATAGCACTGCTAGGAATTTACCCCAGGGATACAGGAATGCTGATGTATAGGAGCACATGGATCCCAATGTTCATAGCAGCACTCTCAACAATAGCTAAAACATGGAAAGAGCCCAAGTGTCCATCAACTGACGAATGGATCAAGAAGATGTGGTTTATCTATACCATGGAATACTACATGGCAATGAGAAAGAATGAAATCTGGCCATGTGTAGCAACATGGATGGACCTTGAGGGTGTTATGCTGAGCGAAATAAGTCAGGCAGAGAAAGACAGATACCATATGTTTACATGTATAGGAGGACTAGGAGGAAATTAACAGAGGACCATGGGGGAGAAGAAGGGGAAAACAGTGGGGGAGAGGGAGGGAGGCAAACCATGGGAGACTCTTGAATGCCGAGAACAAACTGAGGGCTGATGGGGGTGGGGGAGAGGAAAAGGGGAGTGATGGGCATGGAGGAGGACACTTGTGGGAATGAGCACTGGGTGTTATATGGAAATGAACTTGACAATAAACTATTTAAAAATAAATAAATAAATAAAGTATATGAGTGTAAAATAGCAAAAAGAAAAAAAAAACATATCCAAAGAAAATAGGAAATGTTCATACATTTCCTAAGTCTGGGATGCATGTGTTCATAGTATTCTCTGCGGTTCTCTGATATATCTCACTTTTTCTCTTTTTAACCATGATATTAAAGAGCGAACTAGAGCTCTACATTTGTGGATAAGGCCTGCAGAGTAGTAGCTTCCCAGTTGGGTGACCAGGTAGCAGTCTGTTCAGGCAGATCTGCAGGCTTCAGCTGGTCTTCCGCTCAGACTGGCATCTCCTTATGAGCCCCAAGTCTGTCCGGTTCAGGATGTCTTGAAAAGAGATAGATAAAGGCTTTCTGGAACTTAAAATTTTACAATATGGGACTGTCATAACTGAAAATGACACCAAACCATGAATCCAAATTTAGTACAAAAGTGACTATTTATAATGAGAAAAAAAGGTTATAACAAATAGCACATTCTAAAAAGCTGCCAAATTCCACAAATGTCACAAAATCCAGGAAAATAACAGTTTTTATTAATTCACTGCATGATACTTTTTCTTCAATTTTTTTTCTATAGACTCTTGGCCTATTTATATAACAATAGTTTAATGTCATTTCTGTACAGAAACTAGGAAAATAATTCCTACAGCTTTATTGATTTAAAACAAATGTTGGTGGGGTGCCTGAGTGGCTCAGTCTGTTAAGCAGTAGACTTTGGCTCAGGTCGATCTCATGGTTCGTTGGTTCAAACCCTGCATCAGGCTCTGTGCTGACAGCTTGGAGCCTGGAGCCTGCTTCAGATTCTGTGTCTCCCTCTCTCTCTGCCTCTCCCTCGCTCGTGCTCTGTCTCTCAAAGGTGAATAAATTAAAAAAAATTTTTTCGGGGCGCCTGGGTGGCTCAGTCGGTTAAGTGTCCAACTTCAGCTCAGGTCATGTCACACAGTTAGTGGGTTTGAGTCCCGCATTGGGTTCTGTGCTTACAGCTAGCTCAGAGCCTGGAGTTTGCTTCAGATTCTGTGTCTCCCTCTCTCCCTGCCCTTCCCCTGGCTCATGCTCTGTCTCTCTCTGTCTCAAAAATGAATAAGCTATAATTTTTTTTTTAATTTTTAACAAATGTTGGTAATTTGGGGGTGTTTCTCTGAGTTTCACAACTCCTTGGTAATGTCATATAAATTAAGTTGCTGCCCAATTTGGGGAACCCTGTAATATATTTCTTCCATTACAAGCTGAGAGATGTCAGGACATTTCAAAGTGCCTTGTGTGATGACTAACCTTAAAAAATCTTTAACTTGATGACACTCATTAACTAGCTTGTCATCATGTCTTCATTGTACTGGTACATTGTGAGTTTCATGTTATCTTTACAATGTCAATATTTCATGTAAAATAGCCAGAAAACAATTTTTCTTCAATGTGTTCACATGATTCTCACGTTCTCATTAACTGAATTATCAAATTATCCAAAAAGTGTTATTTCTATTTGAAAATTTTCTGTATTAATGAGTCATTGCCTTAGTCTAAACTGAAAATTGCTTCTTTTGAGTTGCTTCTTTATCTCAGAAAAATTTCTACCAATTTCAATTATTACTGTGATCACTCTAGTTTCATATTCTTTTAAATGTTTATCTAAAGAAACACTTGTATTACATATTTTATTTTACTCTTTAATATATATGAGTTTTGGAGTACCTGGGTAACTCAGTCAGTTAAGCACCCAACTCTTAATCTCAGTTCATGTCCTGATCTCAGGGTCGTGAGTTAAAGCACTGTATCGAGCTCCACACTGGAGTCCAATATATATAAGAATTTTTAAATGTTTATTTATTTTTGAGAGAGATGGAGCATGGGCAGGGAACCAACAGAGAGAGGGAGACACAGAATGGGAGGCAGGCTCCAAAGTCCGAGCTGTTAACACAGAGCCCAATGCTGGGCTCAACTCACGAAATGTAAGATTATGACCTGAGCTGAAGTCAGATGCTTAATTAACTGAGCCACCTAGGTGTTCCAAGAGCTTTTCACTAGAACTACCTTACTGTCTTAGGACATTTGCCTTGAAGACAATCTGATTCATTGGATACTTACATCATATGTTTTCACACACACACACACACACACACACACACACACGTATGGATGTGTTTGTGTTCCTACACACAGAAATTCTGGCTATTTTGTACAATTCCCATAAAAAATGTTGTATGGTGCAATAATTGTACACACCACATATCATGTATGTTTCTGATGAGAGAGAATTTCCATGTCAACTAGACATTGGTAAGAACAAAATCCTTCTCTTAGTATTTGTAAATCTGATGATTTTAAGAACTTTTCATGGGCTAGCTTGTTTGTTTTCCATTATTTACTTATTCCTTGAACTGGGCACCGTAGGACACAATCATGCCATTGTTTGACTTTTGTCTCTGCACCTTTGGGCCACAGTGCAGATTTAGTTTAATGGAATGAGGGATAATTGATACAACAGATAATCCCTTCTACAGTGGGATGGCTAACAACGCTTTATACACAGAAATGCCTTTAAACTACATAACCATATCCCAGTAAATCCAAAGTAAATGCATCTCCAACTCAACTTTCCCATAGACATATTCAAAAATGCACATAGCCACTCCAAAGATGTCTAAAACGAGAGAGAATATGATGGAAAGGAACTTTAATTGGAAAGAGATAACAATCTTAAATAATTATAGTTAAAATATTTGCTTTTGCAATGTTTAAAAACCATATATGGCTGTCTGAATACATTGTCAGTCCTGTCCTAGGCTCTCTCTCTCAGAAGGGATCTATTCAGATGAGGGACTTTGAAGTTCAACCTTTATTACCTTCCCAGAAAATCTGCCTTTCCTCTAGGGAATAAAGCTCTGGTCTCTTCCTGTGTGGAGAGGGTAGGAGTGTGTACACAGGAGGTGAGCATCAGTCTGGTGGTCTGTGTGGAAGGGCTGGTGTTGGGGGTGACAGTTTTCTTATATAGTCTTTAACTCAGCTCCCATTTGCTTCATCTAGGGCTTCACCTCTGCCTCTTGCCCCTCCAAATGCTGAGTTTCTCACTGGTTCTGCTGTGCCAATCCTTTCTCTTTGTCCAGCCTTTCTCTCTGTAAGCACTATAAATCATGGCTGCTTCGCCTGCTCAGTTACCACACACCTCCACCTGCTCTGTGACTCCTTTAAATCTCACATGCACCCTGGATGCCTCAGCAGGTGATATGCTGTTCTAATAGGACTTTTGATTCCAGGCTGACCAAACAGAATTGTTTACAGCTTAGATTTTGGAGTCATCATTTTTGTTCTGTTATGAATAGACATAATGAATTCGGTGAGTGTATGCGAACTAGAGGAAAAGGAGAGTGATGAAATGTAGTATCCCAATACTAAGCTCGTTCCCATTACAAAGCAAATTAAAAACACAAAAAACTTCTAGGGGCCCCTAGCTGGCTCAGTCAGTTAACTATCTGACTTAGGTTCAGGTCATGATCTAGCAGTTTGAGAGTTCAAGCCCCATGTCAGGCTCAGTGCTCAGAGCCTGGAGCTTGCTTCAGATCCTGTGTCTCCCTCTCTCTCTGCCCTTCCTCTGCTCTCTCTCTCTCTCTCTCAAAAATAAATAAACATTTTTTTAAAAAAAACATATATTTTTATGGGGCGCCTGGGTGGCTTAGTCAGTTAAGCGTCCGACTTTCGCTTGGGTCATGATCTCGCGGTTCGTGGGTTCGAGCCCCGCGTCGGGCTCTGTGCTGACTGCCAGCTCAGAGCCTGGAGCCTGTTTCAGTCTGTGACTCTCTCTCTCTCTGACCCTCCCCTGCTCACGCCGTCTCTCTCTCTCTCCTAAAAATAAATAAAACATTTTTAAAAAACCATATATTTTCTAATGCTATGTCTTCCTTTCTCCTGTTGGATTCATGCCTTTCTTATGATATTTTTTTAAATCATTTTAGAGAGGCATGGGAAGAAAAGGAAATTACCTTTACTTGGGCCCTGAGAAATCTTTCTCCTGTGAGTCCAAATAGTTTTCTAAGCTTCCAAAGTCATGTTTTCTTCTTCATTCTGGTCACAGAAGAATCTGTGCTAAATGCTGTTTTGACTCAGTCTTTCCCAACAGAAATTTCTGCTTGAAAATCTAAGAAGTCCATATGGGATATAGGCTGGCTCTCCACTTCTTAAGAGTCTCTCATTCGGTAATCAGATATACCCCCCCATGGCCAGGTCTATGTTATTCCTGTGCTCATTTTCCATGGTGGTTTGTCCTCTTACTGTATCTGCTTTACAACAAATTGCCTACAGCTCACAGACTGGTCTTGACCTTAAAGTAGAAACAGAGACCTCTAAGTCTTAAGATTGGGAGCCTGACCATTGCAGAAAACCAGAAGATCAATGTCTACTAAGCAATTAGTCATTAGTTAGATACTTAGCTTTTGGAAGGCACAACACTGAGAAGAAAGGGGAAGGTCATTCAGAAGCTCAGAAGCTATTGTGGATGGTGTCTGAAAAGTTTTTAGATTTTTCACTGAAAATTGAAAAGAAATGACTTTAATTTTTTGTGTTTACTGTAACAGTTGGTTTTATTTCCTGGCCACTATGAAAAGTGGCCCTAAACAGGTTTCTAAAAATCTGTGAGGGCTCACCCAATTGTTTACTTGTTTAGAATTTGTTCCCAAGTTATTACTGGTCTACAAGGTAAACCTAATAGCACAAAGTTCTATTTCATCAGCCCAAGTATCATCACCTTGGAACAAATGCATATGTAAAATATATAGTGTTCACCCTAATGTGTACATTTGGTTTTTCAGAAGCTAAAAAAAAACCAAAAAACCTCAATAACTAATAATAAGAATTCCAACTCTCTATGAATTCTCCTTGTTCAGAAATAGCAGTATAAGATTTATTTTGGTATGAAATTTGGGTGTGGCCTTACTATCTCTGATGAACTTTAACAATACCCAATTGTTATAGAATTGTTATTTGAATAACAGTGATACAAATAATGTTCATAATAATAAAAGCACCTTGATTGATTCATTTAAAAAAAAGTTTTTAAAAACCCACTTTGTGCCAGACATTGGGTTGTAGTTCTCATAGGATCAGGGACTTCATGTCTTTTGTCTACCATTGTATTTCCAGCATTGTGAACAGTACCAAGCCCAGACAAAGCTCTCAATACATAATTGGTGTTGTTGAATAGGTAATTCAATACATAATAGCTAATTGGGGGGGGGGGGGGGGGCAGAAGCAAATATAGTAACCTATAAGAGAAACCAAATAGATGTGTATCTACTATATTAGTTTAGTATTGCTGCTTTGACAAATTACCACAAATTTAGTGCTTAAAACAACACAAGTTTTTTTTGCCTTACAGTTCTGGAGCTCAGAAGTCCTAAAATCAAGGTGTTGACAGGGATTCTTCTGGAGGCTCTAGGGGAGAATATTTCCTTGCCTTTTTCAGCCTCTAGAGGCCACCCACATTCTTTGCTTGTGGCCCCTTCCTTCACCTTCAAAGGCAGCAGTGTATTGTCTTCAAATCTCTTCTCCCTCCTCCTCCCCCTAGTTCCATTTTTCCTGATTGCATGGTCCCCTCCCTCCCCCTCTCCCACTCTGACATTCCAGCTTCCTTGTTATAATGACCTCTTATGTTTACACTGAGCATACCAGATTATTCAGGATAGTCCACCTATTTCAAAAATTTTAACACAATCACATCTGCAAAGTCCCATTTCACCATATAAGATAACATATTTCAAAGGTTCCTGGATTAGGGTGTGGGCACTGATGCGGGGGTGGAGGGGAGATCCTTAGTCTGTTTACCATACTTAGGGTATAATGTGCCACAGAAGAAGGGCACTTCATTTCAATCTCTAAAAAGGTTTATAGAGATTATTGTTGACCTAAAGTCTAGGAACATAAACGGATAAAAAAAGAAAGACTTTGGGGTGTTTGGGTGGCTCAGTCCGTTAAGTGTCCAACTGGATTTCAGCTCAAGTGATGATCTCACAGTTCTTGTTGGAGTTAAAGTCGGGCTCTGGGTTGAGAGCATGAGTCTGAGTGTGATTTTCTGTCTCTGTCTCAATTTGTCCCACCCCATTTGCGTTCTCTCTCTCTCAAAAATAAACAAACATTAAAAAAAGACTTGTTGGCACAGGAAACAACATGAGCATAAGTAAAAAGACAGGAAAGAGCAGAGCTTGTCTGAATACTTCAAGAGGCTTGTTAGGATTTGAATGTGGAACAAAACAGATAAAATTAGGAAGCGAGTTCTGAACAATAAAAATTGTGAAAAAGGCTGTGGCAACCATTTCATGGAGAGTCTTGTATGATTTGCTAAGTAGTTTGGACTTTATCTCATAGGCACTTTTAACCAAGAAAGGACCTAAGCAGCCGAAAATGTTTCAATGTGTTCTCTTTGCACGTGGAATAAAGTTTAAAATTCTTAACATGGTGCCATATTGGTCCCCTTTTGGAGTCGGTTAAAGCCCATAAACCCCTTCTCAGAATAATAATTTTAAATACATAAAGTACATAAGATTACAAAGAAAACGAGTGTTATTGAAATAAAAAGTTCTACCCATCCACCCATTCGGAATCTATGGATCCCAGGTTACAACCACCCAAAGATCTGGGTTCTGTCTCTCTCTCACTCTTGTTCTCTCTCTCCCTCCATCTTGAGTTCAAAACTCCAAAAGCAATGGTCTTTTCTCTGATCTATCAAAATATGAAGTTCCTCCTGCCTTAGGTTCTCGCCAAACTATTCCTTTCATTTTTGGTGTTTTTCTTCTCCCCAGACTCTTCCCCCCACATGCCTGGACAACTCTTACTTTGTTTGAATGTTAATTTATTAGGAATATTTATATGATCCTCAGACTAGAATAAATCTTCCCTTACAATATAATATCATTCAGTAATTTTCCTCTACTCTATACATATTCTATAGTTATTTATGTGATTGTTTACTAATGCCTGTTTCACTGACCAGTTACTAATTTCCATGAGTACAGGAGCCATTATCTTTATTGCCAATGTCTAGCTCAATGTCTGGCACATAGCAGACACTGAATTTTTTTTTAAATATTTTTTTTATTTTAAAAGTTTTAGATTTACAGAAAAATTATGAAGATAGAGTTACCATATACCCAATAGCCAGTTTCTTCTATTATTAATATCTTACATTTGTATGGCTCATTTCTCACAATTAATGAGTAAATATTGACACACTATTATTAACTAAAGCCTATACTTTATTCAGGTTTTCCATTTTTATCTACTGCTGTTTTTCTATTTCAGGATCCCATCCAGGATATCACATTACATTTAGTCTAGTCATTATGTCTCCTTAGTCTCCCCTTGGCTGTGACTATTTCTCAGTCTTGCCTTCCAATGGATAATCTTGAGAGGTTTGAGGAGTACTGCTCAAATATTTGTAGAATATCTCTTATTGGGATTTGTCTGATTATTTTCCCATGATTAAACTGGGGTTATGGGTTTGGAGGAGGAAGACCACAAAAGTAAAGTGTCATTTTTATTACATCATTTCAAAGGTGCATAGATGACTTACCCCTACTGATAGTAACCTGGATCACTTAGCTAAGAGAGTGTTTGTAGGTTTCTCCACCGTAAAGTTACTCTCTTTTTTCACCCTTTGCATGCTATATTTTGTATACAACACTTTTGGAAGGAAGTCACTATGCACAGCCAACACATAAGGAGAAGGGGTTTATGCTTTACCTCCTTGAAGTTGGAGTACCTACACAAAATATATGGATTTTTTTTTTTCCTGCATGAGAAACTTGTCTGTTCTCATCTGTTTATTTATTCAAACATTTATATCAATATTAGTTCATGATTATTTATTTTACACTTTGTGTTATAATCCAATACTACCTTATTTGTCTTTTTGCTCAAATTGTTTCAGCTTTGACCATGGGGAGCCTTTTTAGTTGGCTCCTGTGTCCCTCCTTACTTTCTGTCATGAGAAGATGCTTGAAGTTCATCATGTGTACTTCCTGCCCCAGACCTGGAATTGGCTATTTTCTGAGGAGCCCTGGTTCCTTTTACTGGAGAACCAGATTAGAAACTAAGATCTTGGCACTAGGTATGCTCATCACTATTGGGGGGCGGGGGGTGGTCATTGCTTCTAGACTCTCTCAGCTGACAGAACAAAGAAGTACATTTGTATACTAACCCACTTTTATACATATTTCCATAAATCTTTCCATATGTGACCATATGTATCTATATGGAGCTAAACATGAGTTCATAGTCATATCTCCAACTCTGATCCATTACCACACAATCATTCTGGTCCCCTTCCACCCTTGTTTTCTGTAACAAGAAACCCAGGTCACTACCTCTGCCATACATTAACTTAGCTGTTAAATTCCCTCATACATAAAACAGTGATTTCAGAATTGTTAACCCATACACTCACGGGAAACAACTTCATTAACTACATTACAGTGCTTATATACAGTTCCTTTCACCTTTAAGCCTACAAATTCCAATCATTTCCAAAATTATTGTCAGCACCTTTTTCCTTTACCTGCTTTAGCATGGTTGTTTCACATATTTGTAATATAGTTAGATTCTTTTGCCAGTGTGCATTCACTCTGGGACTTCCCTGACCTCCTAAAGGATTTTAAAATTTGCATCTACTAATTATGTTATCAAACAAATGATATCACCATCCTAAAGTGTCTTCTGTGCTTCGCATGTTCAACTCTTTCTTCTTCCCAACCTTTGAACTCCCAACAAACACTATCTTCTCTATAGTTTCACCTTTCCCAGAATGTCATGTATGTGAAATCATTTACTATGTAACCTTTTTAGTTAGCTTTTTTAGAGTAGCTTTTTTTCACTTAGCAAACATATCTAAGATTCATCCATGCCTTTGCAAGGTTTGAAAACTCATTCCTTGTGATCTCTGACTAGTGTTCCATTGTATGGACGTGCCACAGTTTGTTGATCCATTCACCTGTTGAGGGACATCTTGATTTCTTCCAGTTTTTTTGCTAATTGTGAATACAGGTGTCATAAACATACTTATGTAGATTTTTATGTTGACATAAAATTTCACATTAGCTGTGTAAAACACCTGATGGCATCATTTCCAGATTGTGTGGTAAGACTGTATTTAGTTTGGTAAGAAACTGCTGAACTGTCTTCCAAAGTGTCTATTCTTCTATGCAGTTTTCAGTGAGTTATGAAGAGGTCATTCTGGTGGCAGTGTGCAGGTGTTAATAGGATTAAAACTGGATGTTAAATTTAGTCAAGAGACTGCTACAATGGTTCTGGCCAGAGATAATGAATGTCTGGAAAAAGAGCAGCTGGGACAATAGAGGGCCGTGTCACGGCCTTGGAGAGTTAAGGATAGAGAGTCCACAGGATCTGGCCGCTAATTGGATATGAGATATTGATGATGTATGGGAGCTCCCAGGTGTCTGGTTCGGATAACTTAGTAAATGGGAATAGAGCAGAGGGCACTTCAGGAGGACTGGAGACTTGGGGAAATTGTGACTACATGAGTCTGGAGTTTCTGTGGCAGTTATCAGGGGAAACGTCTAGAAGGCAGTTGTACACCTAAGTCCTGAGCTCAAAAATAACACCTTTTTATCAAGATAGAAAGAAATACATTTTCTCACAGTTGTAAAGAGACCTGTAGTAAATTCTAACTTGGTAAACTGTCAACTTTGGTTTAAGAGCCATCATTTCCATTAAATTTAAATATTTTGTGCAACGTATTTGTCTGTTGAGTGACAGTGGCTTCAAAATGAAGATAGATATCTGCATCACCATCCTTGTATATCTGGTTGTTAAATTATTCTACCTGCCAGCCTGGATAACTCAACCTCTATTTATCAACTATATTCTGAATATTCCCTTAGATTACCAATATTTTGTGTTTTAGAATCACAAAAGAGTTTGGAGACCAACCACTTGTTCTTGAATATAAACTTAATTGTGTATGCAGTTGAACTTAGTCAGTTTAATTGCTATTATCTTGCCATGTGTTCTTGTTTCTTATTTTTAAAAAGCAAGTTCTTTTATTTAAAAAAAAAAAAAAAAGCAACACTTATTGTGATCCAGAGGAATAAGTTGTTCTAAACCCTGGGATGAAGGAAATATTGCATTTCTTTATTTTTCTAAATCTAATAAAATCGAACTCCAATTCTCTGCCCACAAAAATTGGCAGTTCAGTTCCAGTGTCAGTGATTTTTTGGGATTCTCTCTCTCTCTCTGGGGGCATATTAGATCCTACAAAATGGGAATAAGACTTGGTCTCAGGTTTTAGAGTTTACTGCTGCATTCAGCTTTGCAGATGCCTTTGAAGGCTGGAAAAAGATGACAGTTCTTCAGTGGCTCTAGTCCTTTGTGGTAAGCTTAGTCACTAGAGACCTTTACCAAGGCAGAGAAGTTGGTTCACAGAATTCAAAGGCTCCTGACTCTTCTGCATCTGGACATCTCAGACAAGTACCCTCCAGAAGGCTTTTTATCACCATCGCTCTTGTGTCTTTTCCATTACTGGGATATACAACTACATAGAAGTTAAATTATTCCTTTCTATATCTTATACCTTCAAAGTACAAACTTCTGTTCCCTTTGCCCTTCCAGAGAATTACCTTAATTATTTGAATAGATGTAGACCAAGAATTCTAACTTCTGTTGACCAGAACTTGAAAGTAAATGAGTAAAGTTGTCCAGGTATAAGACTGACAAGTTAGGGACCATATACCCTGTCTATAGGGTGCAGCATATCCAAAACATACCAAGTCTTTCGGTTCAACAAGAGAAACCAAGAAGACACTCACTTAGGGGAATTTCCTCAAGTTTCAAAACTTAGTGACTCTTTTAAAATAATTCAAAATGCCCCTCAGATCAAACCCAAAAATCTTGTAATCAACAGGCAATAATTTTGAAACTTTTAAAAAAGATCTTCTGAATTCATGTATATGTTTAGGAAACACAAATTCTTTCTGGAAAATTCTCCTTTCTAATCCTAGAATTTAATTTGTTTTAATGTCTATTTATTTCTGAGAGACAGAGCATGTGTGCACAGGAGAGGAACAGAGAGGGGGAGAATTCGAAGCAGGCTCCAGGCTCTGAGCTGTCAGCACAGAATTCGAACTCACCGCCTGGGCTGAATTCAGACGCTTAACCAACTGAGCCACCCAGGCACCCCTCTAGTCCTAGAATTTAAAAAACAAAAGATAATTACTCCTGACTGGAGTTAAGGGGAATTGACCATACCTCAGAAACAACAGTGGGTGAAAAGATACAAAAAATCAGTTGTATTTTTTTCTAATGAGTCTTCAACAGGAAGACGTCATTGGAAGTTAAATTGTCAACCTTGTTACATTACATTTTACAATGCTTCATATACATGACCTAATTTGGACATATGAATGATAAATATCTGTGTTAGAACATAAGGCATTTGGATTAACACTGAATCTTTGGTTTCTCTTCTACTGATTCTTTTCCCAGTGATTTGCCCAGTGAGTTTGATAACTATTCCAATAATTGATGGGTTAGTAAAAAGAAGGAGGTAGATGATCCATTTACTATTTCCTGCTTTTATAGCAAGATGATTCAGTAATACATTTCTGTTTGAAACTATATAACCTTTGATAATTGTGTGAGTGTGAATGTGTGTGTGTGTGTGTGTGTGTCTGTTCCTGTGTGTCTGTGTGTGCATCTGTGTATGAAAATATTTGGTCCTGACTACTTATCTTGGTCTGTTTGGGCTGTTGTTCAGTCTAATCACCTTAGACTAGGTACCTTATAAACAACAAAAATTTATTTCTCACAAGTTTAGAGGCTGGGAAGTCCAAAACCAAGGTGCTGGCAGATCCAATGTCTGGTGAGAACCTGCTTCCAGGTACATAGATGGCCACCTACTCTTGGTGTCCTCACATAATGAAAAGCAATGAGCTCTGTGAGGCCTCTTTTAAGGGCACCAATCCCATTCATGAAGACTCCACTTTATGACCTAATCACATCCCAAAGGTCCCACTTCCAACTCCTATCACTTTGGAGGTTAGGATTTCAACATATGAATTGGAGGTGGGGGAACACACAAACATTCAGTCTAGAGTACTATTGAACCATTTTATGAAAATCATTCAGAGCACAAGCATAAATCCAATCATAGAACTCTTATAGCAAGGAGGCCTTTGCAAAATGAAGGTGCCTTTCTCATGGTTAGTGACGGAGACTTTTCTTCCCATTTCAGTTTGGGAAGGCAGGGCTTCTTACTTATTGAAATAAATTGGTAACTCTGTATCTTAAATTTCCAGAAAGTAAAAACTCACTCAAATTTACCATGATTGTAAAAAGACTCGCAGCAAATCACTATGCACTTTGTCTCCTTGAAATACAAAGAGCTCCATGCTTACTATTCAACGCAGTATGATTCTGAATGACAGTCAACCCTGGGAGGACCACCATATTTCATACTCAGAGGCCTCCTGCACTCAATGGTATGCAGAGTACATTCATTTCCTCATCATCTAATCAACTCTGTTAGGATTTTACCCTACTTCACCTCTGTGGTATTTCCCCCCTGAACCCATGATCTTATTCTGATCATGAGAAAAATATCAGAAAACTCAAACTGAAGGACATTACACAAAATGTAAAACCAGTATTCTTTGAAACTGTCAAGGTCATGAAAAAACCAAGGGTAAATGGAGAAAGTGCCACAAGCCAGAAGAGATTAAGAAAATATGGGAATTAACTGCAATGTGGTATCCCAGATGGGATCCTGGTACAGAGAAAGGACATTCGTAGGAACACATGAGAAATTCAGGTAAAATCTATAGTTTAAGTAATAACAATGTATCACTGTTTTGGCAAATGTGCCATGGTTGTACGAGACATTAACAGTAGAGGAAAACAGGTAAAAAATAATGGGAATTCTCTATAATGTCTTTGTAATATTTTGTAAATATATAATTACTTCAAAATGAAAAAATTATTTGAAGTAAAACAAAATTTGTTTAAATGGTGCTAAAGTTAACTTCCTGAATATCCTGTCTAATTTAGCTTTTTCAGTCAAGCAACTTACTAACAGGTTTTGGACATCCAACACAGTTCCACCTAAGATTTGTTTTCCATCTCCTTGCAGCCCTAAGAGGGTCTGTCCCAAGTCAGTATATCTGTCAGGAAGGAATCTTTTGGTTGCAAGTGACAGAAATTTCAATTCAAATCAACAAACAAAAATGGGAATTTCTCAGTTTATACAGGTGAAAATCCAGTGTTGTACAGGCCCTGGACAAAAAGGAATATTGTCACCAGTTCTTTCTAATCTCTTAGCCCTCCATTCTGTCTGTAACTTCATCCTGAAGCCCTTTATCATGACTGTTCGAAACCCCAGGCTTATACCCTCTGAGTTCAAGTTCACCAGAAAAGAGACTATGCCCCTTTTCCAAGAGTTGGAACAAAATTTAATTCCTCCTCATTGATTCTGATTGGATCATGTGCCCAACGACAAACATATCACTGTAACTAGAGAATGCAATGTTTTGATTGCCAGACTTGAGCTACAAGTCCAACCCCCAACTGAGGGTGGAGCTAACTCCCTGTACATTCTTGAGCTGATAGTGGCTTGTTTCTTAAAGGGAAAGGCAAGCATTGTTACAAGGAGCTGACTGAAGGGACATAGGAAAGCAAAAAGAACAGACATCTACTTTTCCTACAGTGCATTTCCCTTAAAATAAGCTGCTTTTTCCGACTTCCATTCCTGCTCATAACCAGTGATTTTCTATAGAGAGGGAGGTAGCCCTGCTTTTTCTATGCCCTTCTCATGTCCACCTGTAACTCACTCACCATAGCGTCAGGATCTACTCTGGGTTTATCTGCCCTAGGAAGCTGGTAAACCTTCCTTCACTCTGGTCACATTTTTCCCTTCCCCTGCCTACTCTTTAATTCATTTGTAGTATTAGAAGTTGGTGTTATATGCAGTATTAACCATCCCTTTGTAGGCATGGTTTTATAGTCCTACAAAGCAACAACATGTTCCCTACTATGGGGTGGAAACTGCTGTTTTTTGATTAGTGGCTCCAGTTTTTCTCTAGAAAAACTTGAACTATTTCTCAATCTCATTCTCTGTCTGAGACCTGATCAAAGGAAAAGAACGTCAGAGTTTCTTATTGTTTTGTGTCAGGAAGGCTTTGATGCTTGATGGCCTTTCATCTAAGAGTGTTTTTTCTGCCCATAATTTTTTACTTTGGCTTACTTCAGTTCATTTGGGTCACTTGAGCAAACCATGATCACATATCATTCACAGATACCCAGACCAAGAGTTGGGGTTTGGGAGAGGAAAGCAGAATGGGCATTTCCATCACTTGGTGGATCATGTGTAGTGGTCACTGTCTTGTGTGTGTGTTTGCATGTGTGTGTGTGTGTGTGTGTGTGTGCCTTAACCACATCCTTTGAGCACTCACTGTTCTTACACTCTGATGACTCCTACTGAAAGTACCTGGAACTGTCTTCCAGAAGGTTCTCTTCAACCATAGGCAGATACTTGACTCACATTTGGGGTAGGCCAAAATTACCAGGAAGTTAATGCTCTCTGAAATAAAAACCTCAACAAATCATTAGAATTGGTAGATAAATAACACTATCTGTTGCTCCTCATGGTCTTTCTATGAAGAAATTGCATTAAGCCTTTGAGTGAGGACAGAAAATCATCTCATCCCTGGGGACCAAGTAAAAGATTATTGCTTTTGGGGGAGAGTAGAAACATTGCTGTCTGGGATGTGGAACAGAGACACAGATCAATTGCTCCTAAAGGAAATATAGCAGCAAAAACCCTCTGCTCCTGGGGGTAGGGCAGAAAAACATCTTGGTGGCAGGATCCTGCACCATTAAGCAGAAGCTAGCTACCATGAGGTTGGGGCAGATAACTCCACCCTACCCAAGACCAGGCACAGATACAAGGCAGAGCTTGGCAGCAAAAGGGAGGGCAGGCAAGAATGCTGAAAAAGCAGGCAAGATATAAAAAGCCTGCCTGATTCAGGAAAAGAGAACTCTTTCCATATATGCTATGATACCAGCAGTGAATAGCAAGCAAAAGCAGTCAACCACATACAAGAGCACAGAGAGAGAGTCCATCTTTGGTACAGGCAAAGAGATTGCTAAAGCTGAGGATAGAGCAGGAACACAGAGGAAAACCTTTCAGTACACTAAGCTCTGCTTTAAGTACAAAATAAGAGCAACTAAACTCTGGAGAAATTCGAAGCCTATGGTGAACAGGTGAAAATAGCAACAACAAAACCCAAACCCAGCTTAACCCCTGGCTAGTTGACTTAACCCCACACACTAAGGCCCTGACAAAAGAGGTAAGCAAATTTCTAGGTGTGGATACTATTTAACTCAATCTCTTCTATTATATACACAATATCTGGTAATTAATTTACAAAAAGAAAAAGAACGAAATTAAATTAAGTGATAAAGCGGTCAATACAATCAGATTCAGAGATGACCCAAAATTTGAAACCACCAGCCAACAACATTGAAACAACTCTACTCAATATGTGAAAGGATCTGACGGAATAGGTGGCAACTTTCAAGAACATACAAAGAATTCCAAGAGACAGAAATTACTAAAAAATAGATACGAATTGAAATGTTACAAATAAAAAACAAAATATCAAAGATAGAGAATTCCATTGACTGGTTTATCAGCAGGCTGTAAAGAAATAAGAAATCGGCAAACTTAGAGGTCCATCAATAGAAATTATTCAAAATGAGACACAAGGAGGAAAAGAAGAGGAAGAAGAGGAAGAAGAAGAAGAAGAAGAAGAAGAAGAACAACAACAACAACAACAACAACAACAGAACATCCAAAAGCTGAGCACAATATTAAATTTCTAACACACCTGAAAATGGAATCTCAGAGGAAACAAAATGGAGCAGAAAAAATATTTGAAGAAATGTCTTCAAATTTTCTAAAATTAGTAACAAACAACAGGTCAAAGGTCTAAGATGCCCAGAGACCCTCAAGCAGGGTGAACAGCAACAAACACGCAAATATCCACACCACTGATCAAACTGCTATAAACCAAAGACACAGAGAAATTTTTGTAGGCAGCAGAAGCAAAAAGAAACGTGGTCAGCATATCTGTATAACAAGAAACATTATAGAAAGTTCTTTACATGCAAGGAATATGATACCAAATGGAAATTTAGATCCATCAAACCACCCACCCACCAAAAGGAGAGAATCATAAATAGTAAAATGAAGGGTATACATAAAAAATTTTAATATTTTGAAAGATAACTTAATTTTTAATATTTTAATTTAATTTTAATAATTTAATTTAATTTTAATATTTTAAAAGATAATTGATTAAGACAAAAATGGGCAAACTTTTTCTGTAAAAGACCCAATAGTATTTTAGGCTTTGTAGACCATATGGGTTGTCTGTGGCATAATCTACTTTCTGGTTGTTATTGTTTATATAACTCACTACAAATATAAACATCGTTCTTAGCTCACAAGCTGTATAAAAATAGACCATGAGCAGGATTTGGACTGCAGACCATATTTTGCTGCCCCCTGATATAAATCAAAATAGTAACTATAGTGAGCCATGTGTAGAAGTACAATGTATGGCAACAATAAAATGAGAGGGGGAAGTAGATGAGAGGGAGAAAAGGGTATACAAGATTCTTATACTTTGGAAGCTGTATAATGAGTGTGCCTGGGTGGCTCAGTCCATTAAGCATCAGAATCTTAGGTTTGGCTCAGGTCCTGATCTCACGGTTCCTGAGTTTGAGCCCCACATTGGGCTCTGTGCTGGCAGGATGGAGCTTGCTCGGGATTCTCTCTCTCCTTCTCTCTCTGCCCCTCCCTGGCTCTCTCTCTTTCTCACTCTCTTAATAAGTAAATAAATAAATAAATAAATAAATAAACAAACAAACTTAAAAAAAAGAAATTGTATAATGGTAGAAGGTAGACTATGATAAGTTAAAGATGTATAGTGTAAATCCTAAAACAATAACAAAAAATATTTTAAAATGGACATAAAATGGAACTATGAAAAAATATTTAAATATTAAAAAAGAACAAAAAACAGATAAATAAATGAAAAGATTGTAGATTTAACAACTATGTCAATAATTATATTGAATATGAATTGTCTAAATGCCTTTAACTATTAAGAAGTAAAGATTATTAAATTGAATTAGAAAGCAGTATCCAGTTATATGCTATGTTATATAAGAAACTCACATAAAATAAAAAGACATATGTAGTTTAAAAGTATAATGAAAAAAGATATACCATGCAAATCTATTTTTTTTTAAAATTGTACTGGCTGTATTAATATCAGACAAGATCAATCTTAGAACAAGTAATACTATCAAAGGTGAGGAACATTATATCATGATGAAAAGGTCAATTATCGAGAAACCATATACCTCTAAATATGTACGTATCAACAAAGAGCCCAAATACATGAGGCAATAACAGAATTGAAAGGAAAAATAAACAAATCCACAATGATAATTGGAGACTTTAACACTCCTCCTTCAGTAATCAATAGAACAAGGAGATTTTAAAAATCGATAAAGATCTGGAACAACAGTATCAATCAGTTCAACATAATTGCCATTTATAGGACCCTCCACCTAATAGTAACAGCAGAATACACATTCATTCCAAGTGCACATGGAACATTCACCAAGACAGACCATACCTGGGCCATAAAACAAATCTCAAAATAATGAAAAGAATTAGAATTATACCAAGTGTAGTATCTGACCCCTATAGAATTTGATTAGAAATCAGTAACAGAAAGCTACCTAGAAATCCCTAAATATTTGGAAATTAAACTACACGCTTCTACACAACTCCTAGGTCAAAGAAAAAGACACAGAGAAAATTAGAAAATATTTTGAATTGAATGAAAATGAAACCAAAACATGTCAGAATCTGTGGGAGGCTGCTATAACAAATATTTTTGAGTTGATACTAGGGGCCAAGCCCTATTTTGAATAGTGGCAATATACCAGTCTGGTAAAACAATGATTCAGGGAGACGGCAATAATTTCATCAAAAGCTACTGGTAGCGTCAGGGAAGATGAGGACTGAAATTTGGTCAGTGCACTTGGTAGCACAGAGGCCAGTGGTTACCTGCATGGGAGCAGTTCGTGTAGAGCAGAGACACCTGGCTGGGAGAAATGGGTGGACAGGAATCGGCTGAGCTGAACACTAATTCAAGGCACTTTTCTGCAGCAAAGGAACAAGAGAAAGGATGGTATGCAGTAAGGGAAGTGGAGTAAGGAAAAGGCTTTGTTCTTTTTTTGTTGTTTTGTCTTTTACTTTTTTTTTTTTTAAGAGAGAGAGCACTCTCTTAGCACTTTACTTTTTTTCTTTTTTTAGGAGTGTGAGCAGGGGAGAGGCAGAGGTACAAAGAGAGAAAGAAAGAATCTTAAGCAGACCTCCCTCTCAATGTGGAGCCCAAGGCAGGGCTCGATTCTGATCCCACCGCTCTGGGATCATGATCTGAAATCCTACCATTCTGGGATCATGAGCTGAGCCGAAACCAAGAGTCAAGCACTCAACTGACTGAGTCACTCATGTGCCCCTGGTTTGTCCTTTAAAGGGGAAGAACTAACACCATGTTTGCCTTCTAATAGGCATGATCTAATAGACAGCTAATAATTGATGATATAGGAGAGAGAGGGAAGACATACTGGACTGACATTCTCCCCCAGGAGAGCGGGGACGGTTATCATACAAAAGCACATATCAAGCAAAATCTTAGCCCAGAACTCAGAGGCCTGCAGCGAGGAGTAAAAGAAATAAGGCATGAAGAATGGTTGTTTCCAGCATTTAGAAAATGCTCAACAAATGTTAGCCATTACTACTTCTTATTAACTTTGTCGTTGTTGTTTTTACTATCAATTTTTCTACATCTTATTTTTCTCATCTATAAAAAGATGCTGGCATATATTTCTAAAGGGCTACCCAGTTCTAACAGGCTGTGAGATGAAATTACTCAAGAAGCTGCACATGATGTCTGAAGAGGACCTAATCTCCGCACCGAGATCACATGTGGTCACTGGGTAATATGGGTAAATCACATGTGGTCACTGGGCAAATAAAATGAAACCCATACATAACTTCAATAGATACAACCATATGTTCAAACTTAATGACGTGCACACGGAAGAATCGTAATACCACTGGGCCTGTTGCTGCAGTAGGAAAACAGTGAAGGAAAAATTCCCCTAACACCTGAGTCTTTAAGACTCTCCAAAAGCAATTGAGTCGTGCAACTTCCATTGTGGACTGGGTTGCTATGTAAACTGTGCTCCAGAAGGCATTTAAAGACTTAGCATAAGTGGCTCGAGGTTTAATCTTTTAATTCCATTGCTCCATAAGTTCCTTGTAGGTTCAGTGAACAAGGAATTTAGATATAATATTAGAAACCCATTTTCAGGAAAGGGCTTAGGCATGGAAAAAATGTGCTGCATTTTAGTACACAAAAGACACCACAGACTAATCTCTAGATTTACTCAGTCGAAGGGTAATTCTCGCGCAGGAATCCCACTGAAAAGGCTCCTGCTTACACAGTAAATTGTCTGCAGTGTACTTCTTCCTGCACCATCAACCCTCCTCTCCCAGCACCTCCAAAGGCCTCCTTTATTAAAGGGCTCGTGTAGATGGAATATGTTCACAAACACGTCAATTTGGGTCATTTGCTCCCTGATGAAAGCCCCGATTCATTGTGAAACATTATGTGCCACTTATGGACTTGGGGACATTTGCACTTTAGAACAGTAGAAAGAGTCACATGACCACATGATCAAATGCAGTGTGGATGCTCAAACCACTTGTCACCTAGCCAAGCAGAATGAAGGCCAAGCAGTGTACAACATGGAGAAAGAGTGTCAGGAAAAACAAGTCACAATTTATCCAGCCTGAAAATCCAGTGCTAGTTTACATATATCAGATTTCATTTTATTTGTCACGAGTCACTTGAGGGCAAGACACATTTTATATTTGAGCTTCAAGGAACTGCTGAATTTGCTCTTCTCACTCTCTCCCTCCTCCCCTTGGGAACTTGATGAGTTATGAAATAGTTGTGATAGTCCTTGACATTTTTCTGAAATCACTTACTAGATTTTTTTTTTTTTGGTTTTTAATTTCTTGTTACATTAACTATTTAGTAACTCTAGACAATTGAACAAGGATTCATGTGGCTAGGAAGCCATGAGTTAAGTCACCGGGACAGAGGAGGTGGTAGTGAGCTTGCAGCTAACACATGGTGTCCCAAATTTCTTGTTTGGACAAAGAAGGTAATTACCTTTTCTTACATTTTTCTATCTGGAACATCCAGACAATGATAATCCCTTCAAAGGAATGTTGCAAGAATTAGTAAACTACTCTAAAATCCCTTAGTGCTTCTAGACAACAAATTCCACCCTTATTATTTTACGTTATCATAAATCCTATGTTTTATTTTGATAATGGCACTGTCAGGGACTTTTCTTCTTTACCCTCTAGTTTTAGGTGTCTAGGTATTTAAGAATAGAAAAGAAAAGAAATACTCATCTGAAGTTGCAGTCAGAGAAAAAGCACAAGAAAAGCATTTTAGATGTAGTAAAGCAATTTTACTATGAGTGTCATCAAGGTATAAAGGAGAGAGACAAATTGTGGCATGTTTTATCACTTCAAGATAATTAAGCCAATTTTCACTGATGCTTATAAAAGTTTGACACTGAAACAAGAAAACTCTTTTAAAGTCAAGTTTTCTACTAGAACCTTTACTATCTGTATTCTGCTATGACAAGAATGGAGTTTTCATCTCCTTTTTCCTCCCTTGGCTCGGACTTGCCTAATCTTGGTGACTACATGCGTTCAGGTTGCCAGATTTAGCAAATAAATATACAGGACACCTAGCTAAATGAGAAAGTCAGGTAAAGAAATAATTTTTAGTATAGGTGTGTCCCATGCAATATTTGGGACATACTTGAACTAAAAAATCATTGTGGTTTATGTGAAATTCAAATGTAACTAGGCTACTTCTATTTTATCTGCCAAACCTGAACATGCTGAGATTTTATTTTTTTAATGTTTATTTATTTTGAAGGAGAGAGAGAATGAGTGGGGGCAAGGGGCAGAAGGAGAGAGAGAGAGAGAGAATTCCAAGCAAGTTCTGAGCTGTCATGGGGCCTGATCCCATGAACCGTGAGATCATGACCTGAGCAATATCAAGAGTCAGAGACTTGACCAACTGAGCCACCCAGGCACCTCATGCTGGGATTTTCTAATAGACCTGTGGGAAAGCGGGTCATTAGGGTTTGTCAGAGTTAAGGAGACTAGGGCTGGATGTCTCCTCTGAGAAACAGGAGTCACCGCACCTGAAGGTTATAGTTACCCTTGGGGAAACCTGACTTGCTTGGTACCAATATACAAGACAGGAGAGTTGGGGGGTATGGGGCCGTGGAGGCATGGAGGAAAGCAGAAAAGGTGGAGCTTTGTTCATCTCTTGCTCATGCTCAGGTATGTGATCTCACACAGGATCAATGCTAGAATCTGGGGAACAGAGGTCCAGGGACTCACCTGGGAATTCTCGCCTTGAACAGCAGAACAATTTCAGACTTTAGCTTCTGTCCTGATTCTCATAGAGATGGAAAGCTTTTAGTTCTTGCAGCTATATGGAGCTAGGACAGGAGGAAGGGGATGATGCACAAATGTTCTCACATTGTAAATTTCAGCGAGGGATTGTTACTATGCTCATATCACGTGTGATATTTCACCAATAAAAAAAATAAAGATTAAAAGTACTGGCTTTCAGCTTTGCATCTTGGGTACATCTTCCAACTGTGAGACTGAGTTGTGTGAACTCCCTGAACTCAAGCCCCTCATCTGTAAAGTAAAGGTCATAATACTACTTCACAAGGATGTGGAGAGGAGTAAACAAGTAATCCCTAAAATTTTTAATACCATGTCTGCCATAGAGTAAGATCTCAGTAAATAGTACCTCCGTGTTATAATAAACTTCTATGAGGGTCAAGTTCTTAATTTGAACTGATTATTACACAAGAGGCTTGTTCTAGTCGTGGGCTTAATGGTATTCATTGACAATGTCTGATGAAAAATCCAAAGCTAGTGTTAGACTGGCCCTTAATCATTATCATCCTATTAGGGCAAAAAAAGCCATTCGAGTCCAATGATTACACTTTCTGTTATTTAAACTACAACTCCCTAATGACTAACAAGAGAAACCTTCTCTAATGAATGAACTCTAAATGAAGAAAATCCTTCAACTCAATATAGGTATTTATATTGATTAAAATGAGCTATTTCATTGATTCTTCAATAACATTATGTCCAACGTCAATACTACATGCTCATAATATTATGTGAATCTTTTGACACCTCTTGGGTTTCAAGAGTCAGCACATGTAGAACATGTTCTCACATGTTCTTACCCTGGTTGCACAGAGGTATCATCTGCAGGGCTTTTTTAAAAAGCAAAAACAAAAACAAATGAGAAAAGGCACCTCTTCCAGACCAACTTAGATACATGAACATCAATATGTTTTAGGAACTGTCTGATTTTAACAAGAAGTCAGTTTGAAGATATTGGGTAGAGAAAGAACACAAACTTTTGAGTCTTCCCAAGTTGACCTGAAACCCTGGGCTCCGTATTTGTCAGCTATGCTGCCTTGTACACTTGACTAATTTCTCACATCAGTTCTAAGGATCTGTGGAGTTCCTACAAAAATGGAAGTTACCATCTAGAGTTTATATAAAGAAGGTGGTCTCCTGTAGACGTCTCCATCCAACCAGAGCATTCCTTCTTTCCATTCAAAGAGACAGGCAAGTTACATCGTAATAATTCCAAATATTTCCAGTATTTTTCTTCCTTGACTTTTTTTTATTGCATGCTTGGAATCTAGTTCTTGCTGAAAAATGATTTTGTAGTTGTATTATAAACGTTTTTCACATTGCTTTGATATCTTGGCATTTTCCAGAGCTGTTTCTGAAGGATGGACATGAAGTGGTACAAACTTTTATTTGAAGAAATTTAAATTTAAATAGAACACTATCGTTATTATTTCCGTATGCTTCCTGCCTTTGGTCTTATAGCCGAAGAATTTCTCCTGCTGTGCACTGCTTACCAAAGAGCTTGCATTTTCTCTTAAGCTCAAATTCCCAAAATTTGGAAGTTGATTCTAATACTTATTGTTTTATTTTATTGTAGTCTCCCTTGCTAAAATTGCTGTTTAATACATATTTGTTTTAAATTTTTAATCAATTTTGATATCAGAATATTTTTTGCAAGGGCACCTGGATGGCTTAGTCGGTCAGGTCATAATAACTGCCTGTGAGTTTGAGCCCGAGTCAAGCTCTTGGCTGACAGCTTAGAGCCTGGAGCCCGCTTCAGATCCTGTGTCCCCTTCTCTCTCTGCCCCTCTCCTGCTCATGATCTGTCTCTTTCTCTCTCTCTCTCTCAAAAATAAACAAACATTTAAAAATTTTTTAAAAATAAAAGAATATTTTTGCAATTCTCCATGCAGCCCTTGAGGTTCTGGTGCCAAACAAAGGTGTCACATGGTTAGGGTTAGAAATCCAATTTCCAGGGCACTGGGTGGCTCAGTTAGTTAAGCTTCTGACTTTAGCTCAGGTCATGACCTTGTAGTTCATGAGTTCAAGCCCTGCATCAGGCTCTGTGCTGACAGCTCGGAGCCTGGAGCCTGCATCAGATTCTGTATCTCCCTCTCTCTCTTTCTCTCTGCCTCTTTCCTGTTAATGTTGTCTCTCTCTTTCAAAAATAAATAAACGTTAAAATTTTTTTTAAAAAATCCAATTTCCAACAGCCTTAGAGATAAACGGATGTAAAGGTTGTAAACAGAGTTGATATTCAAAATACTTAGAAACCAGCTCTGCAACATAAAACTAGTAAAATTAAAAAGAGTCCCCCCTTATTTTTTCAAATGTAGCCATATTTACAGTAAAACTACTTTAGGTTTATTTATTTCTTTTGAGAAAGAGAAAGAATCCCAAGCAGGCTCTGTGGTGTTAGCAAGGAACCCTACATGCGGCTCAAACTCACAAACTGTGAGATCACGAACTGAGCTGAAACCAAGAGTTGAACACTTAACCGACTGAGCCACCCAGGTGCCCCTATGGTAAAACTATTTTTAATCAAGTAACATGAGAGATACCACAAATTATTCATTAAGTCATTACGAGAATCTCCAAATCATTTATGGATTATCAAGAG
Source organism: Crocuta crocuta (assembly GCF_008692635.1). Taxonomy (NCBI): domain Eukaryota; kingdom Metazoa; phylum Chordata; class Mammalia; order Carnivora; family Hyaenidae; genus Crocuta; species Crocuta crocuta. The sequence continues at coordinate 2,107,420 of NW_027529525.1, read as the reverse complement.
TATCTTTTTTTCTCATTTTGTGTTTGTATTTTTCCTTGTTTGCTTGACGTGGCTGTCACTAGCTATATGACAACCTCATCTGAGTCATAATTGGACTTCAAAAATTTATCAAACTCCTCCAATGGCTTCTCCATTAGGTAGATTGTCATTAAGTCTCAGGAAAAAGAGATTTTTTTCTTTTTTTAAAGTTTGTGTATTGATTTGAGGGGGGAGGGGGCAATGAGAGAGAGAGAAAGAGAGAGAGAGTGAGAAAGCGGGAGAGAGAGAGAGAGAGAGAGAGAATCCCAAGCAGGCTCCATAACGGTAGCACAGAGCCTGATGCGAGACTCGAACTCATGAACTGATAGATCATGACCTGAGCTGAAACCAAGAGTCAGACACTTAATCATCTGAGCCACCCAAGTGCCTCGAGATTTTTCTTAATATTAAGATTATTGTCCATGGCACCCTCCTACACTGTTGGTGGGAATGTAAACTGATGCAGCCCCTCTGGAAAACAGTGTGGAGGTTCCTCAGAAAATTAACAATGGAACTCTCCTATGACCCAGAAATAGCACTGCTAGGAATTTACCCAAGGGATATAGGAGTACTGACACATAGGAGCACATGTACCCATTGCAATGTTCATAGCATCACTCTCAACAATAGCCAAAACATGGAAAGAGCTTAAGTGTCCATCAACGGACGAATGGATCAAGATGTGGTTTATCTATACAATGGAATACTACATGGCAATGAGAAAGAATGAAATCTGGCCATGTGTAGCAACATGGATGGACCTTGAGGGTGTTATGTTGAGCGAAATAAGTCAGGCAGAGAAGGACAGCTACCATATGTTTGCACGTATAGGAGGATTAGGAGGAACTTAAGGGAGGACCATGGGGGAAAAGAAGGGGTGAAATGGTGGGGGAAAGGGAGAGAGGCAAACCATGAGAGGCTCTTGAATGCTGAGAACAAACTGAGGGCTGGTGGGTGTAGGGGGGGAGGTGGAGTGATAGGCATGGAGGAGGGCACTTGTTGGGATGAGCACTGGGTGTTGTTGGAAACCAACTTGACAATAAACTATTTATTAAAAAATTAAATTAAAATTAAATTAAATAAAAAAAAGATTATTGTCCATGGGGCTGAGTCTCACAGCCTCAAATTTTCACATTTTAAGAATATTTTTTAAATACTTATATAAGAAACAGTTAATGTCTCATTAATTATTGTTGTAACTTTAATGCCTTGATTTAAAAGCTTTCCAAAAAGTTGTCTCATTTTGATAGATAAAGATTTTGCAATAACTAAAAACATAATTACAGATCATCATGATCCTTTCATTTCAAACTCACTTTTAAAAAATTCCATTAAACATTTGTACTTGCTCACTTTTTTCTTTTAAATAAAGTTTTTAGTTTGGAATAATTTTTGATTTGCAGGATAGTTGCAAAGCTAAGACAGATCTCATATAACCTTCCCCCAGTTTCCCTTAATATTAACATCTTATATAATCGTGTTCCATTTGTCAAAAACAAGAAATTAACATTGGTAAAATACTATTTTACCAAACTATAGATTTTATTTGGATTTCACTGGTACAAGTCGAGTCCCCTTTCACTATCAATTCCACATTCCTCCATAAAGGTAACTATAATTATCAGTTCCATTTGTGTGTATATTATCATATTATATACATATAGAAAGACCTACAGAAATATAGTTTTGCTCTGGGGTTTTGCTGGACTTTTTTTTTTTTTTTTTCCACAGAAAGGTTATTGAATTGTTCAAGTTTTCTTCACTCAAAGTCATGTTGTCCAGAAGCAAATGGGTTTTATTTGTTATCTGTCCCCCAGAGGCCTTAGAGGTGAGAAGTTTCACTGTCTATATCCAGCAACTTATGGCTTTTGTTTCACATGAAAGAGGGTACAAGAAAATTAGCAGTGCTTCACAGCTGGTAACCAATCACATCCTGCAAATTGATGCCCCTGAGGGGGGCTTTTGCCAGTTTTCTTCCCTACCCCTAGTTTTTCTCATGAGCTCCTAGAGAAGGCCTGTGGGAAAGACCTTCAAAGTGAGTGTGAACTCCCCTTATGTCTGGGCCTTCCAGGTATTTTAAATTGATATGCTGGCCTACATTTGCCTTTAGGAGTTTATAAAAATTGTAGCCAATTTTTTCTTACTTCTTTGGTGGCTACTTCTTCCTCCCACGTTCCGCCAAAGGTGAAATATTTCATGTGTATTCATGTGTGCTGCCTCTGAGACCAGCCCTCTGATAGCTTCTAGAAAAATTATGATTGAATAGATCATTTGACCTCTTTAGACTTCTATTCATTGCTAGGCAGGAAGTGAAATTTTCTTATGACTTTTACATTTTAAATGAAATTTGAGAATTGGGTGGATCATTCATATACATATTATTCTTTTTAATTGTGGCATTGAATTCTAGAATAGGATGTATCATGGCCCAAATGTGTTTATCCCAAACGGTTCAAATAAAGAGAGTTTAATGAAGGACTATTCACAGAGATGTGGACAGGTTTAGGGGAACAGGCAATGTTCTGCAGGATTCTAGTATTTGTATTCCTAGATATATGTGGAAACAGGGACATCATAAACATAAAACAAGTGAGTCAGCTGTTGACTGGATTTCATTTATATCAAGGCAGTTGATATAATGAAATAAGAACCCTTCGTCAGGTTTCTCTAGAGAAACGGAACCAATAGGATGTGTACGTATATGGAGAAATTTACTATAAGGAATCAGCTCATGCAGTGACGGAGGCTGACAAACCCCCACATGTGCTGGGTGAGTCTGCAGGTTGGAGTCATCTTATGCTTTTGTTCCGCTCTGAGTCCAAGGACCTGAGAACTTGGAGAAACCATAGTGTAGTTCCAGTCCAGTGGCTGGCAAATGTGAGACCCAGACAGAACAAATGTTTCAGTTTGAGTACAGATACAGAAAGAAAGCCAATGTTCTAGTTTGAAGGCCCACAGGCAGGAAGAATTCTCAGCCTATTTATCCTATTTAACCCTTCCACTGAGTGGATGGAGCCCACTCATAGTGGGAAGAGCAATTTGTTTTACTCAGTCTCTTGATTTAAATGTTAATCTCATCCAAAAACATCCTTACAGAAATACCCAGAATGCTTGACCAAATATCTGGGCACCCTATGGACCAGTCCAGTGGAAACATATAATTAACTATCACGACAAGGAATAGGCCAGCTGCTCATTTTAATTCGTGAGGCACTTTTTCTTTGAGAATTGTTATTCTTTCCAATCTAAGAGCTGGTGATGACATCCTATTTGGGTAATATGTGCATGTGTGCACACCAGGTTATGTGTATGTAATATATAACATATATGCACACATACATAGCTACAGTTTTTTACAGGAAACACAAGATCTCTGCATCAGATAATGAACCATTTATCATTCACTGAGCGTCTCAGCCATGAGCTTCAATCCCCATTGAGCAATTCAATGAGGGGCTGATATCACCCTGAACATGCAGTGGAATTTCACCACAGGAAAGGAACCCTTAAATTATGAAACTCAGAGCTTTTATAGGTTGCTCACACATTTGTTCATCTTCCCCTCCAGAGTGGGAGAGAGACCTTTACTCTGGAATGTAAACAAGTTGTCTCTGGAGAGGATGCAGAAAGGTCTTTACCTTTGCTTCACTATCCTAGAGTTTAAAAAAAAAAAAAAAATGGTGCCAAGAAAAGTTTTTTAAAACATGGTGCCAGTGGAGTTAAGTCTATAATTTCTCCAGAGCAATACACTGTCTGGAACTTCCAAGGCATGTTTGCCTTTCAAACTTTAAATGCAATAATGTTTCCTGATTTCCTCAGAGTGATTATTAATTACTAAGATTTCAGTTCAGTTGGCAAAATAATCATCTGTAAGATGCTAGAGATCTTTATGAAAATCATAAATAAAGATGTTTTTTCTTCAGTTAGTTTTCCTAATCCTTTTCCCCATTGATGAGCACCGAATGTAGATGGCCTTTAGAGGTTCATTTGATTTCTTTCAATAGCTTAGCTGAGAGCTGGCTTAGTGGGACTGAGCCAGCAGAAGGATAGCAAAGCTTTTGGTTGATGTCAACATTCTTGGTAGACAAGGCTGTTCCCAGGGTCCAATATGCACCCTCTCTAGGGCTTTATTTTTATTTTATTTATTTATTTTTTTGGTGCCTAGAGGTTCTTTGAAAGATATATTTACGGCAACTTAGAAAACTTAGATGTTCCCCACCCTTCCTAGGCTAACCTACAAATAGGTACTACGGTGTGGGGGTAGGACTCATTTTTGTTCTTAGAGTGCTCTTTGACTGCCAGCCAAGGCAGGTACTTCTCTGCTGGGATCTTATTCATGGTAGATACGGAATATTTATGCCAGGAATGTTCTGTGGAATAGTTGAGAAGTCAGGGTTGCAGGCTTTTGCTACTTCTCTGTTTTTAAGTTTTTTTCTCCCCATGAACACAGTTTTATATCTGGTCTGTGCATTGCAAGTTGTATATAACCAAAACTACTTGGCATGACAGTAAATAGTGCAGATCTGTATATTTTAAATGTCAAAGTAAGCTTTTTCTTTGTTTTTCCTAGTACCTGTTCCTGGGAGGCATTTCCTTGTGAACAGAGAGCCCATATTCTTCCTCTTCAGGCTGAAACTGCTTCATTGTACATACCCTAAATTGAAGTACTGAAATTACTGTTCCCGCTGATATTCTCATTGAAATACTTTGTCATTTAGTTTTCATCAGTTTCTAGAAGTTTCCATGAGTGAGAATTCATCCTTTTGATTGTCTAGTTTTGTGGGGTATGATTTTTTTAAGTATAAAGATTTTCTTCTTTGTGATTACAATTAATAGCTATCAGTCTAAATGCTCTAGAGATAACTGAAACACAGATTCCTGTATCATCCCTCAGACTTAGTATTCTTCTAACAGAAAATATACTTAATGTGCTCGCTTCAGCAGCACATATACTAGAAAATATACTTAAAATGCTAATGCACTCACTGAGCAGGTGGTGTTTGATAGCATTACAAAGAAGTATCATGATAATCACATCTACCCAGTAGAAAAGAGGAAAGCCTGCTTTTCATTTTATATCCCAAAGTGGAAGCTATTTTTTCTGTGAAAAGGAAAGGTTTATACATTTTTTCCACAGTGGCAGCCAGAGCAAAGGGACTAACTTAAGTTTAGAGCACGAAGGCAACTTGCCCAGGACCACAGAAAGCTCAGCACAACAGAACAGATGTTGTGAAAGACAGAATCTCTCAAACAGAAAGAGAAGCTAGACCTGGGTCCCAGCCGCATATGCACAGACACATTTGCAGAATATTTGAAGAAAGACTAGCCCCTTTAACAATAATCTTCAGCTTCAGGAAGCCCATGGAATAATAATATTCCTCTTGGTTGCTAACCTCTAGTACAGTGGCTGGGTCATGAAGGGACTTAACAAGTATCAGCTGAATGAAAGAATGAATGAACAAATGAATGAATGAGCCTTAATATATGGCCCAAGGGGAGCTGGCTTCTCAAGAGAGATTATTCCAAATTCCTTACCTTTCCTAGGCTACATGTTTGGTAGCCTCATTCTTAGTGATAAAGTAAACTTCACCATTCACCTACTCTTCCAAAAACAAGTAGGCCATCATTGATCCCTTATTACTAGCCCAGAACCAGGGGTAGAAAGACCTTGGATTGATAGTATTGCTCTAGGAAGGCCATAGAAAATACTGGAGGACCAATTGGTTGGGGTGAGTTAATACAACTAAGTGATTCATGACTAAGGCTGTAGGAACATTCTAGACTCTGGCTAAACTTCTACTGCTATAGTTGAGCCATTCTGAGATTAAAATGTTGGCCCTGGCAGCAATGAGTAAGGCACCCTCCCATAAGAAGTATATGTATATGCGCGTATGGGTAGTTGGGACATAATTGTTGCTATCATTTCCATTGAGTTGCAAGCCATACCACTCTTGAGTACCTGGTATTCTCCCTCACCTTCCTGAAGGCACTGGTTTCTCCTAGTTTAAGATTTTTATTGAGTGCTATCTAGGTGCCAGGTACTATTCTAGGCTATTTCTAAGGGGTTTGCAATCTTGTGTAGTGGGATAGATGAGATCATATCAGTTAATGACAAATCCCATGAAGAAAATTTAGAAAGGATAGAGAATAACAAGTGGAATAACAATAAGGAATAACATTAAATAAAGTGGTTAGAGAAGCCTTCTTAAGCTGGTGACATTAGGACTCAGATTTGAATGGTGAGGAGACATCCATGGAAATGAATCTTAGATGAGAGATTAGGTAGCACCAGGCCTGAGATGGAAACAGCCTTCTAAAATGCCTCTGACTGCACTACTTTTCCTCTACATGCACCCAGCACCCAGCACTGTCTCCAGCCAAAGCTCACTAGTGCTCCACCGGCTTCCGGGATTCTTTTCCATGACACCCATCCTCTCAGCCACAGAATCCACTCACAGGCGAAGTGTTCCAACAGGAAGTGAAGAGTTCCCTCATGTTAGGAGCACATAAGTGTGCCCATCAGACAGTTGCTTTCCTCTCAGAGCTTGACCCTTCTGTAAAAATATAGTGAGAGGCTGGCACTTTCCTGGATTTCCTGGATGCTAACTGCTGTCCATTCTGCATCACATTGGAGTCTCACAACCCCTTTGAAATTGTTTCTATTGTTGATTCCCTTTACTGATAAGGAAAGTAGGAGAGAAAAAAGGCTAAATAATGTCAAGAGCTCAGAATAGTAAGTGGATGGGGCTGACATGGAAAGCCATGAAAGCTGATTCCAGTGTGCATCTTTTAACTGCCACATAATTCTCTCGTGAGTGAAGCCTGGGGAAAGGTTCCTTCAATACTCCCTTCCTCCCATGGGAACCCAGGTTCTCTTTCAGTGCCCCTAATTCCACTGCCCTTAATTCCAGATCTTCCAAATCATGTCTCGGAAGTTGGGTTTTCACTAAAACATAATCTTATTCATATCTAGAAGGATGTTGTGCCATGTATTTAACTACTGTCTCTCAGATTCAAATCCAGTCTTCTGCATTCTTCTCTGGTATGCTGGGACTCTGATTCAGAAAAACATTTCCTCCAAACAACTTTGCCACCCGATTCTGCCAACAGGAGGCACTAAGCAGTAGACTGCAACCATCACTGTCAGAATACCCTGAGAACAACTGCAGACTAGAGATGACTGAGCCTAAACCTTGACAATAGTTTTCAAGTGGTCTGGGGAGCCTAGATATCACTATTTAACATCCTTCATAGGTCATTCTAACACCCCAATAAGTGTCAGATCCACTGCACCAGAGGGAGATTGAAAAGCAAGAGAAGGGGGAAAGGGACTTCCTTCTGTCCATTTGTTCGATGTTCCTGATGACATGGCCCCAACACTGGCACTTGGCCTCGACAGCATCAGTGGTTTCAGTGTCCAGCCAGGCAACTACACATCGTAGATGAGGCATCCCCTGTCAGGAGGGGCAGACCCAGCCACAGCACAACATCCAGTTGCTTGTGAGCGCTAATGGTTCCAACTGGGGTTCTGTGTTAGCTTTTCCACCTTTCATACTCTCTTAACAGATAATCTCCTCAAAGAAGGAACTCAGACTACTGCTCCTACATTCTAGGGATATAAAGCCTTATCTGCCTCTGTCCTTACCTTGGCCTGTCTCAACCCACCTCATCTTTACAGCATTTAAGACACCAGTTTCTCCAACAGTGATAGAAATCACTTACAAGGGGCATGTCTGCCCAGGTTGTTTCCACTTGGACTCTTGGAGAATCTAGTCCCTTCCTCATTCCATGGGGACTAGAAATTACTAAGAATCAATAAGACAGGTAGCAAATAAGAGTGTTGACCCAGAAGAGGGAAAATTGCTGAGAACTGGGTGGTCAGAGAAGGCTTCATGGAATGGAGGCTTCAGCTGGGTCTTGTAGGGGTAAGTGGTGTTGATAGGTGGGAGAAGGGCATTCCAGGCCATAGGAAATAAAGGGGAAGATTTGGAACAAAGGCAGGATGAAAATGTTGTCTTCTGAGGCCAATCATCAGATGAGTTTGATAGATGTATGAGTGGGATGAGAAAAGGAGGGATAGAGGGCGTAGGGTAGGAAAGGTTAAGAGTGTGCAGCTCAAAAAGGGCTCCAAATTTCACGCTAAAAGGTGAGACTTTATTCTGTGAGAAAGCATATGAAATTTTCGTGAGTTCCACAACTAAACCAACTCCCTTAACAAAAACAACAGAATATGGTTAATGCAATCAGTAAAAAAAAAAATCCAAACATCTTACCATTGTTTCCAAGACCCTATGTGATCTGCCTACCTCCTCCCCAAGGTCATCTCTCCCCAAGAAAGGCTGCCAGTTGGGAGCCTTCTTCCACTGAAATTTCAACAGCTTGGAGACAAATCCTTTCTTGACTGGAATGAGGTATTGCATCTGGATTAGGTATCACAGTGTTCACCACGCACATCAGCTTCTGGTTAGTGTTTACCTTGTGCAGTGGGAAAAAGGGATGAAGGTGTGTGGAACATTAGTTGGATTTTTTTTAAAGAAAGAAAAGACTAGAAAGTGGTCTGGAGCAATATGGCAAATGGCTAACATCTTTTAGATTTACTGAATAACTCATTGGAGTCCATTATATCATTTTCTCTGCTTTTCAGTATGCTTGTATACTTGGAATATTTTATACTTATAAATATTTCAGTGTTCAATCAAACACATTTTGATCAAATAGCTAAGTAGAAAGTATTAGTGACTAAGCAAAATGATTCGCCCCTATAATCAATATCACAGCTATTTATAAGAAATTAATATTCTTCCCAATTTCACTTTTTCTTTAATGGATATATCAGAAAATCACAATAATTATTTCTAACTTTGAGTTCCACATAACTGGCATCTCTTTCCCCACAAACGTGCTGTGTTCCCCTGGATGGAGCTGTTTACCTGGGGAGAGAAAGAGCTGTTACAGGCTGAGTTTGTGCTCCTCCAAGATTCACATGTTGAAGCCCTAACCTCCATGAGGGACCTTTGAGAGGTAAGTAGATTTAATGAGGTCATGATGGTAGGGACACCATGATGGAATTAGTGCCCTGAGAAGAAGGGGAAGACAGAGTGTTCTGTCTCTCTCTCTCTCTCCCCATGTGAGTACAAAGAAGTCATCCATGCACAGAAAGGAGACAGCCATCTGCCAGCCAGGAATCCGGCCCTGACCAAGAACAGATCTGCCAACACCTTGATTTGGAGCTTCCCAGTATCTGGAACTGAGAAATAAGGCAGGCAGACTACAGTATTTTGTTTGTAGCAGCCCCAGCAGACTAAGAGAAGGGCGTTGAGGTACAGTGGGGAGAAGGAATGCTTTGTTCTTTCTCTCCCTTTAAGACACATACTGTGGCTTCTGCTCTTTAAGATTAAAAAATCTTCCTTTCTGCCATCTGTCCTCTAGTTTCTGGCTCTCTTTTGTTTCTTTCCCTTTCTTCTTCCCTTCTGATGCCCCTTCTCCTTATCCTGCACAAAATTGTGGGGTGAGTATGTATGTTTAGGAAGGCAGGAAACATTTTAATATTTACATTTTCCCCAACCTCCAGAATGGCCAGCAACACTGAGTTTTGTTTTCTCGTTTCATTCTTTTATATTTGTAACCAGATATTTTTTGTCATCTTTCTTTGCCAGTTCATAAATTACACAGTAGGTACACTGAGTCCCATTATATCCTGCTTACTTGTGAGTTTCTTTGGTAATCACAAATTGTCTTGGGGAATAATCTGTAGTTTTTAAAATGGGCTATAAAAATCAGGTACAACAGGTTGTCCTTGAAAGTGAGTTAAGGTCCCAGCATTATGAAAGTGTGATATTTGGCACTTGAAGATGCCACCAAGTATTTCATGGATTCATTCTCATTTATCATTGTCAGCTATTTATTGAACACCCAGAGTTCATGATATTGTACAATAGAGCCCAGTATAGGGTCTTAGGCAAAAGACAATAAATCCTGTCAGCTTTTAAAGAGCGACTTACAAGGTGCAGTCTCTTAGGGAAAAACAAAATCTTAAAATATCTTTCTTTCCAAATAAGTCCACAGTGATTGTCCCAAGTATCATAATTATATTACTAATTTATAAGGATGCCACTTTTTTACAGTTTATTTATTTTGTTGAGAAAAAGAGAGCAGGGGAGGGGCAGACAGAGAGAGAGAGAGAGAAAAAGAAAGAGAATCTCAAGCAGGCTCCCCCGCTGTTAGTGCAGAGCCCAATATGGGGCTCAACTCGTGAACCATGAGATCATGACCTGAGCCAAAATCAAGAGTCGGTCACTTAGCCGCTTAACCAATGAGCCACCCACGTGCCCCTTAAGGATGCCACTTTTAAGTCAAGTGAAATCTCATAAATTCTACCTTAATTTGTAGGTGTAGTATGTAATGCACACTAGGAACGGAGGCACGTGCAGTCTCAGCTTCCTGTTCGGAGCACTTCTGGGGTCCAGGGTTGTGTCTTCCTGCTTTCTCTCCTAACTGGAAAATATATGTGCATAAAAGAAGTACCTAGAATGGGGACCCGGGCATGGGGTGGGGGGTGGGAGGAGAGAATCAGAATTTCTTCTTTAAATCTATCTTTAGGCATCTACCTGGGTAGACTTTTAATCTCATTATGAAGCCATAACTGTCTGTGATCGAAGTTTATCTTAATGTGGTTATTATAACAGAGTAATATTCTGGTGTGATGAGATCACCTTAATTCACTGTAAGACATCTGTGTGTGGTGCATTGTCTGATGCTCTTGAGTATGAATATTGCTTCTCAAGGTAGAATTCTCAGCATCTCAATTTTCTGTCTGGCTTTTAAATTGTGTCTAATTAAAGGATTTCACATTCCTTCACAATATTGCCTCCTCAAGCAGAAATAAAGCGACAGAACCACATTTTGTGTTTTTTCTTATGAAAGACATTCTGTTAATATTTGGGTGGGTTATTTTGCCTGAAGTGTGTTAATTACATTAATTAGCCTTACTTCAAGAACAGTAGCTAGGAGTTGGTGGAATGAGTCTAAACTAGATCACTGTCATTCGAAAACCTCCTTTCCCGTTCCCCAACTCCCTCCCTGCCCCAGCTTTCCCACTACAAAATCACCAGGATATTGGAAAGCCCTACTCACTTGGAATGGCTCTCATGCATGTTATTTTTGAGATGAGAGCACAGACACTACAGGAATAATATTCAATAATTTTATTAATCTCATAAAGAATGATGAAGCTCACAGAATGAGAGCTCCTCAGGAATCATGGACACATTATACAGGATTCTAATCTTAATGAGCAAGGCCACATTGTTCTCTTATTTTCTCCCCATATGTATTCTTAGGGTCACCTACCTAGAAAAGAGAAAAAAAATAACACTGTGTGGCAGTAGCACCAAGCAGGCAGGGGACAGTGAGCTTTCAACCAACTTTATTGAAGCAGAAAGTACTGTGGGTTAAACTCGCTCCCCAGACAATACAATTTTGTGGAAACTAGAAAAGACCACAAATTTTTTTGTACCCTGGTTCCTGATGGAAAACATTACAAAATCCTGAAAGAATAAAGAACTTGCCGATGTAAACTCTGTCACTGTTTCTGCAGCAGCTATGCCCTATGGACTCTGACAAGGGTCACCTCCTATTAAAGCAGGCAAGGAAAAACAATCGTGATGCCAGGTTTCTTTTCAAACTTTGCAAAGGTCATTGCCCTCATTTCGGTTCTCAATGAAATGCAGAGATTGTATTTTATCCTCTTGCAGATTCAGTGAAGCTGTCTGCCAGGAAGGTGCTTCTCAGGCTTCAATGTACACATTATATCATTTGCGGATCCTGCTTAAAAATACAGATTCTGATTCAGTAGGTTTGAGGGATGGACCTGAAATTCTGCATCTCTACCAAGATCCCAAAAACTGATGCTGTTAGTGCACTGACCATACCTTGAGTAGCAGGCATCTAGGACAGTGGCTCTTAAAATGTGTTGATTGTGACCAACAGTAAGAAATATCTTTTATGTTTATTATATTTATACATCTTTTTTAAGTGACATTTTTTATTTTTTTAATGTTTATTTATTTTTGAGAGACAGAGCACAAGTGAGGGTCAGAGGCAGAGAGAGACCGAGACACAGAATCAGAAGCAGGCTCTAGGCTCCGAGCTGTCTGCAAAGAGCCTGACGCAGGGCTCGAACCCACAGACCATGAGATCATTACCTGAGCCGAAGTCAGACATTTAACAGACTGACCCACCCAGGCGCCCCTATATTTATACATCTTATGCCATAACTTTATATACATGCATGTAATATATGTTTGAAAATGGATATAAATAGATGTAAGATGGAAACAGCAGCTTCATGGAACAATTCTTACTTCTGCTAGCTGTGGCATTTTCAAAACTAATTTTATTTCTGGAATTATCTGGTTGAGTTGGTGGTTACATGAATCTATGCAATGCGATGAAATTGCATAGATCTATACATATACACACTCAAATAAGCTCATGTATTCCAAAATCTGTAATGTAATGCAATCTGATAGCTCTGAACTTTGTACTTATGTCAAGTCCTTGGTTTTGTTATTGTACTAGTCGTGCAAGATGTCAACATTAAACAAGGTAAAGGGTAAAGGGTCCATGGGGCCTCTCTGTAAATTTCTTTGCAACTTCTTGTGAATCTAGTGTATGAGCGGAATGTGAAGAGGAAGGGAGGAGACTGGGAAGAGGTTTTCTGAGGGCCTTTAGGTGGAGGGGGACATAGATAATGTATCACAGAGTGAGGGGGTAGCCCACAAGTGCAGGGAAAATAAGAAACACCAGCATCGACTGGAGGTCAACATTTTTGTCTCTTGACACTTCCAGCCTTTCAGAGTGGAGCCCATTAAGAGTTTTGTTTTTGTTTTCATTTGAATGTGTTTTTAAAAATCTGTGGTAATGCAGTGTAAACACAGAGCCCAAGAGGATTTGAAGATGTTTGGAGAGAGAGAATCTATGGGGGCTTTGGAGCATCCAGAGTGGGAAATACTTCAATACAGGCAAGCCTAGGAGAAGGGGGTCAGGACTTGCCATGATTATTAGCCCCCAATTCAGACTAAAGGAATCCAGGAGGCAATTTTATGTATTTAACTTGTTAGGCATTATAATAGAGCAGCAGTACTACTCCAACCACAAAACTGTGCGGCCTCATTTTTCTCAGGGTAATATAAGTCACAAGAAAAATATAGAGGGAGGAAAGGCTCATTCCTTGGCCAGAAGCTTGTGAACATAGAGTGGGTGAGGGGTATATCTTCATTTCATCAACTACTACCTTAATGTCACCAAATGCTGAAAATCATACAATTATTTCAAAGTAATACCTAATTTATCTGTCTAAATGTAAGGGCGAACTTCTACTGTTTTCATAAGGCTTCCTTTTTTCATTCACTTCTTTTTGGCTAAGACGCATATTCCTTTTCTGACTAGATAATTCGGAAGCATTATTTTGCTCTTGTAATCCAATTGCAGGTAAATCAGAGATATCTGCAAAGTCTAATTTAGAAGAGAGGACCGTTTTTTCTGTATGGTATAATAATTCATTTCAATTAGCATGATGAAACAAACTGCAGGGTCATTTTTCACTGAAAATGTTGTGTTGGAGTTCAGGGAAATATTAAAGACATTTCTAGAAGCACAAACAAGCTTACACATGCACTTAGTTGCCCTAAGGAAGAAGAGAAGATTACAAATTATCTCATACAGATTAGAGTGCTCTGTCCTCTTCAACACTTTAGGTGAAACAGAATCATCCATGGTTTATTTATAGTCATTCACCGTGTGATCCCAGAACATGTCCCATAAAAATGTCCTTTTACTTGCATTATTTCTCTTTAATGCACTTATCTAAAGAGAAGATAAAATATAGTCTATTGTGGGTTTTAATAAAAATGTGATAGATAGAAAAATATTCATAAGAACAGATATTGCTTCCAGGAACTGAATGATACTGAATAAAACAGATATAATGAAGGGTTACCAAGAAATTTCTGATACGAGCTTAAGGGGATTTCAAATTTTGTAAATAGGAAATGTAGAAAAATCAATCTATGAAAGATAGAGTTTGTTTCCTCTGCGAATGGGCAGATCTGTGAAGCCTGAATGTGTACAGCCAACTGACTCTTAACAAACTAAAGAATGAAGTAGAAGGAAGCTAAGAAGAGCTGTAAAACTAATTGGGGTCCAATATGTTTTGGGCTGCATTTAATTTTCTTGAGGGGAAGAGAGGTCAGGAATGGAATGAAGCCAATGAGAAGGGGAATAAGACTCACAGGAAAAAGTGAAAAAGCAAAATGGCCAACATTGAAAGGTCAGTGAATATCCCAGAGACAGGAAATGAACTTTAAACAAAATAGAAGGTAGTATTTCTATCTGTGTTGGAGAGTTGTTAAAATTGCTATTTAAAAAGGCAACGTCAATCGCCAGGTGTTGCTTGCATAGAACCTAGTTTGGGTATGTATTTAACTTATTAGAAATATCAAGATCATGGATACTTTGCCCTGGCAATAAAATAAATATTTAAACTCACAGCAAAATTCTTGCTATTTACCAAGACTTACTTCCTATTTTACTGTAATATCTTTTCTTGAAAGAAAACAAAAAGAAAAAAAAAAAACAGCTCCTGAATCATCTCTCCTAAGAAGTCTTCATTATGCTAATGACTATTAGTATAAAACTTTCCCATAAGTGTGAAATCAAATAAGGTAATTTTCTTCTTTTGTTAAAAAGCTACTGCCAGTCAAAACCCTTTGGGGTTGATATTTTACATGCAGCATTTTATACAGGGGAAACGTGATTGCAAGTTTGGTTGATAGTCTTTTGCATCCACTCTCTTAAAGCAGTAGCAATGACTGAATAATGCAAATTCTGAATTAGCATCCAAATGCTTTCCAAAGTAAGACTAAAGCAAATAATTGCTACTTTGAATTGCCACATCTAAGGGCATCTTTTGATTCCACAAAGCCCAAGTTTTAAAAATAAATGCTCATGGCCCTATTGAAGGTTAATAATCATTAAAATTAACAACAATTGTTAGGAGGATTATTCTCCTCAAGGAGGCATTCATAATTGTGATGTGTCGGTGCCCATGTCTTCTCCTGTCTGATGCTGTGAGATTCCGGGAAAGACCATATGATGTAGCAAGATGATGCTGGGGTAACAGACAGTATAAACAGGCTTGTAAAACTCAAACAGGTCGCCAACAGACCGGTGTTGTGCCTAGAGCTTGCAGTAACACTCGCGTTCTCTTTTTTTCCCCCAAGCATTCTGTTAAGCTTTTCCTCATATATCACTATTGCATGTAAATATTTGGACTGGCCCTTTCTGGCACTATACACCTATGTTATGCTTTTAAAACTGTGACTCGTCCTCTTCCACCCACTTGTGGGAAAGACTGTTTTGCCTACATTTTTTCCCCCAGTCACACGTATTCTGAATTTTTTTGGCATTGCCGCACGACAGTTTGCTCTAATTTGGCTCTGCGATGGAGTGTTACCAAGGCTTTCTTCCCCCCTCCCTCTAAGTAAAGGAATGAGCTGGAGTGTGTGCTATACTTTGCTGTCTTGGCAAGAGAGCAGGAGGGTCAGAAAGGAACCAGGATGTTCTTTACCCAGGCATGTGGCACTCCTGGCCCTGCTTCCAGAAGCTAAATAGGAAGTTGGAATAGGTTACCACTTCAATGGAATACTGGCCCTGGTGGCATTCATTATAAAGACGTATACCCCAAACTCTCCATAATTGCTTAAGGGCAGCAATTTGATTGTTGACGGGACAAAGGGACTTGCCTTGAAGTTGTATTTGTTCCACAAATGTACTTTTTTACTTTGATTATATGTTTATTTCAAAGAATGATGGGGTTTGTTGGGGGGAAGGGGAATTAAAGACCTTGAGATCTCCCCTCTCCACTTCACCACTGCAAAATAGATTCCCTTGACCCCGAATTTGGCCTGCACAAAAATTCAGCAACATGTGTTTATAAGGTGCTTGAACTCTGACAGTGCAATGAATGTTTACAAACTCTACGTATTTTTCCCCTTCGATCCCTTGTTAAGCACATGAATGGCAAACAGAAAGAACTTATCTGAAAAATCAGCAGGGTAGCACTAGCTGGAATGTAATTTTACAAAACCTGGCCATCTTTCAACAAGAGTGGGTGGATTTTTAGCGCTACAAATGTTTGTGTATTATGAAGTATTTGCCATGGTGACAAAGCTGGGAGAAACATCCCATTAGCCACAGACGGGCTACAGATTGTTCTGATTATCCATGTCCAAAATTCAGTCTGGCTACGGCTTTGTGTTATTTTCAGTGTTTATAAGTGCTCCATTCTTTTTTCAACATACGAACCAAAAAGTATGCAGGTATTTAACTTAAAGTTACCGTTAAGCATGTTCTTAGGGCTTATTCATACGACCTGTGTGTAGATAATGTGTGTGTGTGATCATTACACTTACAGTGGACATGCTTATAGTGTTAAAAAGAATAATCTTTGAAAGAATGAAAGTCTTGTGAAAAGTGTCCTGGAGCACCTATTAAAAATAAAAAGGGTCATGGAGAAAGAATTCGAACAAGGAGCAATGAACTGTCTGCACTAATTTCTTTGCAGGTATTTCTGACAATTGATTTCAGTTTTAAAAGTGATAGCTTCTATTTTTAAAAGTGACTTTACCCTCAAGTACATGGGGAGAAATGTGAATTATAAATAGCCAAGAGAAAATATGCCACTGCATGTAAAGAATCCACATTTTTCCTCTTGCAAACACTTCCCTGCTAAGAAAAGCATGGGGGAAAAGTTTTAATGACTTTTTTTGCCCCTATTTTTGGGGAGAAAGTTTATTGGCAAGTGGTGTTTTATGTAGTGGAATGAATCGCCACGCAATAAAACCTAGCATCAGACAGAATGGCTTTGAAGTTACCCATGGCTGTGCAAGGTACAAGGCAGGCAGCATAAGGGGAAAGGATAGACAAGAGAGAAAGAATGAAAGAAAGAGGAAAAACAGAAAAAGGAAAGCTTTAGGGTCAAACAAAGGTTAAAGAAAATAGGTCACAGAAAATTAATCCTTATCATCTGAGTAGCATTGCTGCTAAATTGACCCACAGTGGAAGCAGGAACAGTCTGAAGATTTAGTGAAAAGACATTACACAATTAAGTCTGCAACTGCCACATCTCTCAAACTTTCTCTTACTTTTCTGGATGACTTTTATAAAGTAGAGGTGCCGCTGATGTTTCTTTCTCACATCAACAAGGAAAAAATTCTAATTTGCTTATTTATCATTCAGTCTTTCAGGGCAGGCAATATAGTAGATCATTTCATGAAACAGGATTGAGGAGAGACATTTTAATGAGGAAGTAAAATGCCTATTACAGGTATTTTGAGCAAATAAAGTTTTGCTGACTCCTTCCAAAAATTGTGCTTCTCGATTCATTTTGAAAAGTACTAATTCAAGTGCACATCTGTGCAAACTGAATGTTGTTTCAATAAAATATGGTAAGATTTTCATACTCTTTAAATATGCTTGTGTTCAAAAGTAGATATACCAATGCATTATACAATTTTGGAAGAGGCACATTAAAGAAACTTAGTTTTATAAAGACAAAGGGTTCTAAAGTCTTATTTCTAGGTTATGGAATGGGTCCGTATTAAACATTCCTCACAATTTTACTTCCAAGATAAGTCTGTATTCGAGGTCTGATTCTAATACCAGTTATATTTGGTCTTGCCAATATTCATTAGGACTATACCTTCACGACTTCAGCACGTAAGCATCCCAAGTTCCTAACACTACTAAACAATTTCAGTGGCCAAGCGGCAGAGAATAAGAATGGGTCATGGGCATTTGGGGCAGTACTTTACTTAGTATTTAGCCATCATCATTTATTTCTAGCCTACATTTGCTTTGGAGTTCACATTTGGCGTTTTCCAAAAGACAGTCTGGACCAGTGCCTTCCAAACTTGAGCTGAGGCATTTGTTGAGGCTTTCTCTATCATATTTTGCTCATGACTAAATAAAACTAGACAGACATAAAAGGCTAAATTCCTGACACATCTCTTATAATGGCAAATTTTCATATTTAAAGAATGCCTGGCACATATTTGTGTTTCAATGGAGCCCTACACATCTGTTACTTATTTTGGACCAGCCTCTATCACATATGCAAAAGTCTTTTGCAGATAAATTACTGCATTTCAATCTAAAATTACATAAAAAGGATTTCATTCTTTAGAAGAAAATTCTTTACACAGTTATCACAAAAGGATCATGAGGGTTCTCCACAAAGGAAATAAGCATCACACTGTGTGTGCATAAATGTGTGAACCGTTATTGGAGTCACTGCTATGATAATAGTATGCATGCTTTCTTTATTTGAGGGCACAGATGGAGAGCAACATCCACTGAGGGTATAGACAAACAAATGCTTCCTATTTGTCATACAACTGGGGGCCTAGAATTTATATAGGTTTCTATTTGGAAAATGCATCATGTACCCACTTCATCCCACAACTGCTCTCCCAAGGCCCGGTGAGCATCAGCCGGGATATACTTGCAAGGACCCTTCCTTTGCATTTGTGTTTCCTGCACGCCAGATTCTCTGTCCCTCCTTTGCACTCGGTAAGTAAAGTACTACTATGCATATACCACCCAAAAGGCAAGCTTTTCAAATCAAAAGGAAAGTTTAAAACCTTGGGAATAGGTCTATGGGGAACGGCTTCCATCCCTTCTGCCTACTCGCAAGGAAAGAGGAGCAACTTATCTGATTGGTGAGGCTGGATCCAAGGCCATACTGCTTACTAGAGATCCAGCCCCTCTGAAGCTTTTTGGACCTGACTGCCCACACACAACCCACATTCTCCCTTTTGCTTCCTGCTTCCTTGTCAACGCTAACCAGAGCAGCTGCTCTGCCCACCACCACACAAGGTCAATTCAGGGGGAAGTAAGGCCTACCGGCCTCACGTTTGAGTCACATCCTCCAGTCCCTTACTGGCAAGAAAGCCGAGTTTTTATTCCTTTCTGACCTCTTTTATGTACCCATCTACCTCAAGTTCAGAGAGAAGAAGAGGCCAGTTTTTCAGGGTCTTGCAAATACCAAGTGCCCTTAACAGCAATTATCTTACTGTTTTCATGTCTGCTTGGCCATACACCTTCTTGCTAGACCTTATGCAACCTGACAGCAAGACCTATATAGTTTTTCATCTTTGTAAGCCCTGGCCTAACATGGAGCACAAGATTCAATGAATGTTGTTTACATCCATCAATCAATGGCACCAGCACCTAATAA
The DNA here is from genome assembly GCF_008692635.1 of Crocuta crocuta. Lineage (NCBI taxonomy): Eukaryota > Metazoa > Chordata > Mammalia > Carnivora > Hyaenidae > Crocuta > Crocuta crocuta. Next base: position 2,088,105 of record NW_027529525.1, on the reverse strand, counting down.
AATAGTAATGAAATGATAACCTAGTTTTAAAAGACTTCACTCAAGCAATTACATCAGCTGTATTAATCATCATCAGAGGGAAAGTGCTATGTTGCTTGAATGATTTAATCTAATGAATATTAGGAAGACTGAAGTGTGAGGGTTAACCCCACCCCACCTCCAGTGACTCCCCCCACTGTCCAATTCCCACCCACCACACAAACTATTCTAATTTATAGAATGCCTCACTTTTCAACTAGCCATTGTGGAGATTGAGTAAATAATAAAGTATTGAGTATGTAAATATCTCATATATCAGGAATCTCTAGGCTTTTCCTGAAAAATAATACTTTGTTATTTCCCTGAAGTGTTTTCAATTATTTAGGACCCAAGCCCTGAGCTGGGAGCTTACTTTCCTGCTTCTGACTTCACAAAAAGAAGTGAGGCCCCAGAAGTAAAATGGCAGGAATCTCTGAAAGCCTTCACAATCCTCATGGAATTTCCCGAAGTTATACAGACAAGCTTGAAAATATTCTTGACACAAGATTTGAGTCCTGCAAAAGACCTTTCTCAGAAGTATATGTGGCTGTATGTATGGGCTAATTCTAGCAACTTGTTGTTCTTAGTAACAAGCATTAAATAGTCATAACTGACCTAGAAAACTTAATTTTACAGTCACTCTAGGACACACAGGAGAGGGACCCACTTAAAGGGAACCAAACGAACAAGGATTATAATATCAAGGGAGACAGTTAAGCAACTGTGAATGGAAAATTACCCTTTTTTTGCTTTAACTGCTCATGGATGAATCTCCATTTTCCATTTTGTTGTTTTTGCTATTGTTGTTTGTGGGCTTCACATAGTTTCTGACAACAGGTGGGCATGATCAAGTCCCTTCATCATTATGAGCAAACCTGTGATGCTCATAGTCTCTGTCAGGTAATTAGAATAATCAGCAATTAATTTTTTTCTTGTCGAAAAAGACTACCAAATAAACCTTAAAACCCATGAGCTGCACCAATACTTTCTTTCTCTTGTGTATTATGACCCATTAATTTGACTAAATCCACTCACTTAATCCACTAATCTATTTAACTAAATCAAATCTTTTCAATAACTTGTCTCTAGTCCTATTATTTATTAGAAGCAAGAATGCATTTGGTTATACAGCTTCTGGGCAGAAGAAAAGATTGAGGGAGTTGGGGTGTTTACCTAAAGAATGCCTTAGGAAAATGGAGGAAAGGCTGCAATCATGGAAGAGGTGATATGATAGAAGGTTTTGGAGACTGAGGAAGACGAATGAGAGAAGCCAAGGGTTGAGAGGAAGATGAGAGGCACAGTCAGTGATGGGGACAGGGAATTCTGGGTCATGACCTGTTCTTAGCGAGAAGGGCTTGGGGTTGGCTGACATTGGTGTTCCACATAGAATGAGCCACAGATCATTTCATAGCCATAGCAAACTTCCTCTAGGCCACCTCCATACTGATGTGAGATAGAACTCCAACTGAGGGAGAAAAATTAAGCCAACTTCTTTGATTTTCAAAACAAGGTGTCCCTTTTGCTGCCTGATATTGAAAGTATATGTATATGGCTTCAATATCAAATATATCTATATTCTAGACACTTGCCAGAGAGCTTCACCTGGCCCATTGTGTGTAATTTTGTTATATTTTACTTTGAGTTCTTGTCAATAGTAACTAAGATATAAATAGTAACTAGGATATAAATAGTAACAAGGATATAAATTATAAACAACACAAACTTAAAAAACAACAACAATCAAAACCCTCCTGTTCTAGGATTGACAGCATGATTAGATATCCCTAGACCAGAAAGAAAATATTCCTTGTACTTTCTTTGCTGTGTTTAAGAGGGCAAGAAACTGTTGTATATTTTAGAAAGATTTTCATCCACACTCTTACCTTAAAATGTAAAAGTGTTGGCATGAAAAAGAGTTGGCTCCAGTTATCTGGAAAACGTGTTTATGTGGAACACTTCATTCCCCAGCAATGTCAACCAAATGATGTGTCATTACAAGAAGCAATGGTGCATAACATCAAAGAGAGTTAGACCCACCACATTTCATCACACTTCTGCTAGCATTCCAGAAGACCTTCTTGTTCTGCCTTCTTTACCATGGCTGCAAGAGCTGAATCAAATACCCAGAGCCACCCCAGGCAGTTAAATTGGTAACGTTTTGATTTTTAAATCTTCATTAGAAATTAATGCATGGCTACATGACAAGAGAAAAGGAAGCAATCATGTGAAAAGCCTAGGCACACCATGACATTATCATTTTATATAAATGTACTAAATTTTAAAATAGATAGCAATGAGTCGCTTAAGGAAAGATACTGTGTCTTTGTATTACAGTGTTACTGAGCTTAATGCTGGATATCTTTTCATCAGCCACAGAAAGCAAGGGAGAGGGCTGGATTGCTTTCCATTGACCTCTCAGGCATTATTCAGGGTTACGGCCACATCATGCAAATATTTAATCAGTCGCTGAAAATTGTCAGCAAGAGGCAGTTTGAGGCAGCATTCTTCATTATTACTGGCATTGCTGTAATAGCACTCAAGAAATATAAAGGGGCACACTAATCCCCGTTCCTCAGCTATACAACTGGGAATTCTCATTCCATCAGCAAAATGTGTCTGCCAAAATCAAGATGTAAGGTCTTGCAGATCATTTCATTTGTGAAAACATAAAAAAGGATGAAATGATGGACAAAAACTATCTTGAAATCTTTTATTGGGCCAGGGAGAGTGGAGATCGAACCAAAATGATCCCATTTCCAGGGAAGACAATTTTTAAGCCCATGATATATGAATTATAAAGTCAGGGAAAAAATTAGTCTGGATTCCAGCAAAATCAACACTGGTAGAATTCAGAATTTGTATGAGGATGAAACTAGCCTCAAAGATGATTAATTATGTTTAAAGAATAAATGGTTGAGAGAAAAATTACCGCCTGTTTGGCTATATAGGGAGAGGATTTGTGTTGACAATTCAAATGAAAGGGGGGATGGAGACCAAATGTCCAGGGAGAATCCAGGCCATCGCGTCTGCAGCTGGTCTGCAGGTCAGGAGGGATTGGTCTACAGGGCTGACTTTCTAAGAATCATCCAAAGTTAAGGGCCTCAAGTACATAATTGGGAAGCCAAGCAGCCTGGATTAGTCCACAGCAAAGAAGAATAGTCCTTAGTCTTCTCATTTAAGATAGACTCTTGGAAGTGGCTCCAGGAAGGGACAAAGTTAATTTACAAAGGGTTTTTGCTACCCCATAAACATCCCTGTTGTCATGAGAATATAACAAAGCTCCCATTTTGTCAACATGCCATGTTTTTTCTGGACTGTCCAGATACCTTCTCCAGACCACCATGGAAACCATGAACCCCATCAAACAAATACAGGGGCACAGGCCTCAAATCTCAGGACCCCTCCTTATCATGGCTGTCTTGCAGGTTTGGACAAAAGCTTTGGGCAACCATGTCAGATAGGGAATGAAAAGGGAAGGCAGGGCTATGTAAAAAATAGGGTTGCAAATTAAGAGAGTTCTGTTGACCACGAATCCACAAATCAGACAGATCACTTAAGTATAAGGAGAACAGGGCTGCCTAAGTGGCTCAGTTGGTTAAGTGTCTGACTTCGGCTCAGGTCATGATCTCATGGTTTGTGAGTTCAAGCCCCAAGTCAGGTTCCATGCTGATCGCACAGTGCCTGCTCTGGACTCTCTCTCTGCTCCTCCCTTGCTCATTCTCTCTCAAAATAAATAAACTTTAAAAAAAAGAATAAGGATAAAATACAAACTGGCCTGCCCAGGACAGTGCCAATTTATAGCTTCTATCCTAGAATAATTGTAAATAGTGCCTCATTACTCTTAAATATCCACTTTGTGTCCTTTATTATCTGAGCACACTATTAGAGACACCATTTACAAAAATTACCTTCTGGCTGAAAAAAAAGTAAGCAAAAAATATAGATTGCTAAAGTAGGTTCTCTTCAGTAAAGAATCAACTCTCATAAATTAGTAATGAAATGTAGGGTATTAGAGAAGTGTTGACCCTTTTAGAAGTTCCTTCTTAATTTCTTCATCTGTGTGTGGGCAGTAGTGGTAGTAGTGGGGGGAGGTGTGGTATGTGCATGTGGGGGGGCATACATGATTATGAATGCCTCTTGAAAGGCCTGAGGGCCCTTTAAGTAAAGATTTCATGTAAGACAGTATTATTACAACTTGTCACAATTGATGAAAAAGAATTAAAAAGCAATAATATAGGTTCATTTGAAAAATTCCCAAGCAAAGAGGTAGTCAGGGAAATGGGGGTAGGAGGTAAGTTTGTGAATGGCTATCGGACATCTCTTCTGTCTCACCGAGAATATAGAACTGCAGTGTGTGGGACAGAACACACGCACATATACATATACCCACAGTTAACCAAAACCCCACAGGTATATCAGGGCACAATGAGAAAGTAAACATGTTGGTTCATGTCTTTGTTTTTTAATCGAGGGACTGGCAGCAGGTTTAGTGGAGCGTTTGAAAATTGTGGCAGGGAGAGAAACCTTACTAGCTTTTCATTCTTTACAAAGAATGCCTTGCATTGCCCTGGAGAGTAGGCTAAACTGATAGCACTACCAGATCAATGTGGGATCAAAGAGTTAATGGTAGTGCCTTTAGAGCCCAGAGGCAAAGCAGGGATGCTGCTCCTGGGAGCGGAGAGGTGAGATGGTGAGCCTGCTTCGGAGTCTTGCTGGGATGTCTTTCATATCCCCTGGTCATTCTGTAAATCACGACTAGCCTGGAAACCACTTTGCAATAGCCGTTTTATTTCTCCTTTTTGGTATATTGCTAAGAAATGCATGAAAATCTTGTGAGCCATAACATAAAAGAATCTAAAATGATGGTGATTTTGTTCCTCTTCATTCAAGAGGTGGGAGTGAGCCCAGGAAAGGGTAACAAGGACAGTGGGAGGTGGGAGGTCCCATTTATTTCCTTGTAATGGCTCCAGCCTATGTTGCATTTTATCCTCTTAGGCCCACACCACAAGTTCACTCTGGAAATCTCTTCAGTTTGGCTACGTGCAGCTGTAATCGGACCTGCTCTGGGCAGTCCTAATTGCAAACACATTTCTCTCCCGTGGCCATTCCTAAGCAAGCAATGGTCAGAGCCTTGCCAGGGTTTTCTGGCATCTTTTTCCTTCTTTGTTTCCAAATCTACATTTTTCTATGAGAAAAGATGCACGAGAGATTGTAAACAGGATAATTATACGGCAATATGATTTCCAATGCAGACTTTCCTTGTGGATTATTTCTAACGTGTAGGGGTTTGTTTTGGTATGTTCTTTTTTCCCCACTCTGCCTGTGAGTCAGGAAGATAAAATGTTGTTTTGAAAGCACCAGTATATGGATGCACTAGAAGCCTCCTACGATGTTGGTCAAAACACTTTGCTAAAGATTTTTGAAAGGAACAGCAAACCGGGAGAGCAGGGTAAGGTGTGCAGGTCTCTGGCAGTCAGTCAACGTCACCGTGGACATGGGGTCTGTAAGTGTGTCCTATTTTTTTTCTAGAACATTGTGGAGAAAGAAGAAAAACTATGCACAAACAGCTGCAAGTTTAGGTAGTACAAAGTTACTGAGTTATCCTGTCTGAGATGACATTGTTTTGGTTGGGGGAGGCGTGGAATGCGAGTCTTTGAAAGGACATGTCCTCCTGCCCTTCCCCTATGTCTTCACTAAACTTTCCACTGTATTTTGTCAAGTCAGATGGTTCAGAATCTACAGATGGATGGGGTAATGTCAAACACATGCCCACCCTTCAAGTTGCTCCCATAGACAGCACATTTATTTATTGTCGTACATAAAGTCATGATTTGCGGCAGTTTGAGCTAAGGGGCACAGGAGGGACCCCATGGATGGCCATGCAGGCTGTGTGGCCCAAGTGTGGCACTGGGCACATGGACTTAGGGTGGAATTGGTGCCCCTGGAGCTCTATAACAAAAAAGCCCCAGAGCGTACTGTCTTTTTTTTTTTTTTTCCGTTGATGATCTGTTTTCTGTGCCGAACTCACTGCCTACCATTATATATTAGGTGCTCAATAAATTTTGTTGAAAAAATTGCTAGTCTGCCACCAGAAGGTTGAGCCTGTTAATCATCAAAGTAGCTCCAAGAAAACATACTATTGATTCATTCTTCCAACATCCAGGGACACAGGAATAAAGAAAGTACCATCCTTCTCCCAGGAAGCCACAGTTTAATGAGGAAAACATATGCACAAGAGTAGTGTGACGAGGGCACACTGATCACTCAGAGAGAAATCAGGAAAGTTTTGACATAGAAGATGATTCTGGCAAAGCAGACTTCACATTCCGCAACACCCGATATCAAAGAAAACAATGCCCATGTCTGATCTCTGACATTTCCTTCATTTTCAGGAAGAGGGAAAGATCGACACATTGGAAAAGTAGGATTGCTCCAGATATATTAGAATCTAGTCTAGTTGTGAATCATAGACTACCATAATCGCCCCATCTATCCCATTCAAATGTAACAGGTTCTTTTTCTGAAAAAGTCTTCCTTCTGCTTTTATGAGATAAGCCACATACTAAAGAGTCAGGCAACCCTAGGCTGATGCTTATTAGTTGAGTGGCCTTAAGAACATTATTTATTATATGTGGCAGTCCTTTAACCATCAAATGGGGATACCATATGTCAAGTGTCCATAAATACCATTTCCACTCTTACCATACACCACTTGAAGATACACTTGGCATATTGAAGTTTTTGTAAACAACCTACTTAACCATTAGAATGGTTGGTAACCTTCACATGTAAGCAAATGCAGCAAAGATTCTTAGATGGCTCATCGTTTTGCCTCTTAATCTTCTCGAATGTAAACAAGAGCAACACCATTTCTTCTTCAAGGGCTTCCTGAGGGAGGCATCCAGTAAAAAACATCCACCTGAAGTATCAATGGTTTACCATTCTTCTACAAATGAGGAGAATCTTAATACTATACACAACCACATTGACAAGTATTAACTGACAATACTGACAATGTGTATTTTTATAACCAGCAATATTCTTTAGACACTCCACTGATAATATTAGTAAGGCAAATGAAATCATTCATGGATTACTTTAAAAATTGAATGTATTCAATACATTTATTTTTTCATGACTCCTAATTATATCTTCATTTTTATTTTTTAAATTTTTTAGAGTTTACTTATTTTTGAGAGACAGAGCCTGAGCAGAGAAGAGGCAAAGAGAGAAGGAGACACAGAATCTGAAGCAGGCTCCAGGATCTGAGCTGTCAGCACAGAGCCCAATGCGGGGCTCGAACCCATGAACTGCAAGGTCATGACCTGAGCCGAAGTCAGAGGCCTAACCGACTGAACTACCCAGGTGCCCCTATATCTTCATTTTTAAAGTTTGTGGCTACAATGTCTATTTTCAGTCTAGGAGCAATTAAACATTTTCTGAAAAGTTTCAGGAAAGCACATTTGAGGGAAACACTTGAAAGATGTTCAGCAATCTATTATCCACATAACTAGAGGCAATAAGAAAACTCAGATCAATGACATTTGAGTTGATTCCCATGACACATTTACAGCAAGTTAGTTGACTTCACTTCAACTTTCTTCCGAAAAAAACTTTTCTCACAGCTGCTAAGTAACACATTTCCTTTCTTAGTGTGCTGGGTATGGTATTAATTATCAATAGTATTCCCCCCCACCCAAAAAATAATAAAACAGAGTAGGAAGAGAAAGTAGAGCCTTATGTAATTAGACTTTAGCTAATACATTGGCTGAATAGCTCAGCTATGACTAATTCTACAGTTAATTCTAGATTATCCATCTACAGATAATGTATAAGGCAATAATTAGAGACCATTTATTGTGTGACATCTGCTTTAGTAGGTACTGAGAAACAAAAACAAATAAAACTATTACCTCCCTGAAGACTTTTTTTTGACTACTGTATCTACCCTCAGCACCCAGGATGGTATTGAGTGCATTGGCTGAGTCTCAATAAATATTTGTTAAGGTGATAGTTGAATTAAAGAAATGACAACATTCCATATTGTCACTGTCTAGGTATGGAAATTGCCATGTAGGCCATTAATTCAATACTGCGCTGTCCATGGTGATTTCTTTTCACCCCCTCTTCACAATCTCCAGACTTCCTTTTAGCCATCTTACAAAGTCTTTTTTTAATTAAAGAGTAAAATGGAAAAACATTTAAAGCAAAAGAGGTTTGGTTTTAATGTTCTGTTCCACTACTAGCTGTGTGAGTTCAGACAAATTATTTACCAGTTTTTATCTGTAATCTTTGATTTATCCAATGGAGGTAAGTAATAGCAATAGGATAGACTAGGGAATTTAGTGACATTGTATAAAATTCATCACCCAGGGTTTGTCACACGGTAATTACTTAAGTAACTGTGAATCCCCCCAGGCTGATCCCTCTTTTTCTTCCTCTCTGGCCTTCTCTCCCAGACTGCATTACCACTGTCCTCCCAATCACTGTGGACCAGAGAGGCTCCCTACCACAGCTGACTTCAAAATCACTGAGACCAGCCCAATTCTATGGAATTAGAAACTTTTTTAAAATTTTTTAAAATGTTTATTTAGTTTTGAGAGAGAGAGATACACAGAGTGTGAGTGCGGGAGGGTCATAGAGAGAGGGAGACACAGAATCCGAAGCAGGCTTCAGGCTCTGAGCTGTCAACACATAGCCCGACGTGGGACTCAAACCCACAAGCTATGAGATCATAACCTGAGCTGAAGTCAGACGCTTAACTGACTGAGCCACCCAGGCGCCCCAAGCAGGGACCACACTTTGAGGTCTTGTTTAAAGGTCTTGCCACTCAAAGTGTGATCTGCTGGCCAGCCACACTGCATCATTGTAAAAATGCAAAATCTCAAACCCCACCTCATATTTACATTAAATGAGAAGCACGAGTTTAGGGAAGAGCTTCATAAAGGCATCTTAAAATGGAGTTTCCTGTACACTGGACATTCTTTTTTTTTTTTAATTTTTTTTAATTTATTTCTAGGAGAGAGAGAGAGAGCGCGCGCGCAAGCAGGGGAGGGTGAGAGAGAGGGAGTGACAGACTCTGAAACAGGTTCCAGGCTCTGAGCTGGCAGTCAGCACAGAGCCCGACGCAGGGCTCGAACCCACGAACCACGAGATCATGACCTAAGTGAAAGTCTGATGCTTAACCAACTAAGCCACCCAGGTGCCCCATACAGTGGACATTCTAATACAGCCCTAGAATCTACACTGTAATAAGCTCCCCTATGTCATTTGGATACATGCAATTCTTGAAGCACACCTAGAAAACACTGCTTTAGAGGGTTGCTGCAGCAGGTGATTGGCTGTAGAATCAGGAATAGTGCTCCCTTTGGAATATACAACATTGAGCCTGGCAGCCCTGCTAGTTGCCTTGTTCTAGCAAGGACGCTACCAACCAAGCAATCACATTGTACTTATTTTTTTCTATGTATCAGACAAAAACATTGTGTATGCTTCCCACCAATCTAATCATGACCTGCTAGAATAAGATAAAGATTGAAATGGATTCATTTTGAGACAGATGTCAAGTTTGGAGAACAATGTCTGAAATCATTATTTATACCCATTAGTCAAGGATATTGTGATTGTAAGTAACAGAAACCTTCCGTAGCATGCATGCTCACACACACACAAACACACAAAATGAAAAGACAAGTTTTCTAGAAAGATAAAAAATATCTAATAAAATATAAGGGAGGGAAGTACAGTTGAGTCTCATCTCCTAATGGTTCAGAATTGAGGTCATTCTTCTGTAGCAGATTGTATTTTCTCAAAATGGTTACAACAATATTTTGTGGCAAATGGCCACAAATGCTCTTCCTGGACCTTGCCACTCTTACCAAGAGTTGCAGTCTATACTCCCTCCTCTTGAAAATGTGCAGGTCTTTGTAACTACCTCATCTAAAGGAAAACCATGATGGAAGAGTGCCACATGACTTGTGAAGCAAAACTATGTCATAAAAGGTGATACAGCTTCTACCTGGCTTGCTCTCTCACTTAGAATGTACCCTTATAATCTTGAGCCTCAATGTCAGAAGTACAGCTGTCCAGAGCTGTCATGTAGGAGAGGCCACTTGGAAAGGCCACATGGAGATAGAAATGTCCAAAGAACCCCAGGCATTCCAGTCCTTACCTAGCAATTTGAGTAGGAACCAAAGATGTGAGTAAGGAAGCCCTCAAAATGTTTCCAAGGATACTGTCTGACTGCAATCACATGAGGGACTCCATGTGGAGCTAAATCCAGAACCAAGAGAGACATTAAAAGTTGATTATTGTTGGGACACCTTGGTTAAGTGTCCTACTTCAGCTTAGGTCATGATCTCGCTGTTTGTGAGTTTGACCCCCTCATCGAGCTCTGTGCTGAGCCTGGAGCCTGCTTCAGATTTTGTGTCTTCCTCTCTCTCTGCCTCTCCCCCCTCTCTCAAAAATAAATAAACATTTAAAAAAATTTTTTTAATTGCTTATTGTCACTTTACACCCCTATACAGCAATAGTAATTGAAGTAATCTCTGTTTGTCTAGAGCTCTGTGATTTTGCCCCTCTGTTTCTCTCTGCACATCTGCTTTATTCTCCTCTTTCTGTCTACAGATTATGCTCATGCATTTGTTCATGTACATGAAACAATATGGCTGTTCAGACAGACTATACGCCCTACAGAAGTGCTTCCTAAGCTTGAGTGTGCACAGCAATCACCTGGAATTTTTTTTATAAGACAGAATCAAATTCAGTAGTTCTGTGGTGGTACCTGAGTTTGTGTTTCTAAAAAGCTCCCAGGGGATGGATGTTGCTGAGGCTGTGGACCACTAAACTAACCCTTACCATTTGCTTGCTCTCTTGTTTGTGCTCTCTCTCTCTCTCTCATCTTAAGTCACTTAAAAACAAGTTGTACATATCATGATAGTTCACCACGAGGTCCTTCAACATAACTTTGCTAAGAAAAAGAACATTCTTCCATATAATCAGGATCCTATTATATATGCCAGAAACTTAATTTATTTTTAAAAAGGCCTCATCTAAAATATAGTCCGTATTAAAATTTCCTCATTTGTCTCAAAAAATATCAGAGCAGATTCTTCCGTTTTGATCTAGGATTCAATCAAGGATTATGCATCTCTGCTACCCTCCAGTCTAAAATAGTTGCCTTACCTTTTCTTGAAATGTCTTTTATGAAATTGATATTCTTGAAGAAAGCAGGCCCACTGCCTGATAAAATGTCCCATAGCCTAGATTTGATTGCTTCTTCATCAATAGATTCAGGCTTTCTATTTTTATCAAGAATACTTCTTACCCACTAATTATGTACTTCACATTGGAAGACATCAAGAGACTCATGATATCCCTTTCTCCTTTTTTGGTGATGCTGGGTTGGATTGCTGGGCTATGGTGTTCTTTTTTTAAGTGCAAAGAAATGTTTTCAAGAGAGGCCCCAGCTGACTTCCCCTCTCATCTCATTGGCCAGAGCAGATAACATGGTCACCACTAACCCACTCATTGACAAAGGAGAAGTGTGTCCCCTCACTGGTTTAGGTGAGTTATCATTCTGTCCCTGGGGATGAGGGGCACCCAGCTCCCCTGGAAGTGGAGGTGTGTCAACATGTGGAGAGGGGAGCTATTAGCCTGGAAGAGTGGCACGTGGACATACAGCCTACAGTGTTTGCCACACATACCTAATAATACAGAGCTAGTTAGATGAAACACTACTCTCTGATTCTTATTCCAACATAGCATGCTGCCTCCTCAAGAGATTAAGAATTTATTGCTTATAAAATACTTTATAGGCCTCCTATGAGAAATCCAATATTTATTTGCCCTGTAAGATAAAAACGGAAATTTATTTTTTCTTATTTTCTTTCAAGCTTTTCTCAATCTATGATTCTTCACAGTGTGATAACGATATAGCCACATACGTCCTCTGAAAAAGAAATAAAAAAACTTTTTCCTTACAAAATGAGACAATTAATTACACACAGAATAAGTTTATGGAATGTAAATAGTTTAATTTAAAAATATTTCCCCCTCTATTATTCTTTTTAAAAGTTCTAGAGATCGAAAATAAAAAGGAGCTATAATTCTATCAGGACAAGAAGCCAAAATTGTGGATGCTTTTACAAAGTTTATCAAGACTATTAATAATGGTCATCCAAACTTTTGGCATCTGCAGAATTGGGTTGTGTAAAATACAGTTCTCTTATGAGAATTCTGGCACTTTGAATCTTGTTCCAACTGGAAATTAGATATGGAAAACATGAAGTTGATTCTGAATCCCAGAAAAGATTTGGCTTAATTCTGAAAATCAAATGTAGTATCTTGGGGCTGGGTGCAAAGGCCATTGGTAGAGTCAACCAAGTGATGCTTTCCTCCCAGCAATAGTAATCTTTTATTCTGTGCCTTCAGAAGTAGGAGAGTTAACTCTACAACCTGTGATTTAAGGGGTTCAAAGGCAGGTCTTTTACTAGTTTATACAGTGTCTGTAAGTTTTACCATAGGAGTTTTAAAGTGACTCTTCATCCCACTTACAGTAAGGATCTCTACCCCCACCCAACTCTATTGCCACTGGGCCAAAGCTATTTCCCTTCTTCTTACTTATATAAGGGGCCTCAGAGTTGACTCTGTGTTGGCCAAAGCCAGAGATTCTCCCACACCTCCCTCCCAAACATCAGCCAACACTTCAGCAATACAACCTCAGGTTCCATTGAAACCTAAGGACACAGAAGCCCAGATGACTGTATGGAGAATGGGGTGTAGGTAGGGAAAGAAGCACAGATGTGTGGGGAAACAAAAAAGGGGAGAACGTTAAAGTCGATATTTATCTGCTTCACAATTTTGCCAAAACCGAGCTACCATTTTTAAAGCTCACCAAACTTCTGTTTTCTACAACCATTGACCTCAACCTTTACCATTTTTTTATTTCTTTGCTATAATCTTGACACCAGTAGAATGCACTTGTGATTTGTGTAACCTTGTTTCACCCTGCAACAAAAAACAGGAGATGGCCAAATACCACAGAGAACTGTGGGGTTATTTTTGTATGGGCACCAAACAAGATTTCTACATAGATTTGTCATCTCTCCCATACAGTGAATGCGTTTTTAAAATGTGGAGAGATTTCTCAGAACTATTATTCCAGCTATTTTGTTCTTTGGCATTTGTCCACATACCCCATGAGAGGTAAATATGAAAAAACAATATTTGACCATGTAGCTATAGTTACAGGCCACAGACAGCCAAGGGTGCAGAAATTTAAAGATGAATGTGATATGCAACTTTGCCCTGATTCTGTCTCCCTGGATAAACTCTGTTCACCACTTAAATCTAAGTGTTCCCTAGTCCTAGGTAATTGACAAGCAGTGGGAGAAGGTAAAATCAAGTAGAAATTGAACACTGAATAGAAAAGGACCTCCTTTCCAAAAACAAAAATTCCATTTTGTTGTGGAATGATGAAAATACCCCATTCCTTTGTTTAGATAAATTTCAATAGTATTTATGCTGATTTCCCCACAGGGAGAAAAAGAGACTATGTCTTTGAAAAGCATTGGCAGAAAAACACTCAAGTTCAATTTAGTTTCATCCTGAAGGTTTGAAGTAAAATAATTCTTTGTAAGGATTTATAAATAAGACGTTCATTAATGAAGTTTCACAATATCACTTTGAAGTGAATACTACTGAATTCATTTAACTAGTGCTGAGACTCCAGCAGAGAAATTGAGCAATTGGACTTATTCAGTAAAGCATGTAAAAGTTTAGAGAAAGAATCCAGGAATTCCCAATGCCTCATTCTCCAAGTTGAAGAACTCTCAAACATAGAATCAGATACGCAACATATACCGGGAATGGAATCTGTGACCCAGATAGAACTAGAATGATAACTTAGACAACTACTTAGAGTACCACCATTCCACATTTGGAGCGGATGGACAGTATGTGTCACATCCAGAAGAAGAGGTTTCTGGGAAGTCCCTGAGTGCTTGCAGAATCCTTGCACAGAACTGAACATCTGCCCTGACCTCTTCTCCAGTTCTGAGGCAAACACAACCCCCCAAGTCAGTGCTGCTACTAAACATCAGATGCGAATGGCCTGAAAGCACCTTGGATATCAAAGCCTTCTCCCCAAAGTCAGCCTAGTGATCTAACTTTGATGTAACTCTGTCTGCCTCTGATTCCTCTCTTTCCATAGCCCACCAATATTCAAACATGTCAGCTCATTGTTGGTCCCCGAGTCTAGTCGATTTTTGTTGATGCATCCCTTTTCCGTCTTATTCAGGACCTAATTATAGTGCTTCGTAACCTATTTCTTCAACACTCCTTTCCTTCAGGTCTGTCCTTCAATCTATCGCAAAAATTTCTGTTGTTTTGGCAGGAAGAATACCTTTACTGCCTGCCCATCACCCTCCAGTCCAAGTCACTTTTTCTCTGAAGTCTCAGGGTCTGCTCCCCTGATGTCTGTGATTCCTTTTCTCATCTCTCATCTCATCCCAGGCAACCAAATGATCTCCATGTGTCCAGTAGCCCAGGCATCTTTCTTTTGCCTTTATGTCTTTGCTATGATCACACATCCCTCTTAATTTCTTTTTTCATGTCTTCAGGATGACTTCATCTACTAAACTTAAATTGAGCCTAATGCCCCATTTCTTGTCCATACTTTCCTTGTGCAATTACACACATTAACTCAATAAATATTTACTGATAATCTTTTATGTACAAAGTACCATATATAATAAGGAAAATACAAAGATAAGTGAGATATGCATCCTGAACGTGAGGACCTTACCATCTGTAGAGAAGTAAAATGCAGAGGAAAAACGTAAATCATTCTAATACATAGAGAATATTAAATGATACTAAAATGATACTGACAAGGTGCTATGGTAGTTCAAAGTCAGGAAAAATTACTTCCAAAAAAGAAGAACCTGGGCAAAATCAGGAAGATTTCATGGAATAGGTAGCTTTTTAGTGTAGCCTGTACACAGATATTTCAGATATAGAAAGGTATTTCAGGTGTTAAAACTATACTAGCAAAGCATGATGTAGGGAGGAAACCAGGATTAACAGACAAGACAAAGTTTAGGCTGGCTAGAACATGGAGGGTAGAAAAGGATATTTGGGAAAATAAATCTGGAGCCAGGTACACAGCATAAGAATGGCATACTAAGGTTTCTGAACTGTTTCTTGTTTTGAAGACATTTAAAGCTTGTGATGAGGAGTCAGATGGTCAGAGCTGGACTCTAGAAGGTTAAGTTGGCATTGGTACGATCGAAAACAAGAAGCAAGAAGTTTTAGGAGACCGTTACAACCAACTCCAAGGAGGAAAAAAAAAAAAAGAATCAAGAAGCTGAACTAGAGTAATGACTAGTGGGAAGGAAAAGAATGAAACACATCTAAGAGTCCAAATGTAGAATCAACAGAGATTGGCAAGTGGCTGGATTAGAAGGGGAGAAAATGACTCCAAGATTTCATAATAATGTTGGTATAAAGATGCACCAGATAGACAGTTGCTTTTTGATCCCATCAACAAATACTTCTTGAGCACTTACTGTGTGACCAGAGCTAGGCAAGAAATTGGAAACACAGTAGCAAATGAAAAAAAAAAATTGAACTCCTTCCATGAGGGGGCTGCCAATCCACATGAGCCAGATACATGGATAAGGTGTTGGAGATGCTATGATAGGAGCTGGCTCAGAATACAGAAGGAGCCCAGGGAAGAGGTGGTTAAGTCACTGTTGGATGGAAAGGTTCTCAGAGACCTGGTTGTTTAAGAGTCAGCTGCATATGGTCGTATGCACAACTGTAGAGAAGCCAGCCTCCCCTGAGAACATTCCTTTCCAGCTTCACAGGTGCCTATGTCTCAGCTTCAATTGAAATAAATATAAAGATTACACTGAATTCTTTCTTTTATTGTTCATTGTTATCCAAAAAATGTCATTTCTATTGCACTTGTATTAGGTAACAGTATCAGCTGTGGTCGCATGCAGTAGGAAAATAAGAGGACTGGCAGCCTGTTGCAGGACAAAGAGCTCTAAATTCAGTCATTAGACGAGACTTGTTTTCTGGCTCTTGCACTGACCAGTGGGGTGAACTTGAAGAGGTATAAAAACTTCTCTTGGCCTCAGTTTCCTTATTCTTAAAATTGTGATTTTTTTAAAAAATCTGATTTACTCTTATCACATTGTATTATAAAGGTCAAAAAACAAATTCAAAAGCATTTTGCAAAACATAAAATATTATTAGTTATAAAATATTACTATGCAGTTCTTGCAGATTCCTATAGAAAGCAAATGACACACTCACATTAGATTAAAAGAGAGTGACAGAGAGACTGCTTACAAAGCAGGGTTCTGGGACTAGTACAGTACACAGGGCAGGTACCTCAAAGTTGCTGTCACCACATCTGGGACCAAAGGGACAAGAGACATGAGTCACTGTAGGGATAGGGAAAGATAACGTGGTGTCAGTCAGAGAAGTCCATCTGCGGGCAGCATAGCAAAGAGGAAGGCCAGATTATAAATACCTCCACCACGTTCTTCCTTTCCTCTAATCGGCTTGCATGGCGCACTGGTCAGAGCCAACCAAAAGGCAGAGAAAAAGAGATCACAGTTGAGGTCATCTGTCCAGGTCAGGCTCTGGGGTCAGTGAGGTGAGTCAAGAAGGTGTCTGACCCAACATCAGTAATTATCTATTAACCTTCAATGAATGTAAGGATCATCGGTGGGAGCTTGCCAGAAAGTGCTATGCACCCAGCAATGTGATGTTTTACTGAGCAGCCCACAGATTCTCACACACATGGTCAATGGACACATTTTGAGAACACCAAAGGAGATAGGTTAATAAGTCATTTATAATCGAGTTCTTTTCCTTTTATCATGGGGGGAATTTTAGGAGTAAGGTCAGGCTAACCCACCAGGAAAGAAGGCACTTACTCCTCTTCCCAAATGACTTGTATTGGAGACTGGTGTGTGAGCTGTGGGGTTCTATAAGTTTGCCACGACTCACCACCTGGCATGGTTCTAACACCTTCCTTTGCTTCTAGTAGGACCCAAATCAGCCCAAAGAGACTCTGGCCACCATACTGTTACCCCATGCATTTGTTTAAACCAGTTATATAGAATGTCACTCCTACAGGGAAGAGTTTTTAATTTTTTACAATACCCTATTTCACTGGAACTCACTGTGTTTTCTCTTTGTATCCCCACTACCAGTACGCTGAGTGGATCATAAGCACTCAGTAAACATCAAAGGCCACCATTTCATTACTGGACAGAAAGGAAAAACGAATGCAGTTTAAATGGATGTTGTAAATTCTATTACATGTTTCTTTTAAAAAGCAAAACAACAACAACAACAAAAACAAAAAAAACAACTTTCTGGATGGCTCAGTTGGTTAAGCTCCAACTTTGGCTCCGGTCATGATCTCACAGTTTGTGGGTTTGAGCCCCGCGTTGGGCTCTCTGCTGGCAGCTCAGAGCCTGGAGCTTGCTTCATATTCTGTGTCTCCCTCTCTTTCTGCCCCTCCACTGCTCACACCCTGTCTCTCAAAACTGAGAAAATGTAAAAAAAAAAAAAAAAAACAAACTAAAACTAAATCCAACAAAAGTTCAAACAAGTTTTTAAGATTGTATACAATTGCAATATTCCTTAAGTGTACTGTGTGAGTCCCTGGGAAAGAGAACCCCAAAAATCACAGTCTTTCATTCCCTCAGGCTCCCACTTACTGTTTTGCACTTCTGTTTTGTTGTTATTTAAAGTAAATGAAATTTTTTAAAAATTATAAACCTTTTGCAAATGGCAAGATCTTGTCCTTTTTGTGGCTAAGTAATATTCCATGGTACATATATGTATCACATCTCCTTTTCCATTCATCTATAAACAGATGTTTGGGTGCTTCCCTATCCTGGCCATTGTAAGTGTTTTCATTTTCCTGGGTAGCAGCATTGTAAGGAGATGGGTAGTAGCTACATTTGTGGTGAGCATAGCATAGCACTTACTGAATTGCTATATTGTACACCTGAAACTCATGGCACATTATATGCCAACTACACTCAAATTTTTTTAAAATGATAAACTTGTGAAGATAATGCCATGGTAGAAATGAAATGCAGCCTTCTTTTTTTAAGAGTCTTTCAATGATTTTGTCATGTACCTGTTTTCCTACATGTGTAACTCAAAGCAAACAAACAAACAAATCATAGCAACTAGATTACACAGCTTCAGCCTAAAAGTGAATTTTTTTTTTCAGCACACACTGCCCCTGCAACACCCGTTCCCTGCAGAAGATATTAAACATTTTGTGCACACCTACATATATTCTTGGGGCAGGAATCGCAGCTGTTTGTAATTTAACTGTAACTCTAATCCCGAGTGTGAAATGGAACTAAAATAGTCAGTTATGAGACATTAAAAAAGGAACCATGCAGATGATCCTTTCTTGTAAGGTCTCAAAATTGCAAAATAAATAAAAAGGTGGTTATCCAATAATTTACAAAAATATTGAGGACAGTTTCATTATTTTCTGAATATTAATAATGTTTTCAAGATTTCCTTCCATAAAATGAAACAGGCTATCACCACAGGAGATCTCTTTATTGCCCCTCTTTTCCTACTTTTATATCAGTCCTATAGAGAGATAATAATTAGTTTCTAAACTCTTAAATGCAATCATTTAGTTTGACTTTCTAGCCAGTGAAAGTAAGTTCTTTGTTACCTAAAGGAAATGATCAAAATACCAATTTGTCATCATCTTAAACCCTCTGTGGTTGACTAATTGTGATTATATATGGTACTGTTTTCTGACTTTTGTAATGGTATGGTTGCTTTCAGCTTCAAGTAACAGAAGACCCAATTTACAATGGCTTCAAGAATAAAAGGATTTATTTTCTCTCATCACAAGGAATTCAAAATAAGGGAGCTTCCAGAACTGATTCATTCAGAAGTTTAATCACAGTCTCAAAAACCCAGGTTCTTTCCATGTTTTTACTCATCCATCTTAATTTCCATGCCCCCCCCCCCAAAAAAAAAGACAGGAGAAAAATGACAAGAAGGATATCTATCTATCTATCTATCTATCTATCTATCTATCTATCTATCTATCTATTCTTTGACTGACCTGTCTATTGATCAGTCTATCTATTGACTTATCCAGGGAAAGTTCAAGTCATTGGCCTACACAGTTGTGGTGGAAGCTGGTGAATCTGAAATCTATGGGAAAGGACAACAGGCAGGCAACTCTTGGGCAGAAGCTGATTGTTGCAGGCTTGAGGCAGATTTTCTTCTTACTCAGGGAAACCATTTTGCTCTTAAGACCCAAAGAGAAACTTTTTCAGCAACTCTTAAGAGCAAAGGAGTCTTTCCCTGAAGTACCTCAACAGACTTCTCAATCTCTACTGGCCAGTTCTGAGATTCACACTTCATGAAATCGGTCCCTTGCAAGGAATATGAAATAAAGACTGGTTTAAACCTATTGGGCTTTAGCTAAACCATATGGAGCCAGAGTATATCCCAGAACTCAGTTTGGACTATGCCACATGGAAGCAGGAGAAAGTTATCATTGGGTAGGCAAAAAGTGTATCCAGAATATAAAAGGAGCTCAATAAATATTTGAATGAGGGAATAAGCCAATGAATGAATGGTGATACACGCGGAGGAGGATAATGAGTACTGGTGATTTTCCCCAAATATATATTTCAGGCAAGACATGACTTCATCAGGTAAGCAGTATATATATTGTATGCATGAAGTATGAATGACTCTTGTTTACATGATATCACACTCGATCTTTGCTACACACTGCTAGGAATTGTCACTCATAAGACTAAGTGAAGGCTAACTGTGCTCAAGGGGATGAACTGGAAAATAAAGGAAGAAAAACACCATTCTAAGCTTATAATCTATTTAATTTAGTATATTAAGTGCAAATGCTTTCAGGTTGGTGTACTAAACCCCTAATTCTAGAATGCACACCAACATACTGTTTTTTTGATAAATAAGACTATTATTTAGAGAAATCTCCTAAGAAAGTAGAGAGCCTCACCTGGAGACTATGAATTTCTCCAGGGAGTATCAAGTTGTGTTCCAGAAAAAAATGATGCTTTTTTTGTTGCACTCGTGTTGAGTTCTTTATGTTTAACTATCTTGTTAAACCAAGAGCTTTGACCAAGAGTCTGAGCTTCTGTGACATGTGATATAGGGACAAGATGGAAATATGTTCAGAACAGATGGAATGTGGATTTATCTCACATCTGCGTGTACACCGGCACAGACGCACATACACAAAACCACCACCATACCCCACCATACCTGCCTTTAGTATAATCTCACCTAATTTAATAATTAGGGACTATGTTATGTTCCCTCCATATTAACTTTTCAGGGAAAATATTCAGTTGGGTAACAAAAAATTAATCTTTATCACTTGTCTGACCAAAATTCAACTTTATTAAAAAAATGTTGCTAGAACTTGTGAGAAGCTTCTGTGAACAAGAGGAAGTCTGTGACTAATTTCTCCTTGTTAAGCACTTTGAAAATCACTTCCCGTCCATCTCTCTTCTTTCAGTGAGGATCCTGACCAGCTTGCTGCCCTCTATTAGTCTTGTAACCTGGACAGCCCTTTTTACTCTTTCTAAGATTTAGTTGGTTTCTTTCCATGCAAAATAAGAAAAATAGTTTTCTGAAATGCCTTAGAAGTCTCTAGATATCTGTTTCCAATGTCGGTTTTTTTCACTAAAATGTGATATCCTCGAGGGCAGGAATTATGCCATTTTCACCTTTATCCCTGAGTGCTCAATAAATGTTGGCAGGTTGAGGTAATGAAATATCCATGTCACACCAATTAATACTTGCACCTCAAGTATTTTTAAAATTTACGTCCAAGTTAGTTAGCATATAGTGCAACAATGATTTCAGCAGTAGATTCCAGTGATTCATCCCCTACATATAACACCCAGTGCTCATTCCATCAAGTGTCCTCCTTAATGTCCCGTGCCCATTTAGCCATCCCCCCACTCACAACCCCTCCAGCAACTCTGTTTGTTCTCTGTATTTAAGAGACTCTTATGTTTTGTCCCTCTCCCTGTTTTTATATTATTTTTGTCTCCTTTCCCTTATGTCCAAGAATATTTAAAGCATTTCTCTCTACCAACCTACTTTCTGATTATCCACTTGAGCTCTTGTTATAGCATCACTTTTGTATTGCCTTCCATAGTTGTTCTTCCCAGGAGAATTGTGTTGAGTGGCAAACACTTGAGAAGACTGGTTTGGGACTTTGCTTTTGGTTGCCACATGTTACTTTTACCTAAGATTGGTTTAGGCATGGACAAGAATGCTACCTGAGGCATGTGCAATGTAAAGGGTTGCTAACAAATATGTATGATAATTATATTTGATATGTATTGACAGTGAATCACCACACATTGCCTGTCATGACATGGTGGTTATCTAGAAGTTTGAATAAGAAGTTGAATATTTTACCAGAAGACTAAGATTCCCTCGGGAAAACAGCAAAAAGTTGTTTACTTCGTTGTAGACCAATTGAATGTGGGAAAAGCAGTGGTAATTGAATGAAAGGTCTATGCATGAATATTTCCATGACACCAAAACAAAGTAGACAAGAAAAGTGGTAGGTTTGTATTTTTTAAGGTTTGTGGTTTGAACAAAATAACTCCCCTTTGATTAGTCGAAAGGCTTTCTGGAAGTGGGTAAATTATTAACGCCATTTTAATGAGATTTGAGAGAGAGTCTGATGACCTGGAAATAGAGCTAAGGCTGAGAAAGGCAATCCTCATTAATGCTACCATCTTGAATTTACGTCTCAGAATTCTGAGCACATGGAGGGGATTAATATCCTTAAGTTAATTTCCTGTTAGAGACCAAAAGGAATAGAGTGTTAAGATACAATCATTATATCCTTTTTGGTGGCTGTGCCTCTAAAAGTGCAGAAGACAAGATGGAGGCCCTAATGCTGAAAGAACTTATTGTTGAGACTATTGGAAACAGTTGAGATTTCCTGGTCATTTTCCAAATCGGAAGTGAGAAACTTTCCCAAAATGCAATGCTAAAGGGAAAGAGAACATCTTTTAACTTCCTAGACGGTAAGCAAGCAGCAAACATTTTTCTAGTAGTGTGTTGTCTATGCAGAGAAGGTTAAACTATTTGGTTTCCCTAAAAGTTGAGAACAGGCTTTGTGACTGTGTGGTGGGCAGTGGGCCCTGAAGTGGGGAGGAGAGGACACGTGGTGTGGTGCGTCACGGCTCCGCCCACCTGGAGGATGAATGGGGAGAGTGAAAACCTGCCTCCTTTGCTTTGAGTTTGACTTCTTGATTACATTTACAGAACGCAGGCCGCCCCTGGCAAATTGTTGTTTGGACTCACTGGGATTAGATGTGTGCAAACACACCTAGTACCAAAGTACTCCTTGACATCTGTAAACTCAGTTGCTGTTTTTCCAGATTCTGCAGGATTTGGAGCTCTGGTCTTTACCTTCAGCTATCCATCTATGATATGAAATAATCTCCAAAGATATGGCTAAGACAATTTTGCCAAATTGGGCTTAAAACAAAGCCCAAATAGGTCATTCTAGGCATTATGTAATATCCTTCGCTTGGAAGTACTTGAGATAATACATGTGAGCATGTTTCATAAACTGTAAAGTGCTAAATATAAGTTTTGTGGCTATCGCATGGTTAAACTAAGCCCTGCATTGAAAATAGAATTGTGATTGAACTGGACTTCTCAGCGTCTGGAGCCCACTTTCAATTAAGTGTCATCAATTTCCTATTTAATTGTTTTAAGCCATCCATGTGCCGGGTAATATTCTTGTATTGTTTCTTCAATGTATTAGCACAAATACTTGACTAAGTTTAACATAAAAACTGACACAGATAGAGATAATATTTTTGTTTTCTGGGTATTAAAAAGCAGATATTTGGGGAAATACTTTTAACAGATTTTGGTATCTGGCTAAGCCCATGACTCTCCGCAGCTGTCCCCCTATTTGTCACCCTCTGCTTCCTCCCACATCTCCAAGGAGGCTTAGAAAAACACTCCTCACTGATTTCAGTTGCTCCAGAAGGCCCTATGCGTGGTCAAGGCCGTTAGAAGTCTAGAAAGGCCCATGGTCACTTTATTTTTAGACTTTTACTGACTTATAAAATTAAGAAGTACCATAATAGGTTTAACAAAATTATGACATATTTTATATGTTTACACTTAAATGAACTCCCCGAGAACACATAAATAGACACATCAACAACTTAAGTTGATGGATTTAAGTTTGATACACTGGGCTTGAAGATGAATAAGACACGATATTCCTCCTCAAGGAATTCTCAGTCCAGCAAACTGTGAAATATTATATGGGAAATCATTGCATGCAAGTGTCAATAGGGTCCTACAACCACAAAGTACTTAATGAATATTCTTTTCTCATAGAGAATGTCAAAACTCTGGCATCCTTTCCCTGTATGGACACGGTGGCCAAGCAGTAGTCCTTACCCCCTTCCCTTCAGTGAGTCCTGAGCTCACTGGTCTGGCGGCT
>NW_027529525.1:1947710-2064364 GCF_008692635.1 Crocuta crocuta | reverse complement strand
TAGGAACCCGCTAGCTGAGCCAGCAAGGTTGCCAGGCACATAGTCATACCTTGTTCATTGCTGCCCTCAAGGCGACGGAGCACATTGCCATTCCACAACTGGGAAAGTCCCATTTTCTCCTGGCCCATCAGTGGTGCTAAAGCTTTTTTCAAATTGGTTCTTTCACTTTGAAATCTCTTTTCATGTTCAAAACACCAGCGGGTACAAACTACTGCTAAATTAGGTAAACTATAGAGCAATCTGTCTGACTAGAAAAAAAAAGTTGGTATTGTTATTTTGTTCCAGTCTGCACAGATCACACTCAACATCTTAATGGAAGTAGAGCACATTATTGTCTAGGAGAGAGAGAGAGAGAGATTGAGAGAGAGAGAGAGAGAAAAACTACCATAACAAGAAGTCAGTTTTCCCTTCTGAAAAACTCCATTTTGAGAAGACACTTATTCTACCCAAATCCTAGCTCCTGATTGCACATTGTAATGTCTCAATATACCTGCAGACCTAATGAGGCTCAATATACCTTTGGCCTAATGAGGCCCCTCCCCAACCGATGATTTCCTCCACATGCCCTATTTATCTTCTGTCTTACCATCAACTCAGAGCAATTGGGAGACTAAGAGATTAAATTCTGAAAAATAAGCCTCATCATAATGGAAAATCCAATTAACTTTAGATATAGGAGCCACATTCCTGCAGCAGGACACTAATTTTGCCTTCTATGAAAATGGTTTAGCTCTGTTCATTAGGTAGCATGTCAAAAAGTAAACAATGTCAATTATTTTCCTTATCTCGAGATCTAGCATTATCTGAGGGATTAGAAGACCGGCTACGGATATACATTTTAAGTAGCCATAATTCCTGGCGTCTTTGTTTTTCTCTAGTTTATCTTTTCTTGTATGCCCTGGTGTAAGGACAAATAATTATCTCTGGAGACTCCAGACTGAACTCCTGTTCAATAGTTGTGAAATGATGATGTTGATAATGTTGATGTCATTTTTAGCTTTCCTAAGTGAAAACTGATATTAAAGAGTGATATTATCATGCTTACTCTCTCAGCTGCTTTGTGAGAGAAGTAAGAAAGCGATTGTTATCCCTGTTTATGGGGAGATAAACTGGAGGCCACATGACTTGCTGAAAGTCTCCTATGTGATTATTGGTAGAGCTGGAAATAAAACCAGGTCTTGATACCAAGCTCAATGTTCAGCTCCCAGACTGTGCTTTCTTTGGCAAACTTAACTTGCAGTAAAAAAAAAAAAAAAATCCATTCTTTACCACCAATTCTGAAGGATAGAAACATGGTAATGACCTACCCCTGCCCTACAAGCACAGAGAAGAGGAGTAATCGCTAGCATATTAGACATATAAGAAAATTAGAATCTTTATGAAAGTGGGTAAAACCTAAGTTTAGGTGTGTGTACATGTTTGTATGTGCAAGAGGGGCGTGCAAGTGAAAGGACATCTCATTTGCTTGAGGGTAAAGGAAAATCAGGGGAAGCAAATGAGGAAGGAAGGGAGGAGGGTCAGGCTGCACTCCCCTCCTCTGTGCTTTCATTTGGTTTAGCCAGCTTGCTCTTCCCCAGGCAAAGTTTCTCCAACTTACTGGTGTGCGTCAGACTTACTCGGGGAATTTCTTTAAAATGTAGACTCACAGATCTGATATTCAGATATCCGGATCCCATGGTTCTTCTGTGGGATCTTGCAATCCACACTGTTAACAAGCCTCCTGGGGCTCTGAACCAAGCTTTGGACCAGGGCTGGGAAGCAGGGCTGGGATCACGCCAATTGGCAGTTTTAAAAAAGGAGAGCACTAACTACGAAGACTGGGATGATGTAGGAGTCCATAAAAGCTAGTCTTTGTAAATTCTGGCTTACATGTGGTAGAGGAGAACTAAAGGAGGAAAACAAAAGAGAGTGCTAGGCAATTAACTAACACAGGCTTCTTCCAGCTCAAGTGTACTTGGGCACAGCCCACATCTGCCTACATCAGAGAAATCTGACTCCTGACAAAACTTCCGCTTTCCCTGTCCATCTCCTGCATTTCCTCTGACCCTCATATTACGCTCCATCTGGGGCACGGTCTGCTCTCATTTTCCTTTTGTGAATAATTTGGGACTATATTTAGGCATCTCTAGTCAATAGGTACCCATATTTCTGTATACAGCCTATAAGGTTTTATTTTTTTAGAATTTTAGAAATTCATGAGCAAAAGCTCTTAATATTAGGTCACTTAGTCAATTACCTCCTTTCCTGCCTAATGCAAGATTATTCCCACTAGTCCTGTTTCCAGTGCTCTGTTGCCTATTTTTAAATGTACTAGCTGATGGTGATTCTGCCACTCCCCTCAGGAGACCATTATCCTGGCTCACCATTCTCAGTGTCAGGGGGCTTCCCTGGTAATTAGCTCCAACTTGCTATTTCTTCCCCTTCCCATTATCCTCGGTTACCAATTCCCTTGTAACAACATTATTTCTCTCACATTCATTATATATTTTTAGATAGTTTCCACAGTTCCACAAGCCACTGTTAAAAAGAGTTGAGCCAGTCGGTACCAGCCCATGTCTTGATCCGACGCACTGTGGAGGATGTAAATAGAGCCAGTGCAAATGGTCACTAGGCTCTGTGGCAGGTAGCCACATACTGTGATATCTCATGCCTGCATCTCCATGCTTGTGCACAGTGTTTTTATCAGCCTGAGGTCATCCTCCTCCACAAAGCAGCATCTCTTTAAGCATAATGTGTGTAGGTCATATGAAGGTGTACAAGAAAGGGCCGCCTCATTATCTGAAAAATGGAGATGAGACTGCCTACTTAATTAGATTTCTAGGAATGTTAAATGACACCAGGTATGCAAATAATTTAGCAAAAGTTCTAGCATGCCATAAACATAATAAAAGTGTGAGGCATAGCTATGTGCTAAAATGAATATACATTTGGAAGTCAAATAAATCTCATTCCATTTTTAGCTGTGTCGTTTGCTGGTTGTATGACTTCATCAACACCTATGTGCAATTATTTATTATATAATACTTCACATTTTGCTGGACTGAAAATTCCCTGAGGGGAGGTATCATGCCTTATTCATCTCAATGCCCAGTGCACCCAACTTAAATGCATCAAGTTAAACTTGTTTAACCTTCCTGAGGTTCAGTGTTCCCTTCAGTGCAATGAGTGCATATTGTCTAACTCCATGTCACACACATTTTATGCCCTGGCTCACATTTTCTTAGCCTACTTTTTGTTTTTCCTGCAACCATTGCTGTAGCTACTACATGTACACAGGAATAGCCTGATGACACTTCACCTTAGCAGCACCCTGAAGAATCCTGCCATCACCTCAGGGAGACTGGATCCTGTCACACAAGCAGCGATTCTCACCAGGGAGATTTGGTTATCACAACAGAGGGAGAGAAGTGTTTTTAGTATCTGGCAGATAGAAGCCAGGCTGCTAACGTCTTGCAATGCACAGGATAGCCCCCCAAACAAAGAATTATCCAGCTCAAATGCCAATAGTGCTGCTGTTGAGAAACCCTGATGAAGAGACACTGCAAAAGCCTTATCTGAGGCTAACACCTCATAAGATATACTCTTCTTCTCATGTTCAAACACATCCCTTTCACTGCTCCAGACTGGACTCATCCGAAGTTTATTTCTCTGCTCTGTAAGTGCTATATACTAAATAGCTAGCAGAACCATGCCTTGGCTCCTATCCTGTGGAGTAAGAGCTATAGTCATAGGAATGTATAATGATAGGAATGTTTAGGTCACAGCACCAACAAAAGGGATATATACTTTCTGCTCTGCCAGAAAACAGCACAGCTAAAGAACTGGAAGGCAGAAATCAGGGGAACCAGTGTGGGAGCAGATTTTGAGGGTGCTCATATATGAGGTTAGAGCCTAAGGCAGGAGAAGGGGAGAGTTTACTGACATTGGAAGATTCTTCCATGATACAGGGTTCAATGTCTTAGTAAGAACAAAGTTGGTTCTGATACACTGCTGGCATTATTCCTTGAAGCTCAGACCTTACAAAAGTAAATCGGTGTAGAGCTGCCTAGGCAGAGAATTGGGGAAGACACAAAAAGGCTCAGGAAATGTTGTAGTGTATTAATGTTAGGCAAAGAAACCACCACCTGACTATGCTCCCTGAGGAGGTCCAAAGGATACTCTTCCACTCAGTCAATAAAGAATGCATGATGAAGGGAAGTGCCAACATTGCAGAGAAGCTTGTTTGTAGCTGTTGACGCTAGAAGGTACTACAGTAGAACTGGTTTCCCTGGTATTACTGGAATTCTAAAGTATTACTGTCTTTAAAGAAAGAGAGTGGATAGAATTATTGAAATGGGCAGGATGGTCAGAGTGACAGAGTGCCTTGACCCATAGAGATCTGTGGCAATTATAAATAGATCATGGGACCAAGATAGAAGGGCGACCAACTAGAGTTTTGTCTAACCTGTATAACCAGAAGGTGAAATCTGGCAAGCAAAAAAAGTGGTATCAGCCACCACAATGGAAAATCACAAACACTCACTTACTCTCTAGATCTAAGTAAATTCTCAGACTCAAAGCTCAGTCTCAGATCCAGAGCTCAGTGACTAATAAAGAGGATGGGTCCCCTTGAGGAAGCAGCCTGCAACACCACTGCAAATGTATACAATAAATATCCCCTAATGTTTCCCCAAAGGACCTGAAACTAGTTATCAGAATAAGTATGTACTGGGGAAAGAATACTCAGACTACTCAAGGGCTATTGGGCGCAAGGTCTGAGCTGACTCTGACAGCAAGGAATCTGAAGTGCCACTGCCCTTCATTAGAGCAAGGCTTATATATGCCAGACAATGAATGGAATCCTGGCCCATGTCCATCTCCTATCGGTCCCATGTGTCCACGGACCATCTGTGTAGTTATTGTCCATTACCTTAGTGCAATCAAGATAAGTTCCTTGGCCAGTGGAATAAAAGCCACTGTGTTTTAAAAGGATAAGGAAAAATCTCTAAAACTGTAGTGCTACATCACAGGCAGAACTGCAGAAATTACCACCACTAACAAAGATTGGAAGGTTGAAGGTGTGTTGCCATTCAATCCATCTATTTGGCCTCTGCAAAAACTAGAGGGATCATGGTGAATGACAGTGGATCAAAACAAAACCAAGTGATAGTCACAATCACAACTGCTATAGTAGATATGGTCCTTTACTACAACTGATCATCACAACTTCTGGCACATAATATGCAGCTTTTGAGCAGAAGAATGCATTTTTCTCAATCTCTATAAATAATAAAGATCAAAAGCACTCTGTGGTCATGTCAAAAAGACAGTAGAGTACACTAACATCTTACGTTAGGACTAGGTTAAATCTCCCGCTCTCTGTCACAATATAGTCCACGAAGGCCTTAATAGCCTTGATATTCTGCAGAAACAGCATGATTCTGGTTGAAAACACTGGTGGTGTCACGGTAATTGGACCTGGTGAAGCAGAAGTGGTAAGTGTTTAGGGTGCTGTAGTCAAACACGTACATGCCATAGCTTAGATGATAAAATCTTCAAGGTTTCAAGGACCTACTAAATGGGTGATGTTTTTAAGGATACAATGAATTGGAACATGTGGGGGAAATCTCATTTAATACAAATGACAAATTGCTGCACCTATACCTTCAACCAGTAGGAAAGAGCCCCTGCACGGTACACTTATTCAGATACCGGTGTCAGCACACACCACACATGGTAATACACTGTGGACCATTTATCAGTGTCTTGGAGAGCTGCCATTTTTAGGTGTGATATATGCTACTCAGAACAAGAGAAGATCCTGTAGCAGGTCCAGACTACAGTACATGCTGCCCTGATGCTCAGACAGTATGACCTAGATGATGGATGGTGCTAAAGGTACCCTAGAATGCTGTGCAGAATCTCTGTTAAAGAGCAAAGTCAAATATTCAAAGGTAGAGAACTACTTACCTGGCATGCTTTGGGGCCCTAGTAGAGGCTAAGACTTGAAGTGTGACTATGCTGCTGGAGCTGCCTATGAGAAGTTGGGATTATGAGATCCACAGTTGTCAGGTCATCCAGGGACAGAAACAATCACTGTATGATGTCAATAATACATTGAGGATTGTGCTGAGCAGGTCCAGGAAGCACAAGTAAGTTGCATAAGCAGGTGGCCTCAACTGTCAAGTGACTTTCCATGCTGTCATGGAGGCTTCCCTATGACTAACTCATAGAGGAGAAAATATTTGAGCCTGGTCCACAGAGGGATTAGCCCAATATACTTAGGATAAGTGAAAATAGACTCCCACCACAATAAAACCTCACTCAAAAGTTCCCTGAAGGGCAGCGAAAAAGACAAGTTTTCCCAAATAGTGTAACTCTAAGCCACACACTTGGCTATACACCTTGTCTGCAGGCTATACACCAGATACACACAGATACACACAGACTTTTGGGGCTGACAAAGGGATTTGCTGATTGGTCAGGATTTTGAAAGGAGCACAATTAGAGGCTTGAAAACACACAAGGAATTTGAGGAACAGGTCTGTGGATGGCTCTTTGACAGAGGGCCCAAAGCATGTATGGGTATTTGTGTCTTATGTTAATGCCCACTGGAGAGCATTCTAGAGCATTCAGAGAGATTCTGGGAAATTAGGAGAATAGGCTGACCTGTCTAGTGGCTATCAGTCAGCCTCTGACCAGACAGCCCAGTGTTCGCACTGTAGTCTCATGAATGAGACTACATGAATGAGACCATGCATAGGCCCAACAGCATGGGTTCTCTCTCACTAATAGAGAGCTACTGCTGAATTTCTAAGCTGCCAACAGCAGAGATACAATATGGTGCCTCAATATAGAAATATCCCTCAAGAAGGCCAATCACCTGGGTGACAAATTATTGACATTCTGGAAGGGCAGCAATATATCCTTGTCAGAGTTTACACCTACTTTCATTATGACTTTGCCTTTCCTATCCATGCTGCCTCAGCTACCATCATTTGAGGTTGAAGAGTATACGATTGACCATCTCAGAATCCTAATAAAATTGACTCAGACCAAGGGACATATTTTACAGCAAAAGTAAATGAAAAGAGTACATGACTACAGAATCCTCAGATCCCACCTTATACCACATCACCAGGAGGAAGCCAGCCTCGTATGTTAGGAATCTCGTATGTTAGGCCCAGTGAAGGAACCTCCTCAGGGACCACATTAGGCAAGGTTGGATGCTGTCCTCCAGGACTCTGTATATTTAGTGAACCTCTACCTAATACATGGTGAAGCATAACTAGAATACATGAGTCCAAAAACTAAGGGATGGAAGTAGGATTAGACCATCTCATTATCACTCCTACTGACCCACGTTCAGAAGGTAGGCTTCCCATCCCTGTAGCCTTAGGCTCTGCTGGGTTAAAAGTTCTGAGTCCTGGTACTGGGGGTGAAGATTGAGGGTAGGGGAAGAGGCTTCCACCAGACAACACAGAAAGACAGAACAACTTCCACTTTAAATTCCACTGAATTTAAAGCTATGACTACTATTTTGTCATTTAGGGCTTCTCAAACAGATGCACCAACAAAGAAGGGAGTTGACACACTGACCCTGATTAGCATTCAGAAATTTACTATTTGCTACACAGCAGTGGGTTGAAGGAAGAAAACTCTAAACCCACGAAAGTCACTGGGGCTTCTCTGGGTGCTTTCATGCAATTTCAGCAAGTATGGCCTAACAGAGGTAAAACAACCAAGAGATCCAATTCCTGGGGATAAATGTACAAAGCCAGATATATGAGGACAATATGGCGCAAGCTTTGGCCAAGGGAGGCATGGAAACTGGTGGATAAGGACTTTCTCCTCCTACCTTCTGTGGATAATTCTGAGGTACGGCCTCAAGTGGATTAAGCCCTAGTTGTCCGGTTGGGTAACCAACTAATAAGGCAGCCTGAGACTGGCTTTCCTTCCAGGGAAGGAACATTTTACTCTTCCAAGTACCCTCATCTTAGTCTCTGTGATAATTTTCCTGAAATAAACTACACCAAGTCAATGTCTCAGGCTCTGCTTTTTGAAGGAACTAAGCTAAGACATCTCCAAAGGTATTACTGAGACTATCTGATGAAATAGCCTACAGCTGGGGTAGAATACTGGAAAAAAAGAAAAAAGTACAAGTGTCTAAATATATCCTGTAAAGCTTCTGAGTCCCAAGGATAAAGATAAAATCCTTCAAGTTTCCAAGCAGAAATGAACTATAATAATAATAACAGTTCACCTGGATAGGGAAAAAAATCAGACTGGTACTGAAAAATCTCATCTGTCACACAAAAACTAGAAAACAGTACTGTTTGCAAAGGACGTAAGTGAGAAGAATGTGACTCCATGAGTCGATAGCCAAACTACCCTGGTGTGACAGCAAGTGACAGGCATTTTCAGGTATGTAAGGATTTCCGAAAGTCCCACAACAGCATAGATTGTCTAGAAGTATTGCTTGAGGAATTCTCTAAGGGGAGGAAACTGCAAAAAGAACTCAAGGAAATGGAATACATGGTATACAAAAAACAATGGTAAATAATGAAACCAGTAAAATGCATAGGTAAGTCTAGCTATAGGGATAAATTCATTAATTTTTATAATACTTGAGAAAAATCCTTATTTTATATCTTTTAATGTTTATTTCTTTTTGAGAGAGAGTGAGAGACAGCACGTGAGCAGAGAGAGAGGGAGACACAGAATCCAAAGCAGGCTTCAGGCTCCGAGCTGTCAGCACAGAGCCAGACACAGGGATTGAACCCACAAACTGTGAGATCATGACCTGTGCCAAAGTTGGACGCTCAACCATTTTTCTCTGGCTACCCTTCCTTTAGTCTCCATGATCTGACATGTCCTCTTTCATTCTCTTTACCATTAAACACTGCTCATTAATAGACTATTTTGCTTGTTTCTCCCTTTTAAACATCCAACACGGGAATGAATGTCCATTGGGTTAGAAATACTGCTTGAAAGAAAAGCTAAACTATACAAATATATCTGTTGCAAGGTGCCGGCAGCCAATTTTCAAGATAACTCTGTGCAATGGACAGAATTAACTTTCCTTTTACTCTTCTGGCAGTATGTCTCTGTAGAGTCTGGCAGAGACATTTAACAGAACAGAACAGAACTTTATTTTCTCCTTGTATTGGTGTGATGCTGTCAGCCTGAGCATCTTTTGGAATGCTCTGGTGCACTCAGAATGGACTCTGTGCGCTTGCAGGAGGCAGGAACAACGGACTACAGACTACTGAAGTGGGCAGTGCTGCAACCTGGAGCCACACCAGCCCTGCTGGGAAGGAAGCCTGTTCGTTTATCAAATTGACAGCAAAGCAGCAAGGGGAGCAGCTGAAGCATCCTTTGCCAAGGACAGGCATAATGCAGAAAAATACGTCATTGCTGCTAGTGACTGAATATATCTCTGGTTCAATTGTTGGACCCTATCGCTAGTCATCTAAAGTAATGGACAGTAAAGAATGACCAAGACTTACAGCTTCCAAACAAAGCTGAAAATAGGTTTATCTAAAGTGAGTTATTGAGTTGGAGTCAGACTTGCTGGCCTCATAAAAAAAAAAATAGAACACAGACTAATATCTTACCTCCAAACCAGAATCTATGAAAAGCCTCACCCTAATGAACACCCAAGATACCACGGCCTTTTGCTGATCATGAGTCGAGTTGACCCAGCTTTAGATTAGAGCCTCCTCTTTCCTATATGGTTCAAACTACACTCTAAAAGCTATTACCCATTTAGACAAATTTCAACTATTACAGTCCTTGGTACACAAAACATTTAAAAAATATATTTGTTGAAAGAATATTTAGCTTGATAATTTTCAATGATTTAATACTAATTATTCATGCTCATGCTGAGAACTGAATAATACATCAGGAACCAAGACTTTGGGCTTTAGTCTTGAGAAGTTTGCATCCAAGATGATCCTAGGTAACAGTGAACTACTCAGCACCCAAACACCCCACCCCATCATCCTCTGTCTATTTCTTTCCCCTTGCATTTATCCCTCCTAGATGTTATACCATCGCTTTTTGGGTTCTGTTTTGTTTTGTTTACTTTCTCCGCTCATTAGAATATCAACTCTAGTGGTGCCTGGGTGGCTCAGTGGGTTGAGCACCTGACTTTGGCTCAGGTCATGATCTCACTCAAGAGTTTGAGCCCCATGTTGAGCTCTGTGCTGACAGCTTAGAGCCTGGAGCCTGCTTCAGATTCTGTGTCTCCTCTCTGTGCCCCTCCCCCACTCATGCTCTGTCTTTCTCTTTCAAAAATAAATATTAAACATTCCACATATGAGTGAAAACATATATATGTCTTTCTCTGACTGACTTATTTTACTTACTATAATACCCTCTAGTTCTATCCACATTATTGCAAATGGCAAGATTTCATTCTTTCTCATTGCCAAGTAGTATTCTATTGTATATATAAATCACATCTTTACCCATTCATCAGTTGATGGACATTTGAGCTCTTTCTATAACTTGGTTATTGTGATAGTACCCATGGGGGAAAGGGAAGGGGAAAAATACTTTCAAAAAGAGAGGGAAGCAAACGATAAGAGACTCTTAAATACAGGGAGCAAAATGAGGGTTGCGGGGGGGTTGGTAGGGAAGAGGAAATGGGCGATGGGCATTGAGAAGGGCACTTGTTGGGATAAGCACTGGGTGTTGTACGTAACTGATGAGTCATGGGAATCTACTCTTGACGCCAGGCTAACTTGACAATAAGTTATATTTAGAAAAAGAAAAAATAAATATTAAAAAAAATTTTTCTTAAAGAATATCAACTCCAGGGGCAGGAGTTTTTCATCTGTTATGTTCATGGATATTGTCCCTATGTCTAATAATTATACTAATTGATCATTTATTTTTCTTTGAAATACTTCTGTATTTCTGACCTGGACACCTTTTCTCTTCTACTTTTATCTCCTACCTCCCTTGCTCCATTCCAGCCATGTGGACATTTATCTTCCTTGTTCCTCACACAGGCCAGACAGCTCCTACTTTGGAGTCTTTGCACTTGTCGCTTCTCAGCAGGAGGCTTTCTCACTAGTTTCCCACCCTCCAATTTCCCCCCACCCCCACCCTCTCACTTACCTCCTACAGATCTTTGTTCCAAAGTCACCCTGACAGCAGAGTCTTTCCCCTTACCCTTATTTAAATTTGAACTCCTCACCCCCTTCCCTAAAGCATGCACGCACACACACACACTTTTTATTTACATGCTAACAATTATTATATTTTTTTTACAAATAGTTTATTGTCAAGTTAGTTTCCATATAATATACAGTGCTCATCCCCACAAATGCCCTCCTCCATGCCCATCTCTCCCCTCCCCCCCACACCCATCAATCCTCAGTTTGTTCTCATCATTCAAGAGTCTCTCATGGTTTGCCTCTCTCCCTCTTCCCCACCATTTCCCCCTTTCTTCTCCCCCATGGTACTCCGTTAAGTTCCTCCTAATCCTCCTATACGTGCAAACATATGATACTTGTCCTTCTCTGCCTAACTTATTTCACTCAGCATAATACCCTCAAGGGTGCAACAAGCATCCATGTTGCTACACATAGCCAGATTTNGTCTGTTGGCCATCTGGATGTCTTCTTTGGAGAAGTGTCTGTTCATATCTTCTGCCCATTTCTTTACTGGGTTGTTTGTTTTTCGGGTGTGGAGTTTGGTGAGTTCTTTATAGATTTTGGATATTAACCCTTTGTCTGCTATGACATTTGCAACTATCTTTTCCCATTTCGTTGGTTANGGAATAGCTTGAGAAGAATTGGTATTAATTCTATTTTAAACGTCTGGTAGAATTCCCCAGGGAGGCCATCAGGTCCAGGGCTCTTATTTGTTGGTAGATTTTTGATAACTGATTCGATTTCTTCACTAGTTATGGATCTGTTCAGATTTCCTATCTCTTCCCGTGTGAATTTTGGTAGTGAGCGTACACACACACACTCTTGGAACTTGCCGTCTTCCTGCTCTGTTTTTATCTCCATACCACTCCTCACAGTCTAATATACAATATTAGTATCTGCTGTCTGTCTCTCTTCCTGCCCACCCCCAGACATACTAGAAGTCTAAGCTCCATGAAGGTTCTGCTCACTGACATATCCTCGATCTCCAAAAATCTGTATTATACTTGGCACTCAATAAATAAATATTCATCTAAAAAATGGATAGATGAGGGGTGCCTGGGTGGCTCAGTCAGTTAAGTGTCCAATTTCGGCTCAGGTCATGATCTTACGGTTCGGAGGTTCAAGCCCCACGTCAGGCTCTGTGCTGACAGCCAGCTCAGAGCCTGGAGCCTGCTTCAGATTCTGTGTCTCCCTCTCTCTCTGACCCTCCCCTGCTCACACTGTCTCTCTCTCTCTCAGAAATAAATAAAACATTAAAAAAATTAATAGATGAATTATTGTAAAAGCCTTTTTTTTACTTTTTATTTTTAATATACAGAGAAAAAGAACGTGCAAGCAAGGGATGGGTGGAGAGAGAGGGAGAGAAACAATCCCAAGCAAGCCCCATGCTCAGCGTGGAGCTCAACATGGGGCTCAATCTCACAAACCAGAAGATCATGACCTGAGCCAAAATGAAGAGTCAAATACTTAGCCAACTGAGCCACCCAGGCGCCCCTAAAAGCAATTTTTATACATAAAACACCAGATTTTAGAGTGTTCCATCTCTGTTCAGAAAGCATACACGTGATTATAATAAATTTGAATTTCAAATAAGAAGTGGAATACGAAATAAAAAATATAATAACAGGGACGCCTAGGTGGCTTAGTCGGTTAAGCGTCCGACTTTCACTTAGGTCATGATCTCGCGGTTCGTGGGTTCGAGCCCCGCGTCGGGCTCTGTGCTGACTGCCAGCTCAGAGCCTGGAGCCTGTTTCAGTCTGTGACTCCCTCTCTCTCTGACCCTCTCCTGCTCACGCTGTCTCTCTCTCTCTCTCCTAAAAATAAATAAAACATAAAAAAAATATATATAATAACAGGTGGCTTGGAAAGGTTAAGTAATATAAGTCATACATCTTTGCTTTTTGATGAATACACTGCTAGCGTTTAGGTCATTGATAAATTTTGGCTTGAAAATCTCTAAGCAGTTGTTTGCTGTTGTATACTATTTTTGAAGGCAGCAATCAAAACACACAAACACAATACAACACACACACACACATACACACACACACACACATCAGTCTTTATGTATAATATTGCCTCTGGTGTCCAGAGAAAATGAGAGGAAATGACTTTTAAATGGGTAAGAAAAATATCCATGATTTATTAGCTCAGTGAAATAGAGCAGAGCAGACGATGCACCCACTTAACAAAGCAGGCAGAACCAGCCTTAACTAGGTAGATGTCTTCGTGGAGACTCATTGACCAAAAGCCTATAGTTACAGTGGGTATGAATGACCAGGAGAATCAGAAACTTCAGAATAACACCACAAGATCTTCCTTGTCTTTTCCCATAAGCCTGGAGATAGGAAAGTTATTGGGAATAATCTTCTCCATGTGAAACCCAATTCAAAGTATACATTCTACCTTCCATTTAGGTATTCCCAGGTAAGATTTGGAAAGGTAGAAATAGTTGTTTGCTCTCTTTGTGATCCGCATAGAATTGCATCACTTCAGAGCACAAAGAGAC
Source organism: Crocuta crocuta (assembly GCF_008692635.1). Lineage (NCBI taxonomy): Eukaryota > Metazoa > Chordata > Mammalia > Carnivora > Hyaenidae > Crocuta > Crocuta crocuta. Next base: position 2,050,708 of record NW_027529525.1, on the reverse strand, counting down.
TTTCATTATCATGCCCTCTGATCACAGCATTTTATGGAGGAACAAAGCTGAACTTAGCCAAAAGTTCTCCAGCTAACTTGGAGGAAATACTGAACTAGCCTCAGGATCTCTGAAGCCTGTACCAGAGTCCCCACCCCACTCTGGAGTGTCATTGCTGGGGTCTTGGTTGGTTCTCCAGAGCAAGCACTCATTTCAGCCCAAAATACTGCATGCATTCAAATCTCTATTTGTATGAATAGGGAAAGACTTAGAGGGATAGACAGAAATAAAGACATGCAGTATATAGAAAATCAGTATCATAAACTTCACTCATCGTGCTTGTTTTTTAATAAAGAGAAAAATGAAGGAGAAAATAAAGTTTTCCATAATCTCATAGCCTTGATAACATTTGTTGATATTTACACCTTTCTATGTTTAATGTTTTTATATCTTCCATGTTAATACTATAAATATAGTCACCATTTCTTGATCAGTTACCATGTACCAGGTCCTGTTCTAGTTGATTTATTTACTCAAATCTCATAACAACCCAATGGCATTGGTATTAGTTCCTTCCTTATAGAGGAAGGAATGGAAATTCAAAAAGTTTACTCAGAAAGTAAGTTGGCCAAAGCTAAACAGCTCAGGTGTGGCTGGGTCTGTCCTCAAACCTAAACCAGTCAATCTTCAAGGCCACTGCTTGTTCATACTGCCCCACACTGCATCCCCATCTTCCCTCTGGGAAATGAAACCCATTTCCTTCCTCATCTATCCAAGATACATACTTAAACCCTGTATTTATGGGGACAACTAACAATATCCCAATTACAGTCACTCTATTTAGATAAAGATGAAGTAACATTGTTAATATTTAAATAACAAACTTGATTAAAGTTTTTAAACCATTCAAGATGATTTTATTTTTCAACCATGTGTATGATAATCAACCTGAGCAAAGCCCTTTGGGCAGAGTGCTGTGCTTCTCCAGAAGACAGTTAAAGTGTTTAGTCTCATGCAGAGAAGCAAGCACCACAGTGATTTTTCTTGTCCATTGCCTGCCTAGTATGCCTTACTCAAAGCAGAACAAATTTGTACATTTGTACAAGGGGAAAGTTGGCTGAATCGGGCCCTCCATAGTGGCTCTGTTGGAATGAACAGGCAGAGCTGGAGGGAGACTAGGCTGTGTTCTTCCACAGAGGTAGCGCAGGTGAATCACTAGGGCTTGGCCCCAAAATTCAGCTGAGATTCCAAGCACAGCATCTCTCAGGAAAGGGACACTGGAGCAGGCAGAACTGCTTGTGTTCCTTTAGATAATTCATCCCTTGCTTCTTCATCTTGTCCCCAGGTCAAGGAAAGATTTTGTGTCACAAGATCTTTAACAGCCAAATCACATGACTTAAAAGAAGTTCCTAGAGTCTTTCCAGAAATAGCCAGAGGGCCAGGGTGGGGCTGCCAGTCAACCTCCCGGGATTCAAACTCTGAAAGAGTGGGAGATAAGTTTCCAGAGCTCCAGCCTCCCAGCTCTGATCTGCTTCTGCATTCTCCTCTCTGGGGAACCTTGCAGGGTGGAGGTCCGGAGAAGGGAAGGGAATCTTTGGATCTGTTCTTTATCCATTGTCCAGCATTCTGGCAACTGCTAGTCTTTTTTTTTTTTTTTTTAACATTAAATACATAAATAACATTGCTTTATTTTTCTTTATAGGAGATAATGCTCCACTATGAAGAATACAATTTGTATTCTGCTCCTGAAGGAAACATGATGTTTACTTTTGACTTCAGACTGAGAGGTTTCAGAATGTACAAAATGAGTTTGCCTTTCTTAAGTTATCTTGTTTTTCATTTTCCTATTTTCACACTGACAGGGAAAGCAATTACTTCCACCCTTTCTTGACTAGCTAGCTGGTTCTTTCTTAGGAAAATGTGAACCATAAGTTGAAGAGACTACTTGACAGGTCCGTCTATGGTGAGCTGTTCCATGCCATAGGTCACTAAAATGCTCTTGGTGAGATTTCATTGAAATTTTTCTGTTGTATTGTTCTCAGAAGCCACAATCCATTCAGTTTCCTCTATGGGACTACACAGCATAATTCATTCCAGGAGACTTGCTTTTTAAATAGTTTTTGTTTCAAATCATCTTATTTCTACGAGTTACATTCAAATGTGTATGTGTATACAACTCACTGTTGACTCCCAGCAGTCAAAAAGCGTTAGAGGAGCCACCACCATATAGCTTCATACATATATGTGCATACATACATACAGAGTCGGTAAAATTAGTGCACTCAACTATCTGGCGCCATGATCTCTGCTTTGAAGAATTCAGAATGGTATTTTTAGAATGTTTTCATAAATGGGAACATAGATGACAGTTATTCTGTAGAATACAAAATGTTATCCCTCTATTAACTAGAGAACAATACGGATGCTAATAAATACAGTTCACTGAAGTTCAGTGTTATTGATGTTCTTTTTCTTTTCTTTGTCCAGGCTCTTCCACAAATTAAAATGCTTGCTAACTATGGTCTTGTTTATCAACTTCTTTCTCAGTCATTTAGATTGTGGGTGCACGTGTTCCTGTTTCCTATTTACTAAATTCAATCACAAGAATTTAAACATGTATAGAAGCTAAGGGAGAAGAGAATACCTTTTAGTATTCGTAAACACATGGTCCTTGTAGAATCCATTTCATCACCAAATAATACTTAGAGCTTTTTGGAACAGAAAGTATCCTCTTTGTTACAGAGAAAATAAGTCACAAAGAACTGAAGCAAGTCATCACACAGCCACTGATAAGATAACAGGTGGAACTCAAAAGTCCTATCACTGTTATATGTTTTCTCCATAGCAGACAATGGAAAGCTGTAGCAAACTTGGGTCAAAAATGTGAACTTTCAAGGAGAATAATTTTTAAAATGTAAAAGCCTACATCTGATACTTTGTTCCGTATACAGCTGTACTTAATGCAGAAAAGAAAACAAAATGTTCCTTTATGTAGATATATCCCATTTCATTCTAAATAATTCATGCTCCTTAAGACACATGTGGACCAAAATCTAACTTTCCTTATTAAGTACATAGTGTTCCCAAAGCAAGTTGTTTGGCTTTGTAAGGCCATGAAAGCTTCTGGAAGATTTCATCTGTGACACCTGCATGCTATACTTAGCCATATGGCAGCGTACTATTGCCAATGAAGACATTTGGAAAAGTAATTGTTCCACAGGCTCCCAAGCTCTGCCCTGCGTAACTCACTTCTGCTGGACCACTAGTGGGAAGAGAAGAGATGATGCTGAATTTTCTGAAGGGAATCACAGAATCTTAGATTGGAAAAGACCTTAATTTTCATCCAGTCCCACTACCCATCCCAGGTTATGAAGTAACCTGCAGACATCCTTGAAAAGCATTTTAAAGTAAGATAATATCATAAATTCAGGAAGGATAATGAAAGACACACCACCACAGCCCCTATAGGTAAAATGTTTTAAGTACACCAAAGGGAGTGTGTCTGGGACTCAGAAAAGACACACCAAAATGTTCTTGTTCTTCTTTGAAATTTGAGAAATAATAATGTCTTCAACACTTTCCAGTACTTCTATAATTCAAGAATAGGAGTTACAGATTTTGGATTGCTTCTTTCTCACTCATTTATTCAATAATATTTACATAATGCCTACTATGTGAAAGAAAACCTATCAAAGTTAGGATTAGTACTTTTAACCATTACTAAAGAACTTTCATTCACAGAAGACTCCTCATTCAAACTTTTTAACCATGTTCAATATAGGTGACTACAGATTACAGACCACTTTTCAGAAGAGGAAAAAAAATCCCATAATAACAAAGACTGAAGGAAAATCTCAAGAAAAAAATGATAGTACACTTTAGAAATCCTTAATAACTCACTAGTTGCTATTACTAGAGTAAATAGGCATCAAAATCAAATACATGTATGAGTTCAGATGTAAATACTAAAGCATTGGTTAGTGTAAGTAAAGAGAATAAAGAAATGAAATCATGAAAAGATGTTACAATTGGTGCTGAGGAACGTTTCAATTATTGATCTGTAGGAAGGGCATTATGAGAGGGCAAAGAGTTGAGAGAGAATTTCGTGAGGGGGTTTTCTCTGGCACAAGCTGGGTCTTGTATCCCCATCCCTCTCCCTTTCCCCAACAGAAGGGGTTACTACTCCTCTCTCCCTGACTACAGCAAGGGAGGAGGGTGGGAGGAGATGTATGTTTCCTGAATTTTAAAAGCTTGATGGACTAGAACTAGACTCACCTGATAAACTTCAAGTAACCCATGGGACACAGAAAAGGTTGCAGCTGGGATATAAATGTACTTCTCTCTGATGTCAAGTCAAAGAGGTATATCCCAGGGACCAGTTGTAGAGCCCTGATAGGAAGGACAGGCAGAGGGCATGCATAATGGAATTCTGCCTAGAAGAGGACACTGCCAAGATGAAGGGACCACAGGAGTAGAGGTGAGAGCAGAATGTGGGGATGTCATGGGGTGGGGGTGGGGGGATCTTAAAAAGTAAATGTGCTACAAGTCTTAAAACTTTATCATAAATTCTCCATGACTAACTTGCAGACATTAGAGTCAAGACCATCCTGTCATATTGGCACCTCCAGAGATTGTGGGATGTAGCAGTAATGACACCACTGAGAATGTCAAGTCAATACGGCAGACTGAACTGACAGAGAATGACTCTCCTTCATGGAAAAAATTAAACTCTACAGAAACAAACTTTGGATACTTAGCAAATTTCAAATGCAGAGTGTGAAATCCCTGAGTGTGAAAAATGGAGCCAAAGTCAGCAAAATGAACAGGAGCTTAAACCAAATCAGTTCATAGTTTATACCTTTAATGAGTCTAGAACTTAATAGGGGCTTTGGAGCTATCACAAACAGAGGATTTCAAAATGTCATTCCCAGGGCACCTTGGTGGCTCAGTCAGTTGAGTGTCTGACTTCAGCTCCAGTCATGATCTGTTGGTTCTAGAGTTCAAGCCCTACATCAGTCTCGCTGCTGTCAGCCTGTCAGTGCAGAGCCCGCTTCAAATCCTGTCCCCCTCTTTCTGCCCCTCCCCCACTTGTGCTCTCTCAAAAATAAATAAATATTTTTTAAATGTGTCATTCCCTGTGTGCAGAGACACAAAATAGACTGACAGACAATGTCCCATCCATTGGTAACAAAAGATGCCAGAATGCAATAGAGTAAATTTTCAAAGTGGTAAAGCAAAGTTACTATCTACCAGTTAAACCATATCAAGGGAAGGTAAATAAATAAAGATACTGAAAGAGCCTACTATTTATAGCAGTTTACTGAAAAAAAAATTACTAAATAACATTATTCAGTAAGAATAATAGTACGTCTGGAAGAAGAGAGTGGATGCTAGAAATAATGAGATAAAGAAGCTTTAGGTAAGCATGCTGGGAGATCTAAATAAACTTCAGATGCAAACTAATAATAACATTAACTAATTTGGTGGCTTAGATGAAAGAAAAAATGAAAATACTACATGATAGTTTGGAATATAGGGGGGAATAATCATTCTAAGTTCTTACATTGTTCAGTAGGGAGATAAGGATTTAGTTAACTCCACAATTCGTTAAGTCAGAAGGAAAGCAAGTAAAAGGGAATAAATATCAAATGTATAAAAGGAATAAATACCAAATAAGTTGAGAGGATGTAAAGGAAATAAAAAACATTTGGTCACTTCAATAAAAAAACAGAAAAGAGGGGGGAAAAAACACAAAAACATAAAACCAGATAGTACACATGGGCATTAATATACTAGTAATCATATTAAGTACAAAAAAATTTTAACCACCTCAAATTAAATTTTCAAAAAAATAACATCCAGTTATTTTTTAAGAGTGATACACAAAACATATTGATAGAGAAAGAGATGGACAAATATGAGCCAGGCAAATACTGATCGAGAGATAGTTGGTATTACTACATTTAAATCAAACAACATAGAATATTAAGCCAAGAGGCACTGATAGAAACAAAGATACATAAGACAAAAAGAACAACTCAACAAGAAAATAAAATAATCATGAAATTTTATGTACTTAACAATATAGCTTCAAAATCCATAAAGTAATGACAGGATTATAAGGAGGAATTGACAAATCTATAATCATGGTGGGAAATTTTCATACACCTCTCTAAGAAACCAATACATAAAGCAGACAGAAATAGTATTAAGGATTTATAATTATAATTTTATAATTCTTATAATCTAAGAGTTTAGAATTATAATGTATATTTGAACAACACAAAGACCTAACCCAAAAGACTATAATGTAGAAGCTTGCACATAATGAATGAAAAGCATAAAATACACATTCTTTTCAAGTACAAATGGAACTGTCAGAGAAACTACATGACAAGTCACAGAGAAAATTTCAAGAAATGCCAGAGAGTCTATATCATGTATCTGTATCATAAAAATAACCTAGTAGCCAAAGAGGAAACCACATGAGGATGTTATAAAAAAAATTTAAACTATACAACAGTAAATGTCATATGCCAAAATTTGGGGATGTTTCTAAATCAATACTTTAGCCTTAAGTTAATTTACTGAGAAACAAGAAATACTAAAAATAAATGAGCTACAGATTCCATTGAAGATTGGGGAGGAAAAAGGACACCCGAAGAAAATAGAAGAAAGGATGTAACAAAGAGCAGAAAGTAATTAACGTGGACACAAACAAACGAAAATCCACTAGAGATGATGAGGCCATCAAAAATATTCCATTTGGTCCTTAAGTAGCCCCTCGGCGTACGCAATGAAGAACCAAGCTGTCTCATTCCTCAGCTGCCTTTAGTGCAGGGTACCTACCAGAATTGCCTGATAGACATAAAACGTAAATCATATATGCAATTTAAATTTTGCGGTAGCCATATTTTAAAAGGTAACAAGAAACAGGTAAAATTAATATTAAAATATATTTTATTTAAGCCAATATATCAAAAATATTCTTTCAACATATAGTCAATATTTTAAAAATATTAAGCTGTGTTACATTTTCTTTCCATACTATTTAAGTCTGGTTCTTATTTTATACCTGCCGCACATGTCAATTCAGGCTAGGCACACTTCAGTTGCTCAGTAGTGACATACTACTGTCTAATGGGTGTTGAAGTGGGCAGAACAAACCTGTACTTAAATGGCATGCCATATAATACCAGAATCTTTGGCCTTTGCAGGCACTCTTTTATCACATTTGTCTCTTAATGTGGCCTTTGGGACAGGATAAAGCATTGTCATTTAGTCTGTATTTTAGGTCCTAGAAGATGTTGGTAATGCTTCAGTTATCTTATTGCTAATTTCTGAGTAAGTCTTTTCTAGCCATGTGTAGTGGCATCAGTTTAGCACTCAAAGTTCAGACGACCACATAGGTGATGGCATCTCAAAGACTTACCCATGTACTTTTCATTTAAGTATTTGCACAACAAAGATTCTCAACAGTCATCTTCATTCCCCAAGGGTTTCATGTTGAAAAACAAAATGGCCTAGATCTATCTGAAGATAAATTGCTTTAATTATTAGGTAGAGTGTGAAGTTCACCATTTCAAATATCAGGTCAGGGCAATGCCTAGCATCGGCAGTGGTTTCACCGTGATATTTCTCCAGGTGCCACTATTGAGCGTTCATGTCCATGAAATGCCTTCATTTAGGCCTGGCTTTATCTGTGGCTTTTGTTCATTTCTTCAACAGAAAAACAAAGTGATCTTAGTAATTGTGGAAGGAGACCATTATTTTCCAACACTGCAATATTTGCATTTGACATTTTGGTCTAATTGTCAGTGCTGTTGTTAATATGTATGGAAACCTCACAGGATAATTATGTTTTAGGTCTTAGAATTGATATAATGAAGGTATATTGATACTTCTCAACTCTTGCATTTTTAACACTTTTTGTGGGATCATAGAAGGGAACTTAGTGGTTATAACTAATAGCATCAAAACAAACAAACAAAACTAACAGCACATGGACTGAGGCCACACTACCTGCATTTGAATCCCAGCTTTACTATCTACCAGCTGTAGGCCTGAACCTCAGCTTCCTCTGCTAGGAAAGTATGGAACAATATTAAAGTTGCAAAGAGGATTACACAAAGTAACATACAAAGTGCTTAGCACAGTGCCCAGAACTCAGACATATTTCATAAACATTACAGTTGAGTCATCTTCAGGCTCCTAATTCCTCCAGACAAATTTGGGAGCATTGACATGTGATGACATCGACTTCCATTCTAGACATTTACTATGCAAGTGCACTAACATTTTGGTTGGAAACTCCCTGCTCAGATCCTATTACCAAGAACCAAGTCAGATTAGAGCACTCTAAACATAATTGGCATCAGCTGGTGGAGTGACCCAGTTCTGATATGCCACTTTCCCTAATCTTTTCATTCTGAATCAGGAGGAGGCATTGTAAGGCCAAAGATTTTTTTAATTTTCTTTTTCCTGACTATCTGATGTTTTTTATAACACTTTTGTGCAGGGTAAGGGAGGCCAAGTCTGCACTGAGCAAATGAAATAACAGGGTTTATGTAAGCAAGATACTTAGGAGTTTCAGCGCAAAGCATTTCCTCCTCTGCCCTTTTCTGTGAGAGTGTTGTTCACCTTTAGACATTCACCTGTCAGGGTAGAAAATTCTCCCCATCTTGATATTCCAATCTATACCTCCTCTTTTTGAGGTTCACACTCTTTAAAACTATAAATTTCATCCTCAGACTATCGTTCTGCTGAGATTTTAGTATTCTGGAGCTAAAATTGCACTTTCAGAGACTTTTGTCAATTAATTAAGAGTGGGATATAAAACCAGACAAATTTTTACAATTTTCCCAGTAAATCTACTTTAATGTTAAAATGTTTTAAATACTGATTAATAGTTAATACAATGATTAGCATGTGTCAGACACCATTCTATTTTGTTTTACATTTTAAAAAATGCTATGAATCCACACAATAGCCCTAAGAGGAAGGTATTGTTAGTACTATTGCCACTTCATAGATGAGCGAAGTGAGATACAAAGAGGTTAAGAACTGGCCTATGGTCTCATGTTGCCAAATGGTGAAATCAGGATTCAATCAAATGCAGCTCTCATTCCAGAGCCTATGCCTGGAACCATTATGGTATATTCCATCTTTCACAGAACATAATTAGTAGCACACCAAAATCAAAAAGAAGACTTTGTGCATTAAAAAGCAACTTAGTCACATTTTAACATATCTCTGGAATCAAAAACATTTAAATAATTTAACCTTAATGTGTACATGTCTCAGAAACCATATGCCTTATAAGCCATCAGGGACACAGGCAAGGATATCAAATAATTATGAAAATTAACCAAAAGGTCAGTGTAGCTTCCACCGCAGTAACTGTGTTACTTTGGTCATCTTATTTGCAAAATAGGAGGTACCTTTCTTCTTCTCCCCACATTTCCAAATTGTAAAAAGGTAAGAAAGAGATATTGTGCTTTGGAAGATGTTTACTTTTTTTTTTTTTTTCAGTTGAGCAGGAAATCATTATCCAAGCCCAGCCGCAAATATGTGCTACAAAACAATTTATCTACCAAGAGTTCATGGGCAGCTGGATTGGGAAAAAACACATTAATTATCATTCAAGTGGAAATGCCCCCATAGACATACCATTTAATTAACAGAGAGGCCAGTATTGGAAATGAATAATTTGAGGTGAGGCAGAGATGTGTGAGTAAACCCTCAGGTGATTTAAGACTATTATCTGCCGATAAACACAAAAATACATAAAATAGGTTTCTATCTTATATACTCCTTAAAAAATAAAAAGGACACCTTACAAAAATAGACCCTTCTCTGAGCCTTTTCCTTGCCTGTATTAAAAGTCATCACCTGTGAACAAGGAAGCTAGCTGGGTTCTGTAGGACCATCAATTCCTTTAAAGGCTGGAAGATCTCGGCTCCCTTGAATTCAAGCTCTGAAAAAGAGGAGAGCTAAAATCACTTCATGTAACAGAGTTCCCCTGTCTCCGAAAACCCTTGAAATTTGTAGCTCTGCCAAGATTATAAATAGAAGTGATATGGTAGCAGTGGATTGATCATTCTGCTAAATGCGCTCATCCCATTTGGGATAGTTTTATGAAGCATGGCGGCAGCTGGGGCAGTGGCTGCTGCCGCCGCCACTGCTCCTCCTCCGGCTGCAAAATGCCTTTCCTATTTTTTCTTTATTTCTTTACTGAGAAAAGCCAGAGAGATTTTCATAAAGCATAAAAAAATAAAATAAAATTACAGCCCAAGGCTGTTTTCTAGAATAGTCTGAGAGACAATCAAAGAGTCTGAAATGAAATCATACACACACACCTATTGATTCCCTGAAAATAAGCCAAAAATCAGAATTCGAGGACCCAGTTTGGCATCTTTTGTGTGCTGCACTGGGTTGTTGAGACACTGTCAGATTTTGTCTTATGATTCTAGAAAATACCACTCTTAATAAGTGAAATGCCATATGTAGCCAGCTGGGGGAGGGTGGGTTTTCATTTCCGACCTTGGTATTTCCTTGAAACCATCTGTAAAGAAAGACAAGTTCATCTTCCATGATCTTTCCTTCTTTGTGTTCTCCCCCTCAGCTTGCAGCATCTCTTCCCTTTAACAGCTCCAAGGTTCGTAATTTAATTCAGGAAGTATTTATTAAGCACCTACTGAGCACCCAACACTACACTAGATATTTAAAGAAGAGAATGCACTTTAAAAAAGAAAAAAAGCATCTTTATAATAAACTCCCTTTAGCACTGGAGTAAGAAATTGGGACAAGAAGGGTGGGGAGAAGGAGCTTGATGACCTGATTTCTGCCCCATCTCTAAGGGCAGAAAGTCTTCACCTTGAAGACTCTCCCTCTGGTTTTCTCCATTACTCCCATGGGTCATCTCTGGGGACAATCTCAATGTGAGCAAAAACTTTTCCCATAGATCAGCTGAGATATTTCCAACCAAGCTTTGCAAAATCCCAAGAATCGATAAACAGAAAGAAACATTGAGAATGTAGTAATCAAAATAACCTAGACTACAAAGAAGACAGATTTTTTCCCCTAATATTTTTCCAGCAGGAAATCCTATGTTTCAAACAGAATCTTATACAAAGCCCCCTGTTTTATACACAGAACCCCCTGGAGCTGCATTAGAAAGTGCAGAAGAAGGACAGTCCTCCTGGCTCTTACTACTGACATGGAGGTGCCTCTCCAGAACCCTAGGGAGTCTCTGAGCATCATGCAAAATCAACCTTAAGTGGACACTTCCACGTGACAGATCACATCCTTAACACCCCTTGTGACCACAACACCCCTGCCAAAACACACACACATCTTTGACATCCCAACCCCTCCTTCAACATCAAGACCCAAGAGAGCACCCTATTTTTCTCTATCATCAGTGCTGGTCTACTACATATTCCTCCCACACGCGACAGACACTGGTCATAAGCTTACCTGTCAGCTGCAACTAGGTCCCTGTTGTGGGTGTGACCTGAACCAAATATAAGACCACAGTAAAATGCCATCGTCATATAAAATAATAGCCTCAGCATTCCCGTAACAGTGAAGTGATTCAGAGGAAGCAGTTTCCTCACAAAGAGAAGTGGTTCCCATCCCCTGCAGGAGTATGTTTTAGAGGAGACAGAAAAGTGTCTACAAATGAAGTAATCTGACTTGAAACAGAAAATCAAACGAGGCAGAATGAAAGAGGTTTCTCAACTGAAAGTTTCTAAACTGAGAATTTGTATCGAGTTCAACCTGTAAGTCTGGAGACCACACTTTGAGAATCACTGCCCTAGGCAATGTTGTAAGACATTCATAAGCAAAGGGAAGAGAAATGGGATTCTATATATCTTTCTTTTAGCGACAAAGATGAGAGAGAGGGCCCCACATTCAAATTTAAGGAATTACACAGAATCGGTTTGAGATACTCTCTGGGTCTGGGCAGTTGTACAATACACTGGGGAAAAAAACAGTTTGAAAATTTTGGTGTGTTTTACCCCTAGGTATCCAAAACTACAGCCCCAACTGGATATCCTTGGTGTCCCTAGCTTCATTAGCAAATCTTAGTCCCAGAAATTCTCTGAGGAGATCACAGTGGAGAAAGACATCTTAGGTCACTTAGGTGTGCTGTTCCAAGTAGAGTTCCCCAGCCCAAATAACATGCACGTTCACTGAGGGCCTGGCTTCTTTCCAACTGGATAACACTAAGCAGAAGGAAAGTACTGAGATCTAGATCTCTGGGTCTCTGTCATTCTTAAATGGGCACCAAATATGTTGAATTCCAACTTGAGAGCTTGATATCTATGCTATCTCATCGGTGAATCAAAACACAAGGCAACAAACAACTGATTGAGCAGGCTCTAGGGTTACAAGGCTTGACTTAAAATCTCAACAATTGCACTTATGTTTTGCATGATCTTAGGTATACTTCCTCACCTTTCTGCCCCTCAGTTTCCTTATGTTAAAAAATTAAAATGGCAGGAGCCTCGGTGGCTCAGTTGGTTAATGATTTGTAACAGTGCTTGATATAATGCCTTTCACATAATTAAGTCTTCGATAAATGTTTTCCGGCTAGCTGAATTGTCACCAAGTTTTGACAATCTCAAAAATAAACAGTGTGTATCTATACCTCCCCCCACCTTCGCCCCTGTTTTGCTGCCTACACCTTAGCAATGACAGAACCAAGAAATTGTCCTCTGGGTTAGACTGCCTTGGGTTTGGGCTGGAGCATGTTTCGCTCTAAACCCACTGTTCCAGACCCTGCTAATGAAATTTAAAGAATGTCAGGCAGCAGGCCTCTGTTGTTAAGGAAAGGAAACCCGGAGAGGCAGCTCCCAGGGATGTGGTCCCAGTAGGCATTCAAAACTTCTAGTATTCTTAGCTCCACTTATCTTGGGTTGAGCCTTTGTTAGGATTTTTTTTTTTTAAAGCCAAGCAGTCTTGTGAAAACCAGCTTCTTAGTAAACTATATAGGCACTTCCTGGTTACCCATGATATGAGAATAACCTTTAAACTATTTCCATTTCAGATCCCAGCTGGAAACAGGAAGCGCATGGGGTACAGCTTTAAACAAAAACAAAAGAACCCAAAGATAAACCAAATTGTTCCAGGGTTCAGAAGAGGTTTATGCTAAGTGTTAGAAGGTTCACATGTAGCGAATCCTCTCCCAGTTTCTGCCATTCCAGAAATTCCTTCTGCGGGGGTGGGGGTGGGAGGGTAGTGGAGGAAGGGTTGTGCTAAATTGCATAGCACTGCCATCTCCAGGCCCAGTGGAGAACACTTTCTCAGGGTCAGTCAGATAACTCCTCTTCCCAAACACTTTATTTAAATATAATCAGATGGTTAAAAATTTGACAGCAGACAGACTGGAACAGATTTTTCTACTGTTTCCAATGTTTGAAAAGTCAGTAGACACAGCTTTTTTGTGGTGTATGCACATTTAAAAAAATATTTGCTGATTGAAAAGCCATTTACAATAAATAGGAAAATTTAAATAGCTCATACTGCATTGCCAAATGATGGGAGTAACACAGACACAAACATATTGTTCTGAAAAAAAAATTCCTTAAAAAGAAAAGTATGAATCAAATGATTTAGAAGTGCTGTTTGAGCAGATGGTGTGATTAACAACTAGCATGTTAGCCATCTCAGGAGCTTACAGAGAAGTAAACAAATGCAAGGGGAAAAAATCACTTTTATTCCCCCGAAGAGTATGTAGTTCACTTCATTAGGAAAATTTGAAAGTCTGCATTTTGAAAGTTTGATGTCCCTGGGGGATATTGGGAATAAGGAGTGAGGGGAGCCTCTTTGGGGAAAGACCACATAGGACAAGTGCTGATGCTCCATGAATGACCCAGGATGAGATGGGAGAAGTTGACATTGTCCTTGTCTGAACCACTGGAGGCAGGTGGCCACAGTGCAGAACACACGGGCCTTGGAGTCAGAAGGCCAGGTTCTCAACCCTAGTGCCAGCTGCCTTCCACCTTGAGGCTATCTTTGCTCCCTCCCAACCTCAGTTTCTCTGTTTAGAAAATAAGAGTGAGAGCCTGGGGCACCTAGGTGACTTAGACGGTAAAGTATCCAACTTCAGCTCAGGTTATGATCTCATGGTTCAGGAGTTCAAGCCCCACGTCGGGCTCTGTGCTGACAGCTCAGAGCCCGGAGCTGCTTTGGATTCGGTGTCTCCCTCTCGCTCTGCCCCTCCCCCACTCATGCTCTGTCTCATTCTCTCTGTCTCACTCTCTCTCTCTCTCTCTCTCTCTCAAAAATAAACAAACATTAAAAAGAGAGAGAGAGAGCGTGCCCAGATGACTATACAGCTGTGCTTCAAAAACGTTAATGCACACCTAGAGATCTCTTTAGAATGTAGATTCTAACTCACAAGACTGGGGTAGGGTCCGAGAGTCTGAATTTCCCTCAGACTCCCAAGTAATGCTGATGGTGCTGATCCACAAACCACACATTTACTATTAGGGTGAAATATCCCTTCCGACGATGATACTCTGTCACCTTCTCATATGTGAGGTACAGCTCAGAATAAGGTAAGAAAAGAACAAGGTTAACCTTCCAGGCCCATATGATTTGGAAATGCATGTATGGATAAAAGCGCCTCACGAACATGCCAAATGTTGAATTGATTTTAAAAGCAAATCAAGTATTTATTTACATTATATAATGTATATTTATACATACACATATATAACATATATAATTGAATTGACTTTTGTGAGCAGGTGCAGTGATAGGACAGTCCTGGGACTTAGACATGGAGACTAAATAAATGGGAATTAGATGAAAGGGAGGCTGAGAGACTGGGCAATCAATCAGCATCCACGTAGAGTATTCAAGACTGATCCTGAGACTTCACCAGGATTAAAATCTTTTTCTCTGTGAAAGACATTGTCAAGAGGATGAAAAGGTAAGCTAATGTCTGGGAGAAAATATTTGCAAACCATGTATATGACAAAGTCCACGTATATGGACTTGAATCCAGAATATATAAAGAGTTCTCAGAAGTCAATGGTAAAAACAAAAACAAAAAAAATTTAAAGCAGGCAAAAGACTTATATAGCAGGTAACTTAGCCAGAGAGGAGATATGGATGGCAAGTAAGCAAACCAAAGATGTTCAACATTACCTCTTGGTGAAATGCAGGTTAAACCCACAATCACACCACACACCTATTATAATGGCTAAAATTTAAAAGCTGAAAACACCAAGAAACTGAATCACTCATATATTTGCTGGTCGAAAAGTAAAAATGATACAGACTTCAGAAAACTGTTTTGGCAGTTTCTTATAAAGTTAAACATACATTTACCATATGCATTAGCAATTCCACTTCAATATATATTTACCCTAGAGAAACAAAAACTTACATCCACACATAATGTGTACAAGAGTGCTTATATAGCAGCTCTATTCATAATTGTCAAAAATTAGAAACAGCCCAAATACCTTTCAATCAATGAGTACACAAACATTGGGTGGTATATCCACCCAATGAAATTTACTTGGAAATAAAAAGGAGCTAACTACTGATATATATGACAATTTAGATGAATCTCAAAGGCATCATGCTGAGTGAAAGAAGCCAGTTTAAAAAATTTCACTCTGTATGATTGCATTTATACCACACTTTCAAAAGACAAAAACTAATGTGACAGAGAGCAAAACAGTCAATGGTGGCCAGGGTCTGAGTAGAAGGGGGTAGTACAAAGGAGTTCAGTACTACCCTAAACTAGTAGTACTAGTACTACTACACTCATAGTACTATAACTACTGCACATTCTGATTGTGGTGGTGGTTATACAAATCTATCCATGTGTTAAAATTCATAAAATCACATACCCAAAAAGTCAATAATATTACTGTGTGTTAATTATTAAAAAAAAAAAAAACCCTAATCTTTAAAACAAAATGGTTAACTTATTTTTTAAACTTAGCATAGAAATGAAGAGTTTTTGGAAGTCTGATTAATAAAGTAAATGTTTCCTAGCCACTATTATAATACTTTACCAGTGAACTTTTATGGTTAGCTACCACTTTTCTATCTCTGTCCACAGCCTTAAAAGACATTCCGATACTTGAGTCCCAATAGCTTATCATTTTCAGTCTACAATACCCTTTCCTTTTCAGATAATTTATAAGATGTCAAATAAGTGTTTCCAAATTCTTCACACAGTCAGTAGTGGGTCCAAGAGACCAACTCCCTACTGACCAGGCCTCACCTTCCAAAAACTTAATATGCTTATAAAAATAAACTTCGTTGATTCTCCCATTGTTTTTATCACATTAATACCCTCCCCCCTCCCAGATATTTTACAAAAAGAACCTATATCAACAATTTCTGTTTAAAAAGAAAAAGACTGTGGCACCTGGGTGACTCAGTTGGTTTAGCATCTGACTCTTGGTTTTGGCTTAGGTCATGATCTCAGGGTTTGTGAATCTGAGCCCTGCATAGGGCTACATGCTGACAGTGTGGAGCTGGCTTGGGATTCTCTCCCTCTCTCTCCATCTCCAGCTGGAGCACTCACAAACTCTCTCATGCTCTCTCTCTTTCCCTCAAAAATAAATAAATACACTTAATTTTAAAAAGAAAAGAAAAAGACTGACAACAACATGCAAAAAAATGAACTGGGCATTAACTCAAAATGGGTTAAAGACTTGTATATAAGACCTAAAATCATAAAACTCCTAAAAGAAAGCAGGCAATAAACTTCTTGACATAGGCCTTAGCAATGACTTTTTTAATAGAACATCAAAAGCAAAAGCAACAAAAGCAAAAATAAACAAATGGGATTATACCAAACTAAAAAGCTTCTGTATGCAAAGGAAACCATCAACAAAAGGAAAAAACAAACTACTGAATGGGAGAAAATATTTGCAAATACTTGGTAAGGGGCTAATGTCCAAAATATATAAAGGGGCTTATGTCCAAAATATATAAAGAAATATATAAGAACCATTAGAAAAAGCAAATAATCTAACTCAAAAATGGGCAAAAGATCTGAAAAGGTGTTTTTCCAGAGAAGACATACATATGTCATGAAAAGGTGTTCAACACATGAAAAGATGTTCCATGTCACTCGCCATCAGGGAAATGCAAATCAAAACCATAATGAGATATCACCTCACACCTGTTAGAATGACTATTATTAAAAGATAAGAAATAGCAAGTGTTGGCTAGGAAGTAGAGAAAAGGGGACCTTCATGCACTAGTGGTGGGAATACAAATTGGTGCAGCCACTGAAGAAAACAGTATGGAGGTCCCTCAAAAAATTAAAAATACAAGTATCTACCATATGATCCAGCAATCCTACTTGTGGGTATTTATCTGAAGAAAATGAAAACACTAATTTGAAAAGATATCTGCACCCCCATGTTCCTTACAGCATTACTTACAATAGCCAAGGTGTGGAAACAACCTAAGAGTCCATCAGTGAATGAATGGAGAAGGAAGAAGCATATATAATGGAATATTATTCAGCCATAAAAAAGGATGATATCCTGCTGTTTGCAAAAACATGAAATAACCTTGAGGGCATTATGCTAACTAAAATAAATCAGATAGAGAAGACAAATTCCATATGATCTCTCTCATACATAGATCTGAACTCATAGATGCAGAGAACCTATTAGCCAGAGGCAAGAAGTGGGGGATGGGAGAAATGGGTGAATTGTGGTTGTTTCTTTGTTTTAGTTTAAATAAACTGAATTAAAATATAAACATTTTTAAATAAAAAAAGAAAAGACAGACAACATATGGCTAGAAGAAAATATTCACCCTCATTAGTCATTAAAGAATTACAAATTAGTGTGAAATACTATTTTTTAAACTATCAGCTTTGTAAAGAAACAGAATTATATTCCTCAAGGAGGAGGTATGAGGAAATGGGGCATGAGGGGAAACTGATTTACCTTTAAAGGGGTCAGTTTAACAATGAGCATCACCATGGGGTGCCTAGGGGGCTCAGTCGGTTGAGCATCCGACTTCAGCTCAGGTCACCATCTCACGGTTTATGAGTTGGAGCCCCACATAGGGCTCACTACTGTCAGCCTGTCAGCACAGAGCCTGCTTCCAGTCCTCTGTTCCCCTCTCTCTGCCCCTCCCCTGTTGTGCTCTCCCAAGAATAAATAAATATATATACCAAAAAAAAAAAAGAGCATCACTTCTGGGATAGCAATTCAACTTCTTAGAATTTATTCTAAGAAAGAATCAAGCAAGAATCAGCTTACCATTGTGTTAATAGGGAAATATCGAGTGTCAGGGCTCTAAAATCCCATCGAGGGAATGGGTAAAGATTTTTTGTCATTCTCTGGTGTGCTAGATGCTGCACAGAGCATAATATTACAGTCTGAGAGTATAATACGATCAGAAATATACACGGATCAATATGCATAAAGAACATACTGACAGCCAAATATTGACTTGATTTTAAAAGTAAATAGGGACACCAGGGTGGCTCAGTCGGTTGAGCGACAGACTTCGGCTCAGATCATGATCTCAGGGGTCCTGACTTAAGAGCTACACATCAGGGTTCGCTGCTCTCACCACCGAGCCGACATCTGATCCTCTGTTCCCTTCTTTCTCTGCCCTGCCTCGTCTGCGCCTGCGCACTCTCTCACACATAAACATTTTTTTTAATAAATAAAATATTAAATTCTGTAACATATCTCTATTAAAAGGTAGATTAAACTACATAATATCCAGACATTAAAAAATGTATCTGTATTTATAGACATAAAAGATTTGTATTTCATGCAGGCTACAAAATAGTACTACCTCATTTCATACAAAATTTACAAAAAGACGGAAAACATATATATGGCAGAAAAATATGTAAAATACATTTTAAGATATTATCATAGGTTTTGTTGCGTGTGGGGTGATATTGATTTTTATTTTCTTTTTTTCTGTGTTTTCTAGGGGGTTTTCTCAGAGTATATTACTTTGATGATTGAAAAAATTCCAATGAAACTAGTTCTAGAAACAATTAGCAGATTAATCAAAGACAGTTTTCTTTATATTAACTCTGTTGTCATTCTCAAGGAGGCTATGCCTCTTAGGTGTATAGAATCCTGCCTTTCTTCACAGGTTCCATAGGCTTCCCAGAGGGGTTCCAATGATTGCCCCATGGCATTTCATGTCACAAAGGCAATCTCTCAGCTCAATTAACAGCTGATAATATATCTTAAGCAACATCCATACATGAAGTGCATTCAAAGACTTTGGGTGGGGACCAGCCACTCCCAGTAATCTTGCTGCACCCTGATTTTTTCCGTAGTGACTCTCAACTGTCTGCTTCCAAAGCTAATTTGGAAATGAATTCAGCCTTAACCTCCTTCCATAAGAGCTTTCTTTAAATAAAAAAGGCTGCAGAACTTTTTTTCAAGTAGTTGTCCCTAAAAGTGGGTTTCGTTAAAAACTTGGAATGTTTCTAATTATTTCAGGTAATAAAAAGTCAGACAGCAAAGGGAGAAAATCTGTCTTTTCTCTTTTTTTGAATCTGTATTTTCTAAGTTAATTGTTTTTTTCTTTTTAGATGCTGTTCACATTTCTATTCAGGAAAAAAGAAGAATAAATGAATTCATTGGATTATATGATTTCCTTTGCATCCACATGTATTAACTTTTCCATATCTACATAGCTTGCTGATTTGATGTACTTAAAAGCCATCTCGTCATCAGTAATTTCAGAAAATTTTGTAATGTGCTTCTAGAATTATTTAGTCACTTAATTTCTAGTTTACCCTGAGTACCTGGACATTTTTATTGATCTGTGGCAAAGAGTGTTCACATGTTTATAATAATGTCTTTAGTTAGCCTTCAGGCTTTTTAAAAAGTTGTTTTAATATCTACTTTGGCCAAGTTTGTCTGATCAGTGCTTGAATTTTATCTAAATGGGTGTTCTTGGCTTTAGCCCACATAATAAAATGTCAGATTTGATTGTGCCATGATTATCCAACAGATAACATCAACACCAGTCTAACCCAGTTCATTCTACACACACTCTATGCCATGTGGGGTTATTCTACTTTGCTAGAATTAGTCATTTGTCTCATCCCAAAATCTCATCTCTTTATTTCATCCTGAATTAGGTAGCCTGACAACTGACAGGTAGATAATTGAAATTTTTAACTTCTTACCCAACCTAACATTTTAGCTTCACCAGTTTCACTGGGAAACTGATTGTCAGTACCCTGGTCAGGCACTTTTTTTCCCTATTTTTTGATTATTTTTAAAAAATTATAATTAATGGAATTTATGCTGGCAGAGATTTCAGAGAGAATACTTGCATAGAAAAAATTTTTATGTCATTTCTAATGGCATTTTCTGCTCACAAAGACTGATAGAATTCCCTGAACTCCAGCCTACATATACCATTTGTTACCCATCTTTCTCCAATTATCTCAAGACCACTTATTTCACACTGTCCCCTCCCTCACATATCACCAAACATTCCATTTCATCCAGTTAATGGTTTCCGCATTTTTAGATTTTGACCTGACTTTTCTCCCATTTCCCACAAGTGTCAAATAGCTTTCTCCTGATAAATTGGATACCATTTTCCTCAAATAAATCATTGACTTCCCTCCAATGACATAGCATCAAATTTCTTTCAATGACTCTCGCTACTTATCACATGCTTTTCCTAACTTGCTGGTCTCTCTGAAATTTAGAAACTGCTCTATCAATTTAACAAATTCTAAGCCAACTTCCTGATAGTCTTCCTTCCTAATCTATTCTCCATGGCCCCTGAAGTCTTCTAGTTAACAATAATAGAAACTATTTATCAACCACAATGTAGTAACCACTTTTGAGATATTATAACTTATCCTCATAATGGGGGAAACACTGTCATTCCAGTTTTACAGATGAGGAAACTAAAGCTCAGGAATTCAAGTAATGTGCCCAGGCAAGCTCAGCTAGTGCCAGCTGGAGTTCACATTCAGGTCTCTGCCAATGAGACCTCTATCTTGACGCCATGGTGTCATTCCCAGCCAGGCACCCATGCCTGACCATCTTATCTGATTCACGCCCCGTTGCCCCTGTGTAGCCCATGACTCAGCCTCCTGCCTGCCGTACTAACCGATGCAAAGTGAGACTGGCACAGGACGAACCACACGCAAGTTTCTTTCAAATTGCTATCATGGGGCCTTCTCTTATGTCCTTAAAGTTCCTCCCAGATGCATTACTTTTTTCCCTCGAAAACTTAATTCTTTTTCTAAAGTCTTCTGTGGTTCCTCAAGCTAACACTACTTTTCCCTCCTTTCTCAAAAAAGCCAGTTATTGATTTATTACTTTTTTAGTGTGGCAGCAAATCAATACACCAGGAAGCAGTTTGTCAGATGATCCTAAGATTGCAGAACAATGATTTTCTTGGGGGAAATGAACACCAGGGATTCCTATTTGAGAATTGTGGGTGATCCCATCTTCCCAGCCCTTCTTTTGTTCTAAAGCAGAAAAAGCTGGTCTGGTGATTACTCACATCACATTTCCAGCTTTGCCATTCCCTTGGGCACCAACGTATTTTCTGGCATTTGGAAAGATTACTCCCTCAGGGTTTAATTGCAATTAGAGGAACAGGTTGGAGAGAACATCAAACTGCATTCTGGGAAAAAAAATTTTAATGTGGAGGAAAGGAGCTAGGTGGTAAGAAGAAAAAAATTATTAATGTCAAAAATACATTTTACATAAACACAAAGGTAATAACTTACACGTAGTGTTCCTTCTATTTTTGCTATTTGGCTCTTGACAGGCAATTTTATTTACCACTTTCTAAATTAATTTTGAAATCAAACTGCCGCTTGGCGTGTCCGCTTCTTCCTGAAATCATCTCGGCTGCCTCCAGCTGACAGTTCTGACATGCGCAGATAGCCCCTGACTCGGACCTGCTCACCTGCGCTGCGGTTGACAGCCCCTTTTTGACCCTTTAGGGATACTGGTAACCCTTCTACAAAACAAGTCGCTGCTGTCTTAGCCACCTAAACTTTCTATGGGGTCTATTCAGCCTTTTAGGCTTTCTGTGTTTTGAAGAAATCATTTTTTAAGAAATCACTATTCTTTTAAAGCCATTTTTAACTAAAACTTTTTTTGTGTGTAGTAAACGATAAAAGAACCCTTTTTAAAAATATTTTATTTGTTTGTTTTTGAGGGGGGAAACATGAGAGGAGGAGGGGTAGCGGGAGAGGGAGAGAGAGAATCTTAAGCAGGCTCCACGCTTAGCACAGAGCCCACCGTGGGGCTCCATCTCACAACTGTGAGACCATGACCTGAGCCAAAATCAAGAATCAGACACTTAATGGGCTGAGCCACCAAGGCACCTCTAGAGGGACTCTTTTAAACATACCAAACCTGAGGTCAAATTCATTAATCAAGTGCCTAAAGATTAGGTTCCATCGCAGATTGCATCTTCACTTACTATTTAGAGCGCTAAATTACCTACTCCTACATGCTGGCTTCTTGAAATGATCCCCCTCACTTTCTGTGTGTCTCAGATTACAGTTATTTTTTAAGAATTTTATTCTGCTGTATTGTTTTTTATATCGGCAAGCCACTTTAAATTCTCTTTGGAACAAAGCAGGGTATATATAAAGAAATTAAATGTCTGGAAAGGATCCTAGACCCAGGAATTAAGATTTGCTACTATTAGCTATAGGACCTGGAACAGGTCACTTAAAAATTCTAAGTCTCAGTTTCCTCATCTGCAAAATTATAGAGTTAGCATAAAATGATCTCTAAGGGCTTTTTTTTTTTTTCTTATTCTGATCTTGGGGTGATAGAATTGCCAGTCAATGGAGCAGATAAAAATTGAGAAAATATCTAAACAACCACAGGGCTGAATATACTCAATTGGCACTTAACATTCATTCCCACTTCCTTCCAGTGTGCATTTCTGTACTGCAGAGGCTGCAAAACTAAAAATTACATTATCCAGTCTCGCAGCTAGGGTCCTGGATACAAATGAGGACAGCTAGATGCATTTGCATGAGATTTTAAAGGTGGAAATGAAATAGGAACTATTTTGGTGCTTTTTGTTGCTGTTGGGAAACAATCTCGTGGAGATGCTAGTATCTAGTCTCTAGCTTCATGGGACAGGATGCAGCTATAAGGGTGGTGGATGTCACACTCCATGTTCTAGACCTGATCAGTACCTTCCACTGGGGTTGCCAAGAAACATTTGTGAAAGCAGTGTTCGTGGCTTCCCAGGTCTGGCTTTCTTAGCACCCATCTTCTATTTTGTGAATCAGATTATAGCACCTTGAGAAGGTCATATCCATGATGTTCTAGGAGTCATTGCTTGTCTCCTGATATAGCCTGATTCTCCATTCTTCTAATGGTTTTGTGAGTATCCAGCTCCCTGTATTGAATTCCTTTTTCCTTAAATTACTGAAGGGATCAAAATATTCTACCCCAAAATACTCTATGTTAGCATAAGGATTATTTTGAACTAAAGGCAATTGAGAAATAGCACACAGAAAAACTCTCTACTCTCTTCCCTTATGCCTAAAAGCAGGGTATATATTTCCCTTTGTAAAGGTGTCTTTTCTCCCCTCTCCAAAACCAGAAAAAGAGACAACTCTTGTCCCTGGAGACAGCACCAACTTGAGTCTACATAAACAAGTCTTATGGAAATAACCTTAACTTCCATTAGTGTCTCCTCATATATTCACTTTCCCACAATTTGCCACCTCTAGAAGCCCAAACACTTTGTCTTTGTCTTACCACTCCTTCACTGATTTATCACTTTGTTGTTAAAATGGTATGTAAGCTCTCAGGCCTAAACATATCTTTGGGTTTTTACTTCCTTTTCTGTGAGACCACCATACACACATAAAAATTAAAATCTTAACATCAAGAGACACCTGGCTGGCTCAGTTGGTTAAGCATCCAACTCTTGATCTTGGCTTGGATCATGATCTCACGGTTCATGGGATCAAGCCCCTGCATTGGGCTCTGTGCTGACAGCTCAGAGCCCGGAGCCTGTTTCAGATTCTGTGTCTCCCTCTCTCTCTGCCCCTCCCCCGCTCACATTCCATCTCTGTCTCTCAAAAATAAACACCAAAAAAAATTCTTTTAAGATCCTGAAATACATTACCCAGTATATATTTTTAACTTTTTCTTTGACATAATTGCAGGTTCGCAAGAAGTTGCAGAGACAGTACTGAGAGGTCCAATGTACCCTATAATTTAACAAACACTTTTTATCATTAGTAGAATTATAGCTACTAACTCTCTAACTTTTCTAACACACATCATGCCACATTACTTCCCTCCTCAAAAATCTGAAGTTAGCAGTGACATCATGGAAAATGGCAGAGTAAGAAATTCTATGGCTCCATCCCCTTATAAAAGCAATTAATAGGGAGGGGCGAGATGGCAGAGAAGTAGGGAGCTGCGTACCTGCACTCGCACCCAGGCATCACACGGAAAAGATCTGAAGCCATCAGAAACCATACCACACACAAGAGATTGGGAGAGAAAGGACGCAGACTCCACTGAGAAAGCCTTCTAACATGAGTGTGAACTGGGGAAGTAAAATNACAAGAAGCTGACAAAAAAAAGAGACAAACTGATCCAGGAACATGAAAGAAGAGATCGAGAGCTCAGCGACACAGTCAAAGGCAAAAATATCCATATCATAGGAATCCCAGAAGAGGAAGATGGGGGAAAGGTGCTGAAGGAGTCNAATGGTGGGGGAAAGGGAGAGAGGCAAACCATGAGAGACTCTTGAATGCTGACAAAAACTGAGAACTGATGGATGTAGGGGGGAGGGGGGATGGGCATGGAGGAGGGCACTTGTGGGAATGAGCACCTGGTGTTATGTGGAAACTAATTTGACAATAAACTATTGTAAAAAAAAAAAGCAATTAATAGTGGTGATGATTGCACAACAATGTGAATACAATTAATGTCACTGAACTGTACACTTAAAAATGGTTCAATTGTCAAATTTTACTCTTAAATACTGAGAACAAACTGAGGGTTGATGGGGGGTTCGGGGAGAGGGGGAAATGGGTGATGGGCATGGAGTAGGGCACCTGGGATGAGCACTGGGTGTTATATGACAATAAACTATATTAAAAAAATAAATTTAAAATGTCAAATTTTATGTGCATTTATATATATTTACTATAATAAAAAAATTTTAATTATGCATAAGACAAAAATCAACTTAATAAAATTGCTTAACAAACTTGTCAATCAACTTCTGCAGAACTCTGGTATCGAGTCAAAAGTTAACAGCCATCAGGGAAAACCTAATGATGACAGAAGCTGCCGCACTTCAGTAAAAGCACTGTGGTATTTCAGATTGCCAGTCTACCATGGCCCATCCCCAGGGTAGCAGTGCCAGGAAGTTAGTGGCATGTATTCCCAGTGTAGGTTGCTAGCGTTGGAGGTGGCATTATGGATACAAGTCTCAAAAATTTATGGCAGTGTGTCTCAACTTCCTGGTTAGCTCCCTAAAGGACCAGCACAAGGGTCTGTCTTTGTTTTGCTTGACTTAGAGCATTCCCAGGGCTGGAGTGACTTCCCAGGCAGCATTTGCCAAAAGCATTTAAAAGCAGAAGCATTGGCCATGGGAGCCTGGAGCAAGGGATACCCGTCAGGACAAGCAACAGACAAATGAGAAAACCTGGGGGGACAAAATAGGGAAAAGTGATACTTGGAGGATAAGACTTTTAAAAGCTCCTACACAATACTAGGGAATTAATAAGACCATACACATTCCCAGAGCTGGATATATGCTCAGAAAAGTCATAAAAAGACCTGAAGTTTTTACCTCTGACAGACCTTCAGGCTCTGAGCAATCAGGAAAAGGCAGAGTTGTAAATAGCCTGTCTAACTGTTCAAGAAGTATCCCCATACAGAGCCAATTTTCAGACTTGGAAGAGTGTTTTTCATTTTTCTCTTTTGCCTTCAGGCATTTAAGGAAATTCTGTCAAAATACAAGATGACCATTAAGCTAATAGAACACAGATTTCTGTAGCCACACACAAAAAACAATATAGATTTTATTAAAATAGTTGAAAAAGGCCACAAAGAAGCCAACAACAACAACCCAAAACAACTTCATTAACAAAACTCAGGGAGTGGAGAGAATCTGATTTTCAAAGCTGTCACATTATAATATTAAAAATGTTCGGATTTCAACAAAATATTGTGAGTTATACTAAGAAACAAGAAAGTATCGTACATTAACAGGAGAAAAAGAGAGTAATAAAACTGTCTGTGAGGAAACACAGGCATTAGATTTACTAGACAAAGACTTTATATCAACTGTCTTAAAGATGCTGAAAGAGATGAAGGACATCAGAGACAGAACCAAAGGAAACCAAGAGAGCAATGTCTCACAAAAATGATCTACACATTCAGTGCAATTCTTATCAAAACCCCAACAGTATTTTTTACAGACTTGGAAAAGTCGATCCTAAAATCCACATAGATTTGCAATAACCAAATCATCTTGAAAAAGGAAAAATTTCCAACAAGGGTGTAAAGATCATCCAGTGGAGAAAGAATTGTCTCTTCAACATACGATGTTGGCAGAACTGGATGTCCCCTTGCAAAACAATAAAATTGGGCCCTTACTTCCCACCACAAAAAATCCACCCAATATGGATCGAAGACCAAAATTTAAGTGTCAAACCTATAAAATCCTTAGAGGAAAATATGGAGGAAAATCTCAATGACCATGGATTTGGCAACGGATCTTAGCTATGACACCAAAACACAAGAAACAACAACAATGAAAAAGATAAATTGGAATTAATCAAAATTAAATCCTTAGAGATGGACAATAGATTTAGTTGCTGCCAGGGACTAGTGGGGAAGCAGAGTAATGAGGGACCACCACTTAATGGACACAGGAGTTCTTAGGTGATGAAATATGTTGGAACCAGATAGAGGTGATAGTTGCACAAATTGTATATGCCACTGCATTTTTCACTTTAAAATTGTTGATTTTATGTTATGTGAATTTTACCTCAATTTAAAAAAGCAAAACTTGAAACCCCTTTCCCTTGTCTGCACAATAAAGTACAAACTCTTCACTTAATCTGGCATTCTACACTCTCCATTGTCTGGCCCCATCTCTTTCCAACCTTGTCTACTTCCATATCCCAAACTCATCAGAGATGGACCGGCAAATGTGGGAATCTTTTATGCCCTCACTCACCTCCACACCATTGCATATGAAATGTCCTTTCTTCCTCTTTCCTACTTTGCTTTACTAAGTCCTACTTCTTCAAGGTTCTGCTCAGATTTCCCCTCTCTGATGAGCATGTCCCTAATCTTATTCCTTAGCTCCAGCTGGAGTATAGACTTAACCATAGGATCCTACAACACCCTTTGAACACTGCGATTGCCACACTGTCTTCTAATTATCTCTTCCTCCAAACTGTGAGGTTCTCAAGAGCAGAAATTGTGCCAGAAATATCTCGTGGCCGTGGTCCTGGCATACAGCACATGCCCTCAAAGTGGTGGATTGATAAATTTTCTCCAGCATGCTTTTTTAACCAAACTTTTGTTTCTTTACCTTAGGCTACAGTCTAATACAGTAAAGTTTCCTCAACATCGTGGGCCACTGGTCACCAGGAACCTCACAGAGTGCAGATCCTCATAAACACATGACGCCTGAAGAAACAGCTCAGCATTCATGCCCTTTTTCTAGAGGATCAGGAATGCCATCTTTATTCAATGAACACAAGGGGAAGGACATGAGGGCCTTGGAGTCAAAGGAATAAAATTCAAGTTCCTGTCGCACCGTTCACTTGTGCAACCTTGGCCAGGTCACCTATCCCCTACGGGATTCATTTTCCTCATCTGTAAAATAGGGACGAAAAATAACTGCCCTGTCTTATTCACAGAATCACTTGAGGATTAAAATGAAATGAATGTATCCACATAGATTCTATCTCCTAAATTGTGTAGCCCTCAAAGCTTTTCAAATCCATTCATAAGAGAAATTTAGAGTCAACCAAAATTGACCACCTTCCCAGTCATGGTCAGCAGTTTTTTATAGGATACATACAATTAAGTAAAACTTCTAACACAGTAAAGAAATATGAGTGATTATGTATTCATCTTCCTCAGCTCTCTAAAATAGCACTCTTGAGACTTATTCTTAGAAATAGTGATGTTCTGGGGAGTTTCTGGCCCACGTACATGAATAACTGAGCCAATAGGGATGAGCTGGAGGATCTGACAGATGCTGCGATCCTGGTACCCGATCTGTGACCGCATGTTAGGAGACAGGGTACGTGGGGGCAGTTCATGACACAAGGAAAGCTGTTGAAACTCCTACCCAGATCTGACAGTATAACAAAAATCCACAATAAATCACTCTCTAGCTTGAGATTGGAGTAAACATTCTTTGGAGAATGGAGTTGATTTTGCTTTTTTGAGGAAAGATTGCTTTATACTTTCCAATGAGCTATGTTTTTAAAAATGCCATTCTTGCACTGAAATATTCATGACCCCATTTCAGGACTCCCACTAGTGATGACTTAAGGGTCACCTTAACCTGTCCATTCATCGTAAAAACCTAGAGTCAGTTAAGATTGACCATCTTTCCCAGCCATGGTCTACAATTTTTTTCTTTGCTGTTAATGGCTAGCCCATAACAATGGTAAAATGGATAAGTAAAGGCAATCGTGAAGTGGTTACTTTAGGCTTCTTTTGTATTTGCTTGCTATGAAATAAATAACAAATCCAATGTGAATAAAGTTATTCTTGTCATAACCAATTACAGGGGCATGAAATGGTCTAAGAAAAAGTTTCAGACCATGTGAGTCACGACAGCTTGATAAAGTGAAGAGATGACCACTTCTTAAAATAGCAGAAATATTGTCTTCTACTTTCAATCTCCAATAGTCTGAAAGCTGTTCTCTTTTCCATCAAAATTAAGAGCTGCTTTTATTGCTTCCCTCTTCCCTCAGCCTGTCCTTACCAACAAAGCCAAACATAACTGGAGAGAAGAAAGTGAAAAACATCTAGACACAAATCTTTCCTGGGCAATAGCAGTTTACAATTTGCACAGAAATTTTGAAGCAAAGCCAAGTTTCTTAAGTTCTAACTGTGCTTGAATCTGTAAAAGAGTAAATTAGGGACAGTGATAGGCTGAGCAAGGGATAGATGATGCATGAAGGCTAAGTCAAAGTTTAGATCCAACTCTAAACATTGAGCCATTACCAACTGTCCACAAAATTAATGATAAATTCTTTTGCAACCTGGCACAGAGCAGGAAAGAACAGTGGAGTGGAATGACCAAAGATGATGAAAGATGTTGATTTCCTGAATGAGGAGGGATTGGAAGTTAACATCAAAATTGCATCACATATGTTTAAATTAAGTGTTAAAGAAAATGGAGTGTTAAACTCCCAAATATGGCAGATAAGGAAGGTTTCTCCAATGAGTCCAGGATATTTTGTCTCTGACCTTCTCTCCTAGTACTCTACCCCAGCCAATCACAGCCACACTGGCCCAAAACATGTCTTTACCTAGGACATAACCCTAGCAAATTCCTACTCTTTGTTCAGGACCCAGTTCGCTTATCATCTTTTCCGTGAATCCTTTCATTCCCCAGATGCACCACTTCCTGGTGTCATAGGGCTTTGTTCATTTCCCTATTAAAACATTTACCACACTGAATTGCAAAACCTTGGCATACTTGCCTGTTCCCATGGCTTATAGCTTTGTGCTCCTCGAACTCAGCAAACTGTCCAACATTGAGCAGAGGTTCATAAATGTTTTTTGAACAGTTAGTGAATCTCCCATTCCCCCCTCACCAGCCAGCTATCTACCTCCACCATAGCCTTGAAATCTCAGGTTTTATTTCCTATACAAAGTCCCAGATTATAATCCTCTTTGAGATACTAACACAGGGAACTAGTCAGTAAGTTTTGGCTGCAAGATCTTAACAGCATCATTAACTGTGCTCATGGGGAACATGGAGGTTCCCTAGCAAAAGCTAGAACATACGGCCTTAAAGTCTTGGCTACCAGTAAATTTATATCAAAGAAGACCAACAGGTAGACCAAGAGGTCTAAATATAAGTTCATGTATGCTCTGCTCTGCTCACAGTGGTAGAAGAAAGATAAAACAACTACACAAAATAAATACTACCCTGAATGCTTTAAGATTCTTCAGCAGACTTTCTGGTGAAGACATATTATCAGGAAGCATTGAGAAGGCAGGGGATAAATATCAGATTTGTTATAAGTTTGAGTTTATGATAGCTTATATACACTGCTGTCTTCTAGCATGGCCTGCTGTGCCGGGAAGCCAGGTTGCATGGCTTAGTTTTTTCCTTGACATTCCTCATCCATTTCCTATCCTACTTCTGTGTCTTGCTCTGTCCTAAGGAGGCTGCCTGGAATTGATGCATCATCAACTGCCTTGCCCTCTGGAAATCACCAGCCAAGATTACGAGCAGAGAGAGACTGTAGTCTATTTCTCCTGCCCTAGGGGTTCGATGCCAGCCCCTCTTCAATGCTTCCAGCTCTCCCCAGACTTGTAATCCTTTTCCAGGTGGCTGTGCCTTCTGTTTCCTGGAGATAGCCCAAATGATAGAGTAGTTGCCTGCCCACAACTGGAAAAACATGTGTATAAGCCCATTGATTTTTGCCCATTTCAGAAAGATCACAAGCTTTGGTGGAACAATAGATAGTTCCTCCTGGCAATTGTTTTGAACACTGATAATCTGACCCCACCAGACACAAATGTCTGCAGCTGCACCTCTCCTTACTGCCACAACTGACCTCTTCCATCAAACAAAGCTGCACAACTGTGGCTCCCTTCCTTTCACTTTGATAAACCTGCTGTGAGCATCCTTACTGGTTCCTTGGTGTCATTAAAAAAAGAGAGTGAATATCTAGGGAGGCTCGTGCAGCCATGTGTTATCTGTGTCAGATTTTACTTGTGTTCTTCTGTTTAAAAACACTTTGGATTCCCGTGGGATTATTACTGATGCAGAATCACATTCTCAAAAAGATTCTTTAATTCTTGACGGAAAAGCAGCTCACCTGGTCTCTGCTCATTTTTCAAAATGGATTGAGTTGCATCATTGCTCGCTCTCCTCCCTTTCCAGGTGCTGGATGCTTATAGCAGATCCCTCAGGCATGAGGATCATGTTGTCTCTCACTTCTAAGTGATACTTCCAAGTGCCTTTCTCTAGAAAGGCAGATTCTTCTGGGAGTTAACGATGATGAATGCCAAAAATTGTTTTTCAGATGTTTGGGGTTTAATGAAACACAGAATGTGCACTGTTGGGTAGCACAATGTTCATTTTTAAGCTTTAACATAAGTTACCATATATTTGCCTAAAATATTATCTTATGTTATTTTGCCTTTCTATATTCCTACATTTCTGTACAATATTCCTAAGACTCTAGACATTTTAAAGCCCATTTAAAAAATCACCACCACCACCAAAAAAAATTATGTCCTTAGGCAATTGCATTCAGGTAGGAGCAAAGAATTTAATTTGAGGCTCAAAAGTTAGGATGCTTATGGGAATTCCAAACAAGGCCCAGTATTATATGCCTGAGAATTCCTTTGTACAAATATCCTTCTCATTGTATTAAAACGACAGTTTCAGATATAAATAATATCTACAACATCATCTGTATCCAGAGATCCAGACCCTGATGTTATTGAGAAGAATAATTATTCTCATTTCTGGGTCCCTGAAAACCTGAATTTTTTCGAGTCTGGTGGCTTTGAGTCAGCAGGTACTCTGTATGGTTCTACAGCATTCCTGGAAGCTAATGTCCCCCACCTACCTCAGAGGGTCAGAAGACAATATTATCTTATCCTTTGTTCTGTCTAGGATTTGCCATTAACAACTCATTAGCATAATAAGAGGGAAGTAAGAAATAGCACCACCCCTGCCCTTGGGAACATCTAAGCCAGGAGCACACCAGGCAAAGTGAGCTCACTAAAACTAGGTCTGTATGAAGAGAATGTTCCCAAACACTATTAGAATGGTCAAAGAGTGCAGCCTAAAGGAGTTGATTTTGAATCTCCATACTGTATGTTTAAGAGAAGAGCTGATCAAAATGAATTTGAGTTCACTTTACCACAAAGCCCTTCTACATTGCCATGGCCAGAAGCATGTTAATTACAATCATGAAGACCACTGGAGTCCATATCGTTGTCTTTCAAGCACATTATTTTGTAAGCTAATTAGGCAGTTAGTGAACCTATAAAACTATATCTACCAAGCACTCTACCAGGTACCTGCATAGAGGAATACAGATGATCAAATATGGGGGGCGCCTGGGTGACTTAGTCAGTTAAGCCTCTGACTCCTGATTTTGGCTCAGGTCCTAATCTCACAGTTTGTGAGTTCAAGCCCCACATCAGGCTCATGCTGACTGTGGAGACTGCTTGGGATTCTCTCTCTTTCCTTCTTTCTCTCTCTCTCAAAATAAACTTAAAAAAAAAAATCAAATATGGTTCCTGATCTTAAGATTACTACCTGGCTGGGAAAAGCCATCATAATCAGATTAATATGGTTGTGGGGAGAAATAAGTTCATGCCCAAATAGGATGATTGTTTGGAGTACACGTTGACTCTTTTGGAGCTAAGGTAGACAGCTATGTTAGTAATAAAAATAAGATCGAGATGATCAAAATGCTTCCTGTCATCTAATTGTTTGATAGTATAACCTGTGTCTCTCAGGCAAAACCCAGCTGTCCTACCAGATCCTTCCAGAGCTGTGGTTTAGCTCCTTTTCTTCAGGAGGAACTAAGCTGGCTGGGACCCTCAGTGTATGTAAATGGCTTATGAAGCTTTAAGATGGACATGATCTCTATCTTTCTAAAAAAATAATTCTACTTTACTCACAACCCGATGCAAGTTTCTCCAGGCCTGAGGAAATAGTTTTCAAAGCTTATTTTAAGGGTCTCTTACATCAAAATCAACTAAGTACATGTTAAAATTAAGTTTTCTGGACTGTACTAACCCACAAGACCTACTAAACTAAACTGGTGGAAGAGCTCAAGAATCTTAATTTTAGTAAGTATCTCAGGTTATTATGTCTCTACCACCAACAGTTTGAGAACCCGTGTTAAGGGGCTCTGTTGATTTTGGGTGGCATCTTCCTAACATTATTCTTACCAATTAAATTTGTATTAAGACTCATCCCTGCTCAGGGGCACATGGGCGGCTCCATTGATAAGCATCTGACTTCAGCTCAGGTCATGATCTCATGGTTTGTGAGTTTAAGTCCCACATCAGGTGAGCATGAGCCCCGCAGAGGGTAAAACATGAACTCTGCTTTGGGCAAGCCCCACTTCTTCTCCTCACCCTCTCTGTCCTGCCTGGGATTCTCTCTCTCTCTCTCTCTCTCTCTCTGCCCCTCACTTACTTGCACCCCCCCTTATCAAAAATAAATTCCTGCTAGGTATGTTGCAGGAATTATTAGCCCCAAAGCCCTGGATGGACTTCAAGACAAAAACCCCTAAACGTGTATGCAGAATTATATGCAAGGGTATGCTTTTTTTCTGGGGTAAGATTCCACAGACATCTTCAGATTATCAAAGGAGCTCCAAGACATAAAATAGTCAACCCACTGCTTTATGGAACTGATTATATGTAAACTTTAGGTCCCCATTGTTGAAATTAGTTTCCCCACGGAGTCAATACATGCGTAGATATGAAGCAACTTCAGGAACAGAATTCTCAAGCTAATAAAATGAATTGGCATTTATTGAGCATCCTGGGTGATTATGATGCAGTGAACACATATTCATTTCTCACAACAATTCTTCAGCTCCTTGGAGTGGAAAGTAGCATTATCACTATTTATGTTTCTAATAACAATTTATCGAGCACTTACTATTTGCCAAATTTATTCTAAGCACTTTGCATACAGGAGCTCATTGAAATCCTACAACACTTCTATAACTAAAGTGGGTCCTACTACTAGCCTTATTTTACAGATGAGGAAACTGAGACTTTCCCTGAAGTCCTTTTCCCTCATTTCCACATCCTTAATAACAATAATAGCAAAAGCAATATTAATAACAATTATAGGTAGCCTTCATTGAACTCATTATGTGCCGGGTTACTATTCAACGCACTTGGTTTAGAGAAGAGGAACCTGAGACACAAAGAAGATAAGTAGCGTTCCCAAAGCCAGCCAACCAGCAGTAGACAGAGCCAGGATTCAAGCTCCAGTGTGGCTGGAGAGCCCACATTCCTCATGCTCTCTACTATCACAAGTTCTGGCTTCTGCCTTAATGAGGAATTAGTGATCAGGAGGGCCTGAGTTTCTGTGGATGCTCATCTCTGGTCTAATGGATTTCTTTTCTTGCCTCTTTTTAAAGTTCCATCTACACTACAGGCTGCCGGGACTAGCCCTCCCCCCAAGTTTCCACCAGCATCCTGACGGCCACACCTTGTGCTGCAGATGGGTCCCAGGTGACAGTACATCCAGCCACGCTTGCTCGGCTCTACCCTGGTTCCCAGACCACACAAGGTCACACCAGTTGCTCAGGGATGTTGGAGCTCTCAGTTACAATCACAGACACAATAGGACCCGACAGCCCTGCCTGCTGGCAGGAGAACTGGGCAGTATCACATTTCAAGTCTTGCTTCTGCCTAATGCTTTGAGACCATTCAGAGCCCGGTTAAAATAACACAGTCACGACTCTCCTTGGGGCTGGGGCTGTTGATTTTGTTAGGTGAGATCACTTGAGGAATATAAAACGCAAGAGAAAGAGTGGCAAAAAGGAAAAACAATAGGTGGATAGATAGGGTCATACAAAAGTCACAGAGCAGTGAAGGAACAGCCCAGTGCAGGGTTCTGCTCAGTTTAAACCGAGGGTTTAAGAGCCTAAGGAATTAATTCCTATTTGTTTTAATTCCTTCCCAAATGTACAATGTTTACTTGCGCGGTGGCTTTTAATTCAGCATGTGTGTGTGTGTGTGTGTGTGTGTGTGTGTGTGTGCCTATAAAAGAGGCTAACCTATGACTCTCTTTACAAATCTCGACAGTAGCCATGTTTCTGTGCCCAGCACACACAATGCAAAGGTTTTGTGTTCAAAGCACACATTTGTATGGCCGACCATCTATTTATGCTGGGCTTTTAATGTTATGCAAGACTTTTTCCTTCCTTTATTCACCACTTAGCGACCGTGCTGATTCAACATTTTATAGATGCATAAATTTTCCTTTAGAAGCTGTGCCGAGAATGTGTGCCTCCCTGGGCCAGTTTCTTATTGAAATCAGATGATGCGGAAGGTATCCTCTCACATTTCGGTGAGAGGCTGCCCCCTAGTGAAAATTTTCAGCAACACATTCATCCTACAAATTAATTGCTGCAAACACTGCAGAGGTTTCTTGACACAAAGGAGAAATGTCCTTCAGTTACCAGGGACGTGACAGCACTGTGTAATTTAACCATCAATCAGACATTGCTTTCCTTTCAACTTCCCCAGCCTATTTTTGGTATGTCTCAGTGTTCTGTAAAGTTTTCTTTGATATTTCAAGATGTCTCTAATTTTTAAATATACGTACAAGATAAATACGAAAATATAATATAAATAAAATATAAACAAAAAATATCTTCCTGAAACTAAGTGAAAGATGATGACCAGTGCCCTTTCCTTGTTTTCACAGTGAGCCCTATGTGTATTTCCATTTCTACTTATTTCATTTGGCTATCTCATGATCTTCTTTCCTATCGAGGGTAGCTACATAAAGTAAATTATTTTTGCCTTTAGAAGCTGACCATATCCGCATTTTAAATACTTTAGTGTTCAATGCCTCTATTTTTGAATTTTTTTTCAATGTTTATTTTTGAGAGACAGAGCACGATCAGGGGAGGAGCAGAGAGAGAGGGAGACACAGAATCTGCAGCAGGCTCCAGGCTCTGAGCCATCAGCACAGAGTTGGACACGGGTCTCAAACTCACGAACCTAACTATGAGATCATGACCTGAGCCAAAGTCGAAAGTTGGACACCTAATCGACTGAGCCACCCAGGCACCCTCTCCTTATTTTTAATCGAAGTCTAACATTCGTCCTCACGCAGGTCTATAAAATAATTCAGATGAGGCATTTTGCGTAGTGCCTTACAAACCTTAACTCGTTACTACTATTATTACAAAATTATCCAGTTTGGACAAAAATTACTTTGAATGTTAAACAACAATACAGTTAATGTTTTGTTTACAGATTATTTCTACATTGCTGTACAGAGACGAAACAGTTTTCATGACAAGGTTAAACATAGCCTATCCATCAAAAGGTAGTATTTAGAAACTTTTAAAAAGTGCAAATAAAGCCCTTCTTTGTTTTTCTATTTCTCCATCTCCCAGCCCTCCCATCTATCTAACATCAGTAGAAAGGATACTATGTTGCCTGAATTAACCTTTTTGAAACTTTTAAGACTTAAAGATTTAAAAACGTTAGTGACTGTGAACAATTGTTATAACATCTGGCTAGTTGGAAACACTCTTCTTTGCTGTTCTGCTAATTTTGTACAGATGCCATCCAAGATTAGAATCAAAGGGTATTCTTCATTTTATTTTGGTGATTCTTCTATGGATTTTAAGTTCTTCAGCATCAAAGTTTAGTTTCTCCTACCTATGTACACTGATGAATATCCTCCATTTCGTAGGTGGTGAGGACTAATTTGTGTGAAACTTACAACAATGCTATGGAAGAGGTATCAGTATACTTTCTTTAAAGATAATGAGGCTTGGCTCAGGGAAGTTGAGTCATTTTCCCAAGGACACACAGCTCATTACTAGCCATCAGATTTCAAA
The DNA here is from genome assembly GCF_008692635.1 of Crocuta crocuta. Lineage (NCBI taxonomy): Eukaryota > Metazoa > Chordata > Mammalia > Carnivora > Hyaenidae > Crocuta > Crocuta crocuta. Next base: position 2,013,921 of record NW_027529525.1, on the reverse strand, counting down.
CCTCGACCAATTGAGGCCAACCCCTGTGCTCTTTCTCATCAAGATTGCTCCACATCCTGCTTTGGCTGGTTGTTTACTAAATCTTAAAGGCATAGGCCATATGGTCCTTATTTTAAGAGAGAAAATTACATCAAGGAAGAATAAAAAGCCAGGTGATACACACAAACGTCAGCATTTCTCTGTTGAGGTCAGTCAGATGTTCTAAACTAAGAAAAGATACCCTCATTGATCTTTGGGAAGAATGAAAGAGCTGTCCCTAAGGAAGTGAGAAGGATTGGTAATGCCTCTCTGCAGTGAGTCTCACTGAGGCTGCACCCTTCTCCACAGCCATAAATAAGTTATGAAGGTGAAATTTCTCTACTTACATAAAGACATTGTCATAATGGAAAAGAAGGGGACTTCAGATAGACATTGCTAAGAGCAGATGGTATTATCTGAAACAACAAACAAACAAACTGCCCCTTGTGGGATTACTGTATCATGGGAGCTCAAAAAAACTGCTTGAACAACAATATCCATAAATTGTGATTCAGAATTGGATTTGAAATTTCATGGCTGGGGGAATACTGGCAATATGTTTTTTCTTTGGTTATTAAACTGAATAGTTGGTTTTTCTTTGTTTTTTGTTTGTTTGTTTGCTTTGTTTTGTTTTTTCTTGGTCCATTACCTACACCCAGGATGAACAAAAACAAAGAATCATTGCTTCTGGAAGTTTCTGAATCTTACTAGAATGCTTAATCTGCCTTTTAAAGAAGTCATAGCCATGTAATCCATTGTTATTTTTCTTTTTAAAAAAATATGAACTCAGTTTTATGAAGAAGGAGACTGTGGTCAATAAAGTAATTGTTCAGCAAATACTTACTTGCTGTCTTTGGGAGAAACATCCCTGCTTCCCTTCCCAGTGGTTTTCCTTGACCATGTGATTTGCTGTAGCCAGAGGAAGGTGGGTGTCAGAGTATGCCAGGTGCAAACCTCGGTCGTGAGAGACATCACGTGTCTGTGCTCAATCCTCTCGCCCTCCTATCTGTTCACTAACACCTGCACACTTATTCATAGGACAGAATCTCAATAAAAGCCTATTTACTATTATCCTAACAGGCTCTATTATCTCACTTCGCAGCTACTTTACAGTAGGCAGGGCGAAATTGCTAGATGTAAACTTGCTGGTAACAAGGTAAAAGGTAACTGCATCAGAGAAGGAGGAGAAAGAAATACCATAAAAGGGTAACACAAGGTTTCAAAATCATAGGCATCTAGGACAAATTAATAGGAAAGTAATATGCCTAAATGTGTCATTTTCCCAATAGGTAGTAAATAAAATAGGGGAGTTAGATCAATTCCAAAAAATTTACTTCAAAAAATGCTTAAATACTAGTCCTTAGGGTTTTTGAAGTTTAGTCCATTTTGAAAAACTTGTAAAAAAAATATATGGATTCTCTCTTTGGAAAAAAATGCACATAAGGAAACACCACAAAATCTTCCATCAAATTTTTGGTGGTTCAGTCCCTAGAATTGATTTATGAACACTGGGTTTTAAACCACTACTTTAAGATTTAAAAAAAAAACAAAAAACAATTTTACCTCCAGAAGGGGTGTAATTTAATTATCAGAATTTTTTTTATTCCTGTGAAACATAATTCCAGATAAATGAGGCATCCTGGGATTCATAAAACTATCAGAGGCCTTTGCCAATCACCACCCTATTACTGGCTAGACTGGCCCTGGGAGAGATTAATGATCTTCACATCTCCTAGGACTTCATGTGATATTCCACAGCTCTCAACTTCATTTTTATGAACTTCAAGTTTACAAGAGCCTAATAATTAGATCATTGTTCTATACTCTTGTAATCAAGCTTTCATGTCACTGGTCTATTGCTTGTTAGAAAAATTGAGAGCCATTGGATCCATTTTATCCTTTTTGGTAATACAATAAGTGATTCTTTTCCACATCTGCCCCTTAACTTTAATTTCCTCTGCGAAATATGAGGCATCCATCTTGCTTTTGCTTATGGAAACCCCTACTTTATGAGTAGATATTAAGTTTTCAATCTGAGATCCTTGAGCATTTATTTTTCCAACCCCTTATTCTTTCATCCAAAAAGGGGGAAAAAAGGAGCCCCAAACTGACCCTTATTGTTACAAATATCACGAGAGTTCACCATCCTGCAACTACAACTGGTAGTTCTTAGGATCAAGTTCATAGATTTTAAAAACCAAGATGGGAGTACAGCAATGATCATTAGTCAGATACTGGCATCATGGTGCCATTATGACCAAGAATACCTTAATATTATTACATTTTCAAAACACATTTACATTTTATTTCAATTGTGACACTTCCAAGAAGGGAAGAAATGTAACATTAATTGCATGCCTAGTATGCATCCACACTGAATTTGATTCCTTAAACACTTATTTCATTAAATTGCCCTAACACTTTATAAAGTTTGAATTATTATTCCCATTTTACAGATGATGAGCCTGAAATCAAAGACATGAAGTGAATTGTCAAGGTCATACTTCATAAGTGACAGTTTAAACTCTATTACCCAGAACTGTCTTATACCCAGGTCATTCCCATTATATCACTGTTGGAGAATAGAAATGACAGGGAGGTTTTGATACCCTTTTTGAAAACCTCAAAAGGATTGTCATGTAAAAAAGAGAATAGAATTGTTCTTTATAAGTCCAAAAGATGGGGTTTATAACCAATGTGTGAATATAAGAGGAGGCAGACTTGGGTTCAATGTTAGAATGTTGAGGGGTGTCCCTGAGAGGGGATACTCTTCCCAACAAGTTCTGAAATTGATTTAAAAAAATTGAAAGTTATTTTTAAAAGACCCACTCAAATACAATGCTGGGGACCTGAGAGCAGATAAAACTGCCTTTTGACCACTTACCTTCATGGACCCCCTGTACTGCAACAGAACCAAAGGAACAGAGAATGTACCACAAGGCACCTGGGGCAGCCTTACAGATTCCTAGTGATGCCTCGAAACATGGGGAACAAGCCAATGCCTTCCCTCAAGGCCAGGTGTTTGCACACAGCTCAGTGAGGGCTGGAAAAACCATAGGAGCCTTACAGTTGAAGTGAAGAAACTCTGTGTTCAGAGCTTGTGTGTCAAGCTGTTGGCCTACAGATTCCTGGAGGTCACTGAGACCCTTTCTGAGCATCCATGAGGTTAAAGCTATTTTCATAATAATACCAAGGTATTGTTTGCCTTTTTACTGTGTTGACATTTGCACTAATGATGAAAAAGCAGTAGTGAGTTGAACTGCTGGTGCTTTAGCCCAAATCGAAGTGGGGACACCAAACTATCCTAGTTGTCTCTGTATTCTTCTTCACCATACACTCCAAGTGTTGTTTAAATACCAATTTCACTTAAGAATATCCTTGATAAGAGGCATCTGGGTGGCTCAGTAGGTTAAGTGCCCAATTGTTGATGTCAGCTCAGGTGTGGAGCCTGCTCAAGATTCTCTCTCTCTCTCTCTCTCTCTCTCACTCCCCCCCCCCTCAAAAATAAACATTAAAAATTTTAAAAAAGAATGTCCTTAGGGCACCTGGGTGGCTCAGCTGGTTAAGCATCTGACTTTGGCTCAGGTTATGATCTCACAGTTTGTGAGTTCGAGCCCCGCATTGGGCTCTGTGCTGACAGTTCAGAGCCTGGAGCCTGCTTCAGATTCTATGTCTCCCCCTCTCTCTGCCCCTTCCATGCTCATGCTCTGCCTCTCTTTGTCTCTCAATAATAAATAAAACCTTTTTAAATTTTTTTTAAAAAATAAGGAAAGAATGTCTTTGATGATACAGTGTTGTTAATTTTATTAAATCCGGTCCCTTGAGTCCAAGTATTTTTAATATTCTATGTAAATGAATGGAAAGTGTGTATAAAGCAGTTCTGCATTTCCAGTACAATTATTGTGTCAAGTAACAACACAGGTACAACTGCGTTGCAAGTTGAACAAGCTTCCTCTTTCATGGAACATAATTTTTGTCCCAAAGGAAAGATAAATTATGATTATTCAGATTTAAATATTTGACATACTTGAGTATTTTTTAGAATATGAACTAACTGAGCCTGGTACTTCCAAAAAAAATTAACAGAATACAATTCAAGCTTTCAAATATTAGAATTTTGGAAAATTTCTATCCACTACTGTAAGCTTTCCAGTATTAAATTTTCTCAACATTTAGAATATCTGCATAAGTCAATCAATTTTCCAAATGACCAATGCATGGTGTTAAGGAATCATGTACAGGTAGAAGATGTATTTAGAGTGCAGGACACACCAATGGATTTTAATGTCACAGAATATGGAAAGCTTATTCCTATAGTTTCAGATTCCACATTGCAACTAACATTTAAGAAACTACTACTTGCCAAGTTTTGGTACAGTATTAAAGAAAAAGATGGCAGTTATCTGAAAAAGCTATTAAATATTCCTCTTTTCCAACTATATATCTGCACGAGGTCAGATTATCTTTATATTTCTTTAATCAAATTGCAGATCAAAATAGATCGAATGCACAAGGAGATGAGAATCCAGTTATCTTCTACTAAGCCAGATATTAAAGAGATTTACAGAAATGTTTTTCAACTAATTTTTTATTTTGCACTAATTTTTAGTGTAAAAAATTTTACACTAATTTTTTATTTTGCAAAATATACTTATTTTCATAAGCAATATATAATTTATATTAACATGTGATTTTTAAAGTTTTTAAATGAATAAATATTTCAAAATTCTCTCCTTAATAACCAATATGGTAAATATTGACAGGCATAATCCACAAAAATGAAACTTTTGGGCTTTCAATAACTTTCAAGTATGTAAATGACTTCTGAGACCAATGGCTCCTGTTTGAGAACTATTAGTTCAGGTCAATAATTTGAAATAAATGGGGACTTGGACATTGCAGTCGTTCCAATATGAGAAGAGGCTATGCCCGGGGACCAGGCAGGATTGTGTTTTGTAGTCAGCACCAACATACTACATTCTCCAGGACTACATGTCTCTCAGATACCCTGGTACTATGTAAACATGCATGGCATTAAAACCTGCCACCAGAGTGACAGATTTGACTGAAATGCTGAGTTTACAACCTGAAGTAATGAAGAAGCCTGGAATTGACTAGATTAAGTTTTCTGTCACTAGGTACAATGGCAACTAAAGAGAGATAGTCCTGTTCAACTATTGAGAAACAAAGAAAATTATATTGTTCGTAGACATACTTACATGGCTTTTAAACATCTTAGCTACTGGAATCAATAATAGCCTCTAAGTAGAAGCCAAGTGACCACTTGGTAGAGATGACATAGCAGCTTCTGCTCGAGGGGAAATTAAGGCAAGTGCTTGAAGTCCTTTCCCAAATCTTCAGAATCTACACATTCTCATATTTGATGTTACAAAAACCCCTGTCAAATAGATAAGGTGCAATTATTCCCATACAGAAGGAAAGACCAAGATCCAGGAGGCACAAGTGTACCAGGGGTGGCCAAAGTAGTAGATCCACCAAAGTCTCCATTAATGAAACAGAAACGTGTGATCAACTGAGGAGACTGCAAAGTTTGTGAAATAACTTAATTCCCTCTGACTTTAACTGGACAGATATTCACTCCATACTTACCAAGAACAGAGAGAATATTAAGATGAACCAGGGTGGTCTCCACTCCTGAGGGAACTCAGTTCAGGCTGGATGAAAGGTATGTTCCCCACGGGAAGGAGGCAAGATGGTGGAGAAGTAGGGAGCTCCGTACATTTCACTCACCCACATCTGTCAAATGGAGAAGGCCTGAAGCCATAGGAACCCTTACAGAATCCAGGAGTTTGGCAGGAAAAGGAGACAGAGTCTGCTGAGAAAACCTTATAGCGTGAGTGCAAACTGGGGAAGACAAATCAGGCTGGGACCGGAGACACAGAGGGAAGGGGGGATCCCCCTTTGCAGGGAGCCGTGGCGAGTCTGGGGGTGGAGGAGAAGAGTGGCCAAAACTGCTCAAGACACTGTCCCTGTCGCTGGAGAAGAGAAAAAACCCTCCGCTCGGGACACAGAGGGATCCAGTTTCATGCTGTCCAACTGACCCTAGGTGGACACACTCATCCCAGGCAACCCCGGGAGAAACTTCTCCTCGCTGGCCAGCTCTACCTGGAGGGGACGTGAGTGGTGCCTGAAGCCTTGCCTTTGTGCTTCTGGCTTGGCTGGACCCCCAGGGGGAAAGTGAGAGGCTTGAAACTGCTCTGAGGGACTCGCCTGCGAGTTTATATTTCGGTCAAATTCAATGGGGTGCACGGATGGAGATCTGGAAACGAGGCCTGGGTTGGGATATAGAGCATGGCCCACCTTGGCTATGCCCGCGGCACAGGGATATCGGACCCAAAAGAGTGAGTTACAACTCTTTGTTCGGGAAGGGACTGGGGCGCAGCCATTTTTCTCCCCACAACCACCAAGGCGGGACCCACGCGGGTCGCACTGGACCAAACCACGCCCATCCCCGCTAGAGAGTTGCCCTTTTTTTTTTTTTTTTTACCGGAGCTGGGGCAAGACCAACATGGATGCACTGCCCTGATTAATTCTGGTCACTGGCTTGCTTAAAGTCACATTTAATCCATTTTCTAGATATAAATTCTACACCTCCACCTCTACCTTTTTATCTCTCTATCTCTGTGGAGTAATCAGACTATATAGTTTCTCTAAGTAGCATTATCATCATTTCTTTTGCCTCCTCTCCAACCATATTCCCCTATTTCTCTCTCTGAATTAAGCGTCTTAGTCTTTTTGCCTGCTCATTTCATTTCCAATTTCCCTTCCTCCCCGCCCTGTCATTTCTCTCTTTGTATATGCTTTTCCATCAGCACAGCATACACCCGGCTCTTTATTTGTAGCTGGAAAGTCTGGTTCTATGCTTTAGATTGTCCTTTGCCTATTGGGTTTTTTCTTTTTTCTTTTTTCTCTTTTATGTATTTTCATTTATATTATTTGTCTTCCCTCCTTCCTCTTTTTATTTATTTNTATAGTGAAACTGGCAAAATAGAAGGCCAAAGAGAGAATTCTGAAAGCAGCTAGGGATAAAAGGGCCCTATAATACAAAAGGAAACCTATCAGAGTGGTTACAGACCTATCTACTGAAACTTGGCAGGCCAGAAAGGAATGGCAGGAAATCTTCAATGTGATGAATAGAAAAATACGCAGCCAAGAATCTTCTATCAAGCAAGCCTGTCATTCAGAATAGAAAGAGAGATAAAATTCTTTCCAAATAAACAAAAATTGAAAGAATTTGTCACCATTAAACCAGCCCTACAAGAAATCCTGAGAGGGACGCTATGAGGGAAATGTTGCAAGGAATGCAAGATACCAGAGACACCACCACAAGCATGAATCCCACAAAGGACATGATGACTCTAAACCCATACTTTTCAATAATAACACTGAATGTAAATGGACTAAATGCCCCAATCAAAAGACATAGGGTAGCAGAATGGATAAAAAAACAAAATCCATCTATTTGCTATCTACAAGAAACTCATTTTAGACTGGAGGACACCTTCAGAATGAAAGTAAGGATATGGAAAAATATCTATCATGCCACTGGAAGTCAAAAGAAAGCTGGAGTAGCTATATTTATATCAGACAAACTGGACTTTAAAGTAAAGACACTAACAAGGGATGAAGAAGGGCATTGTATAATAATTACAGGGTCTATCCATCAGGAAGAGTTAACAATTATAAACGTCTATGCACCAAATCCAGGAGCACCCAAATACATAAAACAATTAATCACAAACAGAAACAATTTTATGGACAAGAATGTGCTAATAGCAGGGGACTTTAATACTCCACTTACAGCAATGGATAGATCGACTAGACAAAAAAAAATCACTAAAGAAGCAATGGACTTGAGTGACACATTGGACCAGATGGATTTGACAGATATATTTAGAACTCTACATCCTGAGGCCATAGAATTCACTTTCTTCTCAAGTGTGCATGGCACATTCTCCAAGATAGATCACATACTGGGACATAAACCACCCCTCAATGAATACAAAAGAAATGAGATCATACCATGCGCACTTTCAGATCACAATGCTGTGAAACTTGAAATCAATCATAGAAAGAAGTCTGGAAAATCTCCAAAAATGTGGAGGTTAAAGAACACCGTACTAAAGAATGAATGGGCCAATCAGGCAATTAGAGAAGAAATAAAAAAAATATGGAAACAAATGAAAATGAAAATACAACTATCCAAACTCTATGGGATGTGGCAAAAGCAATCCAGAGAGGAAAGTACATTGCACTCCAGGCCTATTTCAAGAAATTAGAAAAAGTGCAACTGCAAAANAGCCAGAAACAACCTCCTTGACCTCAACCTCAGCAATTTCTTACTTGACACATCCCCAAAGGCAAGGGAATCAAGAGCAAAAATGAACTATTGGGATCTCATCAAGATTAAAAGCTTCTGCATGGCAAAGGAAACAATCCATAAAACTAATAGGCAATGGATGGAATGGGAAAAGATAGTTGCAAATGACATATCAGATAAAGGGCAGTATCCAAAATCTGTAAGGAACTCACCAAACTCCACACCCGAAAAACAAATAATCCAGTGAAGAAATGGGCAGAAGACATGAACAGAGACTTCTCCAAAGAGGACATCCAGATGGCCAACAGACATGAAACAATGTTCAGCGTCCCTCATCATCAGAGAAATACAAATCAAAACCACAGAGATAGCACCTCACACCAGTCAGAGTGGCTAAAATGAGCAAATCAGAGAAGTCTAGATGCTGGCGAGGATGTGGAGAAATGAGCACCCTCCTACACTGTTGGTGGGAATGTAAACTGGTGCAGCCCCTCTGGAAAACAGTGTGGAGGTTTCTCAAAAAATTAACAATAGAACTCCCCTATGACCCACCAATAGCCCTCCCAGGAATTCACCCAAGGGATATAGGAGTGCTGATGCATAGGGGCACATGGACCTCAATGTTCATAGCAGCACTCTCAACAATAACCAAAATATGGAAAGACCCTAAGTGTCCATCAATTGACGAATGGATCAAGAAGATGTGGTTATCTATACAATGGAATAGTACATATCAATGAGAAAGAATGAAATCTGGCCATGCATAGCAATGTGGATGGACCTTGAGAGTGTTATGCTGAGCGAAATACGTCAGGCAGAGAAGGACAAATACAATATGTTTGCATGTATAGGAGGATTATAAAGGAGGAACTTAACAGAGGACANGAACTTGTGTGGATGAGCACTGGGTGTTATATGGAAACCAACTTGACAATAAACTATTTTAAAAAATAAAGATATGATCCTCTCAATGTGAAATATTGTGTTACAGAAATGAAGAGCAAAAGCACTGGGTGTTATATGGAAACCAACTTGACAATAAACTATTTGTAAAAAAAAAAAAAGAAAGAAAGAAAAAATTAAAAGGAAATTATATAAATAAAAATAAAGTAATAGAAAAAAAAAGAATTGAAGAGCAAAGAAGAATTCATTCTAAGAGTTAATGCTGAAATTTCCAACCCTCAGTTAAAGGTCACATAGAAACATTCAATCACTTCTCCATAATCCTCTTCATCCTTGCCACTGGGCTGGTTTGAATACACACACCGGATCTGATGAAATTTAGCAGATCTTTCTACTCTACATCTCTGGGGGGCCCTCCACAGGACTTCACTACAACCCATCATTCACAGCCCACAATGACATTGGTGCCCAAAGTAATTGTGCAAGTGGTTATTTGTCTTTACATACTCATGAGAATTGGCAGGAAGGCAATGTATTCTGCATGAGGAAATAACAGTCTGTTAAACCAAATTGCCCCAGCAGTAGTCTCTTTTTCCTCTTCTCCAGGATTCCTTACTTTGTGACTTTGGCTGGTGAATGAAGTGCATTCTTTTCCTGAGATGAGTTCTATTTCTCACCTCCATCTCCCCACATGTATCAACGGTAACTAGCAGCTTTGTATTCTGAAAATACACTTCCTGGCCGCTCCATCTAATCCAAAGATTGCTACCCTGCTGCTTTTCCAGTGCAATTAATATTAAAGCCGTGAGTGCTATAGATGACTAAGCTTTAAGTTTGGGTTCTAGACATGGTAAATAAATCACAAATTTTTCTTTTGTTCACTAAGACATAATCTGTGTTAGAAATTTCAGTCGATCTACTAAAAATATATATACATATTACAATAGCTGTTATCTTTTATATTTTGATTATTCCCACCAACCCAACCCTTCACCTCCCTTAGAAGAAAAATAAGACGCTGTGTCAGTAACATAGTGAAATGAAAAACAGATGTCCATGATTAATGGTATATCAAAACAGAACTCTGTACATCTGAAAAGGAAGAAAAAAAGCCTAACACAAGCCATAGTATTTGGCTTTAAATGAATATTTAATTCCCCAAAGGTGTGAACTATGGCTTAACAAAAAGAAAGAAAGAATTTCTGGGAATGGCACCCTTTCTCCTTCAGATGTATGAGAGTCTAAATGGTTTATTTATACAGAATGCTATGCATTGATTACATTATGTTGAATGTTATGTGATACAGTAACCATTAAATGCATTCCCATTTCTTCTTGTTCTCTTTGGCTCTAAAATAACCTCTCAGTTTTCAGATTGTGATGAAGCAATGTTATCAAAATTGAATTATATAGCTGAGCTATAATTGAATATTTGATTCCAGCCTAGAAAGAAGTAGTCCAGAAAGACTGCTCTAAATGACAATGGTATGTGAGGAAAGAGAAATTTGGGATTTTATTTCTCTAGGCTGAGATGTACCACACTAACACCCTCTCAGGACATCACTGAGAAGAATGTCAGAGGTATAAAAGTCCCTGGAGAAGACCTGGAAGTATTATTTCTGTTAGGGGTAATGGGAGCTCTAGGAAGGTGAAGACCATGTTTGTGTTGTTCATTATTTTATCCCCAGAGTCTAACATAATAGTATTTAGGATTAAATGGGTGATGGGCATTAAGGAGGGCTCTTTTCAGGATGAACACAGGGTGTCATATGTAGGAGATGAATCACTGGGTGCTACTCCTTAAGCCAAGACCACACTGTGTGTTACCTAACTTGAATTTAAATTAAAAAAAAATAGTACATAGGAGTTGCTCAATAATTGCCTATCTAGTGAATGAATGAAAGGAACGACTTAAATGGCAGGGCAACGAATCATAGCAGGTCATTGACTCTGACGGTTCCAGAAGAGCTGGAGGTAAAGCAGGCAAGGTGTTACTGAGCCCTGAGCGACAGAGGTGTACGAGAGGTATACTGGAGTTGTCTCTCACTGACTCTTGTGAGACGCCTGAGTGCATCTTTCCCCAACTCTGCATTCAGTGACTTTGAGCTGGCAGCTTGAAATTGGCCATGGTGGAAGGAAAAGCAGCACAAATCAGCCATTTTTTTTCTTTTTTCTTAAGAGAGCCAGCTTACCAGCACACTACTAGTGTAGCTACTAAACTTGTGTTACCTCAGAATTCTAACATGAGAAAGTCCTCCAAACCCTCACCAAAACAAGGAGTAAAAGAAAGGAGCATGACCAGAGAAGATGAAGATGAAAGACCTTTCCATGCTCCTTACAACTGATGGAAAGGCTTCTGATTTATCACTGGAAAAATTAAACTCATCTAGGAAGGTCTCAAATACCCCCAAGAATTCTGGTTTCCTTTCTCTTTCAGTCCACAAGAGCTCATAATTTCAAATGTTGAGTTGAGAACACAGCTTCCCTTCTGGCCTAAATTTAATGACTTATTTTTTTAATTGAACAAATACATATTGAGTACTCACCACATGCCAGGCATGAAGGCAAAAACTATAGGGTATCAGTTGCAAAATATCCCAAGTTCTCCATTTCGCCTATATCCAAACCCTTTGTAATTTGACATTTTGGTTTCCCTACAAAGGGGTGAAGTTTATTTCCCCACCCCTTGAATCTGATCTGGTCTTGAAATTTGCTTTGACCAACTGAATACAAAGGAAATGAGTGTGCTAAATCTAAATTTAGTCTTAAGAGGTCTTGTCCCCTCATGCTGGTCTTTGCCTTGAGATACAGGGAGCCCACAGCCAAATCATTCAAGCCAAATTTATTCTAAACCATCTTACCCCCAATCAACCCTACAGCTAACTGAAAGCATGTGAATGAGCCCATCTGAGATCAATGAGCTTCACCCAGAACAACAGAACTGAGTCTGGACAATCATGTAGATTCTTGTGAAATAATAAATGATTAATGTTGTTTCTTTAAATAATTTATTGAGGTGAAATATACATAATATACAAGTAACTATTTTAAAATGAACAATTCAGTAGTATTTAGAACATTCACAATATTGCACAACTACCACCTCTGTCTAGTTCCAAAGCATTTTAGCCACTGAAAAGGAAAATCTGCATCCATTGAGCAATGTTTCCCCCATTTCCCCCTCCCTGCAGCCCCTGACATTCACTAATCTGCATTCCATCTCTATGGATTTACCTATTCTAGGTATTTCACATAAATGGGATCATACAGTATGTGCCATTTTATACCTAGCATGTTTTGGGGGCTCATCTACATTGTAGCCTATATCAGCACTTCATTCTTCTTTGTGGCCAAATATTATTCTATATACACCATAATTTTTTTTTATCCATTCATCTGTTGGGCATATGGGCTATTTCCACCTTTTGGCCATAGTGAATAACGCTGCTCTGAACATACATATACATATACATATACATATACATATACATATACATATACTTGTTTGAGGACCTGTTCCTGTTATTCGGGGTATATTCCTAGGAGTGGAATTATAAGACAATATATATTCCATGCTTAACTTTTTGAGGAGACATCAGACTGCTTCTCACAGCAGCTGAACTGCTTTACATTCCCACAAACAATATACAAACATTTCAGTTTTTCCACATGCTTGCAAGCACCTATTTTCCTTCTTTCTTATTATTATAGCCATGCTAATGGGTATGAAAGTGGTACTTCAGTATAACCTTGATTTTTATCTCCCTAATGACTAAAACTATTGAACATCTCCCCAGATGATAGTGAAATTTTAAAGTGGTTTATTATGTAGCATTACCTAACTAATGGGAGGGAATAAAGGTAAGCAAAATCAGAATGTCCTGGCCTCATGAAACAAACAGTGTAGTAATAGTGACAGACTATAAACCTATTAATTGTACAAGTAAAGGTATAGTTATAACTGTGGTTAATGCTATGAAGGAGAGGTCTTCAGCATGGTGATAGCACACAGAAGCCCTGGAGTGGAAAGTCATGGGAGGTTCTTTTGAAGAAATGACCATTGTACTAAGATCTAAAGAATGAGTAGGATATCAAGAAGGGAATGAAAAGAACATGTAAAAATACTGGGAGGGAGCAAGGCAAAAAGAAAGTAGAGAATGCTAAAGAAACCAAAGATACAGGTACAAGATGAGGCAGGAAATACAAGTAGAGGTCAACCACGTAGGGCCTTGAAGATCAAAGATTTATCTTTGTCCAAGAGCAGTGGGATACCATTAAGGGTTTTTAAAGTTTTAAAACAAGTGTATGTTTTTAAAAAATGACTATCATTACAGGGTTGAAAACAGAATGAAGGAGGGAAAGAGTATATGTTGGAAAATCATTCCGAAGATTATTGTAATGGAGCAGAAACTTTGATTTGGTAGTGGTGGTAAATATGGCTAGATGAAAATATTCAAAAAGTATTTCCATAAATTCAACTGGCCTTAGAGATGGCCAGTTAGGGTGAATTGAGAAATTTGTGGAAGGTGAGTAACTCTTTAGAAGTACTTTTACAGTTACAACATCATCTTCCTGAGCTCATCACATCTAATCACTCACAAGCCAACTGGTCAGGGTCCATTCTGAGATTTCCTGCCAGCAGCTCATTCTGAGTCTTGCTTAGCCTAGACTTGTTTGGAAGCTAAAGAAGACTCCTACTCCGAGTCACACTGAGCAGAAGACTGCCTCTCTCTTGGAGAGGGAGTAATTTTAATATATTAGAGTATGAAGTGACATTTGCTCTAAATAGTAATTTAATCTAAATAGAATCCAGCCAGAAAGGACATAGAACTCCTGTTAAGTCAGATAAATTTCCTTAGTGTGCCAAAATTATCTGGACTAGAGAAGATTTTAGCCAAGTATGAACTATATCTTTTCATTCAACAAACTTTCATTGAACTTCATAACATTGTCTCTTGAGAGGTAGAGATGCACAGTAAAATAAAATACAGTCATTTTCCCCACGGAATTTATAACATAAAAAGGAAGACAACTAATCTCTAATACTATGATTTGTCAGGCCTGGGTCAGACACCCACTATTAGTTCCATGGAATTTGGTCAAATCTATCCAAACTATGTGGATTGAGAGTAGGGCATGAAAAAATCATAGGTGCTTACCCAACCATGCAAAGGGCTTTAACTTCATCTGAAGGACAAGGTCAGTCACTGAAGGATTGCAAGCAGGAGAGTGGAATGATGAGATTCTCATTTCAGAAAAATCTAAGTAGCACTGTAAAGCAAATGGGTCAGAGGAATTCAAATTCAAGGCAATTAGAGCTCCTATAGTTGTCCAGGGGACAGTGGTTAGACCTAAGCAATGGCCATGAGGACAGGAAATCATCTTCCCTTCCTGAGATCATTAAAAAGCCCATCAGCCAGCCACAATGACATGGATTTTTGTCCAGTTTCCTCCTAGATTTTAGGCAGCAGAAGTCAAAGATATCAGAGATACAAGTCAGAAATGGTTCTTTGCTGGCAGACACATCTAAAAGAATAGACCAGATTTCAAACCAATCAGCAACTTTGACTCTGACTCTATAGGGATTCAGGAAAACTCAACCACACATGCTTATGCTTCCCATTACCAATATAAAGGTCCTTGATATAGTTTCTTTACATGCATCTGAAGAGTTATCTTCCAATTTATTCAACTGGAAATAGAAACTGGGGCAATGAAGAGTCATTGTTTGTCCCTGATTTCAGTTTGGGGCATCAACCCACACAATGTTGCCTTAGGAAAGCTCTAGATATAATGGTGTTAAATATGTACAGTATCTTCAGCTTACAAAAACACTTTCTGATATGTTAATTCATTAAATCTTTCCGGCAACTCTATGAGAGAGGCAATAGATCCCCATTTATAAAAAATCAGAAGGCGGGGGGGTGGGGAGGCTAGTGAATTGCCCTGGGTTCTATGCTAGTAAGTGGCCAGTGGGGGAAGAGGGCAGGTCTTTGGGCTAGTCTTATATCTTCTGTGAAACCTACTTAAAAGCATTTTTTTAATGTTTGTTTATTTTTGAAAGAGAGAGAAAGAGAGAGTACGAGCAGGGGAAGGGCATAGAGAGTGGGAGACACAGAATCTGAAGCAGACTCTAGGCTCTGACCTGTCAGCATAGAGCCTGATGTGGGGCTCAAACTCATGGACCGTGAGATCATGACCTGAGCCAAAGCCAGTTGCTTAACTAACTGAGCTACCCACGTGCCCCATGTGAAACCTACTTAATGAGTAATGGTTGTGAGTAAAGACCCTGGAGCCAAATTACCAAGTTTGAAATCTTAGCTTGCTACTGAGTGTTTTAAGCAACATATTATTATATATCATTGGCCCTCAGTCTCCTTAACTGTAAATAGAAATTGAAAAGAAAAATCTGCTGAAGAGGGTTGTTGTGAGGATTAATTGAGTGAATAAAAATAAATAAGGTGACTTTATAATATATTGTCTAAAATAAAACACTTCCAGGGGCACCTGGGTGGCCCAATTGGTTGAGCATCTGACTTCAGCTCAAGTCATGATCCCACAGATCATGGGTTCAAGCCCTACATCAGGCTCTGTACTGACAGCTCAGAGCCTGGAGCCTGTTTCAGGTTCTGTGTCTCCCTCTCTCTCTCCCTGCCCCTCCCCAACCCACACTTTGTCTCTGTCTCTCTCTCAAAAATAAACATTAGAATTTTATAAAATTCAAAGTAAAATACTTCTGAAAGTGAAAAGAAACATTAAAAATAAATAAAATACATATTATTTCTAAAATATTTAGACTGGTCAATAACATTTTTTATTTATTGGTGGATTATAAATAGTTCTATTCAAAATTATTTCAGAAATTAATTTTTTAAAGAAAATAAAATAATACATATCCATACACATTAAAGCCAAAATTTTTTTTTGAATTTCTTTATATTGATTTTCTGAACATTTAGAAAAATGATATAAGCAGAATAGTTATTCCCGGTACAAAGGCACATATTTTAAACAGTTTCTTCACCATATTTGTCGCCAGTACCTGTAGGCTTGTAGCTTGTGTCCCAGGCCCTGACACATCTGCCTGGTCACCAAGTGGCCAGTAGGAACAACAAACGGTTTCCTCTCCCCCAACTCCACCCAACCTGGAAGGAGTGAGCTGTCTCTACATGTTCCTGCCTGGGAGCACTTCATTTTAACAGTGAGCATTCTGAATGCAGACCATGAAAATTAAGTGTTACTTATATTGTGTCTGGAAGGTGCTGGAAGACAGAGCTGGGTTATCATTGGTTGATTCTACCATAGGTTAGCAAAGCAATGATAGAAAGTTATTCTGACCTATTTTAATGCAGCTATCAATAAAAATATTGTTAAAAAATGAAAAATCCAAGATCAATGCTAAACTGAACAGAACACCGCAGGTCTCCCTTCAGGTAAACTAGCCATAGAGTCACCTAAGAATACAGCACCAGAACAGAGTCCGGCTCACAGTAAGCACTGAGTAGTGCTAGCTATCTTTATTGGGTTAGCCCTGAGTGTTGCTGTTATCCATTTTTATGCATTTACTGTCAACATTGTGCTGTGCTTTATCAACATCATCTTGTTTAATTTTTCCCAAACCTCCCCCTTTCGCATGTGTTTACTTTATTTACACCAACTTTCTCTTCCTATTCCCTATCCCTGTAGTATTTTTAGTAAGAACCACAATGTATCAGACAAAAATTCTGCACTAAATTATATATCCCAGACGTTTCATATGTGTTAGTCACCTCCAACCCAACACTCTAAATTCCGAGGTCATGGGCCAACGGATCAATCACAGCTCTCAGATATAAGCAATAGGAACCAGCTTTGACTAATTCAAGCAGAAAAAAGAACTTATTAAAATATATTACATAAGTCACAAAATTTTCAGGAGCTCTAATCTATAGGCTTAGAGGCTATACAGCCAAAAATGAGGCCGCAGATCCCACCACAGAACTGATTGGTCTTATGAAGACAAATTCCCAGCATCAGTGGACACAGGCCTCCCAATGCACACCCCCAACAGCCCCATTGCCGGACACTGAACACTGTAAATGGGACTGTTGCCAGAACCACCTCAGAAATCTCTCCATAGCTGCTGCTGTCACCACCACCCTCCCTAAGGCAAAATTCAAGCGTTCTAAGTTTCTTTGTTTTAATCGGCTTCCAAAAAAGAGGTGACTGCCCCTAGATGGTAGAATCTAGATATCTTGGTCTGCTTGGGCTGCTCTAAGAAAATACCATGGACTGGGTGGCTTAAACATCAGACATTTATTTCTTGCGGTTCTGGAAAGTGGGAAGTCTAAGGTCAAAGAACTAGCAGATTTGGTTTCTGGTGAGGGCCCTCTTCCTAGCTTGCAGACAGCTCCCTTCTTGCTGTGTGATCACATGGCAGAAAGTTGAGAGAGAGAGTGTGAGAGAACAAGCTCTCTGGTCTCTTCTGAAGACTCTAATCCCATGGGGTTCCACCCTCATGACCTCTTCTAAACGTAATTATGTCCCAAAGGCCCCACCTCCAAATACCAATTACATTGGGGGTTAGGGCTTCAATATATGAATTTTGAGGAGACCCAGTTGTTCAGTCCATAGCACCAAGTCATATGCCCATACTCCAGCTGCAGAAAAGGCCAGGAAAACAAGCATTTGGCATTTTCACATTCTTTGGTGATAGAAAGACATTGCTTCATAAGATGAAAGCTCCCCACCCATAGGTAGGGTTTTAAGCACGGGAAACTCAAAAATCATGACAAATGTCTTCTATCGCCATGGGCTCGCATTTCTTTAATATCCTTCTCAGAACCGAGCACCATCAAACCCTGAAGAGTTGCTGACATCATAAATTATATGTGACATTATAAATTATGAATGTGATGCCACAAGAACCAATTTAATTAATTAATTAATTAATTGCCTCTGACAATACAGAGGTTCAAGTAGTCTACAAATTTTCTGATAAACTCAGAAAAAAAGGAGACAACCATACCTACTGTAAAAATGCTTTGGTCTCTGTACTTTAAGGCAAAGTAGGAAAAAAGTAATAGAAGGGAAAATGTGTCTCTGTATCCATTAATTAAATGACTGCTTCCCGGTAGAACACTTGACACCTTAATAGTTATGTTCAATTAAATCTCAAATCCTTCCCACCAGATCCTCCTGATTTCAGGACTACTGAAGCAACAGGCATCAGGGTATGGCTTTTTTAGTATTATAGTGTTGAACAAAAAACACAAGAGAAATGATCATTAAAAATCTCAAGGACCATAATCCAAAGAAAAGCTGAAGAAAACAAAATATACAAGTTGACCCTGAATAACTTGAAATGAAAGACTTCAACTATCACTCATCACACCAACCAAGGCAGCAAAACTGAGTCACATGACTTAATATAGGGTTGGAGTGGTTTGCTGGACTCTGAGAACTCACCAAACACTTACATGCCAGGCACTTTTCTTGGTACTTTGATGACAAATCAAAGTACATAAAATGTCATCTCTAATGCCTCCAAACTTATAATCTACAGGAAATGAGACATCAAGAATTCAAACTGCTTAGATAAATAGAACATAATAGATGCCCTATGGGGGTTGCACCAAGTGCATGAGGATTCGGTGCAGGGAGAGAACACGGGACTCAAGAAAGGCAAATGGCAGGACAGAACACAATTCCAAAGCCTCCTTCATGACTGCAAGTCATTTTCACAAGTTATCAAAGAGATTTAAGGCTAGACCAGATCCTATAACTTACCCAGGACAATCCCCTCTTCTTTGCACTTAAACAATGGGAGGCTTTCAACTCAGTGAGTAGCAGTACCAGAACTTGAACGCAGATTTCCTGACTCCAAAACCTGTGCGAACCCTCTATAATCATGAGATATTTAAGGAAAAGAAATGTTTCCTGTCTTTTCCTGACCACATAAACACTACTTATGTCCTTATCCCTAAATATGGAGAAAGGTCATTTGATCTTGCAACTTGGTGGTGTGGCACTGAGGTGCAAATGTTTTGGGAGGAGGGTGATCACAGTGACTCTGAGGGACTGACCTGGTATCCTGAAGAGATAACTGCTTAGTTTAGCTGAGACACTGACAGACCCACTGTTCTATAAAAGTCCCTCAGCACATAGCTGTCCGGCACAGTTGGGAAGGGTGCAGAGATTGCCAATGTCTGATCCAGGGGACTGAGGCTCTGAAGTGAGAATTGAAAATTCAGTCTGAAATTGAGCTGGTTTGGCTATAGTCCTGCCTGAGCAGGTATGAACTCAGGTGTCTCAGCTTCATGATGTCGTCAGGTGACACCCAAGGACACAGTGTGAAGTAAGCTTGGCAGCAACATGGAAAAACATGAGAACACCACACAGCTTGTCCACAGCCAAGAAATCAGAGCCACAGAGGCTTAATTGGGCTTCGAAATGAGGACTTCACAAAGGGGGAGGTTGATTCCCCTTTGGTTCTGTTCTCTCCAACTCTGGCAGAAGATCCTGCCCAGTAATTAGCTGGTAATATTCCACATCATTTCTTTCCCAGGAAGTTTCAGAGCTTCATATACCCTTGATAGACTCATGCTAATTTTTCTTTTCTTCCACTCTCTGGGCATGGTGTTTTTTCTGTTTTTGTTTTGTTTTGTTTATTGTTTGGTTCTGGTCCCCAAAGGAGTTAATTGTTCTCATTCACTAATCTAATGGACTCCCCTCTTGATTTTCAGATATTTTCTTTCTTTGATATCATGACCATGAACCAGCTGTTAGCAAGTACTGGAGTTCCTAGGTCTCCATGGTGTCACTAAGCTACTTGTTGGAATGTAGGAGACACAGAAATCCCCATGTCATCACCCCATTGGCATAAATAGTTGTGACTGGTTTGCTCTTGATCCTACTAGCACTTTTGCTGTCACCAAAAACAAATGATTTTCAGTACTTAATAACTTGCTCCAATTATCCCATCTGCGAGTTCCCATATCCTTAACTATCATAAAATCTGTGAAGATAACTCTATAATAATTTCCATGAAAGCTGCATGGCATGTCTTTTTACGGAACATTCCCTTACCCAGGCATTACACTCAGGCTCCTCTTCATGTTGACCAGATTGAATTCAAGAGAGAAGGGAAAAGCAGACTCTACCTGAAGCCCAAACGTTTCTGAGTTATGATTGCTGGTGGTGGGGAGACAGTAATCTCTGAGATAAGAATCAGTCATAATGGCACTTTCTAGATGCAGGTACTATGCCAGATGCCTTGGGAGTACCACACAAATCATTGCTTTTGTCCCTAAATCCTTTGTACTGGTGCATCAGAAGGCACTGAGAAGCAAACTGGTTGGTATGACTTGGAAAGAGGAAGCCATGGAGACCCCTGGGTCCATGTCTAACAAGCTGAGTGTGCCTCAGTTTCTTCCATCATCTTCCCACAGGGCAGATAGACTGGAAAAGATCTTACCCAGAAGCTTTACAGTGTCTACAAATGCAAGAATCCTTTATACAGGACATTTATCTTTGAGTTCATGACAGCAAGTGGGTTTTCTTCTCACCAGTGATACTCCCTTCCGGCGAAGGAGTTTCAGCTGGGTTCAGAATCAGGACAGAATGATCAGAAGTGACTGTCCTCCCTCCTCCAGCCCTGCAGGCACGTCCAGTCTGTCTTGCCGGCAAGAGAAAGTGCACCAAGTGTACGCCACTCTCTGCTCTCTTTGTGGCTCTCAGGCTCCCAGTCCCCACATCTAGGCCTTTGGGGAAGCAAACTGATCAGTATGACAATCTTTTTGTTCACATGTTACAGAATAAATTAAAGCAAGAGAGATCTGGGTTAGATAACAATTTAGAGTAAGGAAGAATTTCCTAACTGAGAGTTTGAACATGAAAACATTGACAGAATATTCCTCTTGACTCCTTTAAAATTAAGATTGATATAATCCTCTCATGTGCTATGAAATCAGATTACGGAAGAAAGAGACACTCACATTTCCTGTTGAGATGTTATTAATGTGTCACACACTTATACACCAGGCACCATGAGGGAGGTATTAATGTACCCATTTTACAGGTGAGGAAACAAGGGCTTTCTCAAATTCATAGATCTGAATAGAAAGTCAGAATTCATGTTTTTTTCAATATAATAATTTACCCAAACAGAACCATGGTATCATTTCATTAAATGCCCTATTTACAATTGCCTATCACCATCTGACCCTCTAATTCTTGGCCAATAGACCAATATTTGTCTTGCTGGAAAACATTAGAGGTTTCTAAATATCTTGGGGATTAAAAGCACTTTAGAAGAAAGAAAAGCAAAAAAGTAAAATAAAATAATCGGCCAAGAAAAATCTTTGAAGAAACGATGGCCTGGCAAGGAGAATAGGGGACAGTCCCCTGGGGACAGTCTCGTGAAAGCTGTCTCAGCCACAGATGCTGGGGCTGTCTGACGAGCTCAGGGAAGGAATGAAGAACCGAGCAGGGATATGGAGTCCCAACACAGGTAGCAGTCCTCCACTCTACACACTAGAAGGAATGGTGGCAAATCCTCTGTGGCCAACAGAGATCTTGGGAGCTTAGAAATTAAGTTCACATAAGCTGGTGCAGGTTCCTCTGATCAGCTCATCCCACCACGGCTCCCTTGACTGCCAGGATCTAGAATAAACAGGCCAGGTTCAGTTTAAGGAGGTCCCAAGTCCATGCTGGTACAAGCATGATTTTCTCATGTCATCTCAAGACAAGGTACTTTTCTGAAAGTGTGGTCACTTAGCATTTAAGATGTCTATGAAAGGACTGGCCCTCACTGACCACCCATGTCCCTCTAACCCATCCTTGCTTGGTTTTCAGAGGTGGCTGGCAGATAGCGTTCTCTCCAGGGAAAATATGTGGCCACTTGCTGCTACCTCCCACTCCCTCGCCCTAGCACACAGCACCAATTGATCATAGTGTTCTTCCCCGCTGAGACCAGATGCAGCCTCAGAATCCTTCTCCACACAGCTCTGGGCAGCCACCACCAGTCATTTGGAATTGGCATTCAAAGAGACATCTATTTTGCCAAGTTGTCCTAGGGGCTGCTGCACCGTGTTTCCAAACTCCCCGTCAAATGTTTTTGTGTGTCCACCCTCCCAGAATCTGAGTCATTATTCAAAGAAACATCCAATAGAGGATGAAAGAAGAGCTTTGTTCAATACTACCCTAAGAAAAAAGACTTGCACATAATTTAATTAAGCATTCGACGACAACAACAGCAAAAATACACTGTGTGCTTCTATATGCCAGGCACTGTGCTATTCTTTACAGATACAAAGAAGAGTAAGACATAGTTCTAAAAAGAGATAGAGACCAGTAAATCATGATGCATTCTCTGGTAGCTACATCTCAATCAGTAAGGCCAAAAGGAGACATAGCCTTATCTCCTGACATACATACACATGCAGAAACACACACACTTCCACACA
The DNA here is from genome assembly GCF_008692635.1 of Crocuta crocuta. Taxonomy (NCBI): domain Eukaryota; kingdom Metazoa; phylum Chordata; class Mammalia; order Carnivora; family Hyaenidae; genus Crocuta; species Crocuta crocuta. Next base: position 1,991,214 of record NW_027529525.1, on the reverse strand, counting down.
CTCTCCGCTAACTGCCTGAGGCACCTCATCCTCCCCTCTTATTTCCCAGCAAGTATTAGTCTAGCTTCAGAAAGCTACCAGCTAATTGAACAAGAGACCTCTGTGACCTTGGGCTAACTGGAATATATGGAAACTAGGGATTAACACAGTAACATATGATTGGTGAAGAGTTCCACTTGGCTCTCCAGTTTCCAGATTTTTCTCCTGGACTTCTTGAAACTTCACTAAGAAAACTTTTTTCGCAGCCCAAGTATGTTGATTTCAGCATCCCTACTTCGGACTAATTACTAAGGACTCATCTCAACCTTTATGGTACATAAGAATCACCATGGGATTTGTTAAAATGCAGATTCTTATTCATGAAGTCTGGGATTTATTCCACCTCTGTATCTCTTTGGGCTACATTTTGAGGAACGCTGGGAGTTAGTATTATAGTGTAGTGGTCAAATACAAGGGCTCTCCTTGAATTCAAGACCAGTTGTGTGACTTCTGCCAAATTACTTATCCTATCTTTGCCTTAGTTTCTGAATCAATAAAATGGGGATATATATGGTTCTTGTAAGGATTAAATGAGAAAATATGTGTTAACTGTTTGAATAATGCCCAGATATAGCAAGCACTCATTAAATATTAGATAATTTTAGTATTTCTTCAAGTCAGTTTTATGCCTTACTAATTCTCTCTTCTGTTATGTCCAGTCCATTATGTTTAGCCTTGTTATTTCAACAACCTTGTATTTCATTAATTGATTCTCTTTTATAATATCCCATTCTTGATTTGTGACATCTGACTCTTATTTGGTAAGCTCTGTTCTTGTTTTATAGATACTTTCACTCCTTTATCTCTTTGATGCTATTAAATTATAGTTACATTTTTAATCATGTAAAACTGCTACATTTTCTTTACTTTCCTTACTCAAATGTAAACTCTGTTTTCCCTTTATATCTGGAGCTTTTTAGCTTTAGAACTCATTATGGCCAAGATATTTTTCAAAACTCTATGCTGGATTAGATTTCCATACACAAAGTTTGTGAAGGACACAGTGCCGGTATACAGTCTTGCTCAGAGAGCTGTGCAGAGAACACCTTGCCGGGAGGGACCATTTCAGAACTTGTTCCTGCAGGAACAGCACAGTTATAGCCCTTAGGTCTGTCACTGTTCTGACTCCTGGGCTGGTGCTGGCTGCTCAGCTCCAACTTCTAGAGGTTTCCATTTGTAGGTTAGCAGGGCATATCTATCCCTAACCAGTCTCTGGCCTCATGCAGGCCCACCTCCTTGGAGCCTCTTCTTGTAGCTTCCAGGCTTAGCCTTTATTCAACTGTTCTGGGCCCTTCCTGGGACTTTTTTTGTCCTCTGTACTCAATATTACAATTACATTTAATGACAAAAGATATTTGCTATCAGAAATACTTAACGAGAAGTTTGCTTTCCCCTCCGTTTCTCTAGATCCTCAAGTTGCAGAGGCTTCCAAACTTGCCACCCTCTACTCTTTCAAAAACCTTCAATCCCTCCAATCCCCTTATTTACCCTCTACAGTAATCCTTGCAAGAGACACCCCTACCAGAAGCTATTTGGGCTTGGGCAACACTGACCACTTGGCAGGACAGTGGGTCTTGAATTCCAGAAGTGGGGGTGGGGGACGGGGACAATAAAAGTGCCAGGAAGTAAAAGAGACTGCCACGTTCAAATAGATCTCAGCTCTCTGCACCTGTTCCCCTTGCTCTATGGTTTTCTCTTTATAATAACTAATGGATTCCCCTACAAGATGTAGGTTGGACATAGCACTGCAGAACTTGTTAGCCATCATGACACTATCACGATAGACACCCTTTTCCTCTCTTGTATGGTATGGACCAGACTTAATAACTTTTTCTTCTTCCAATGATGTGTATTTGAAAAAGTTAACTTGTGCATGTGCACATGTGTGTGTGCGTGTGCACATACACACACACACACATTTCTAAAGATAAAATAAATAAATTGTGTGGTAATAGTGGCTGCCTTCTTCCACGATTCATTTCCCCCTTTTCCATATGCTCTCTGCCTACATAAGTACCTTTAGCCTGTTCATTAATTCTCTGGTAAATGTATTCAGTTCTTCCCTCTGTTCCTTTTTTCCAACACTCCAGTTGCATTTTAGAAGTTTAACTCTAACCTTATGCTCTCTGTCTCTCTAGCCCTGCAGTGATTGTCACTATCTTTCTGTGTTTCTCTTTCCTCAAAGTCTTGTAAAATATAACATACTGTGAAACAGTGGTGTTCCTGGGATTTAGCATTTGGGGTGGCAGATGGGGTGGTAATGAATCTGATTGTGGGGGCTGGGTACATCCCCCAGTGCTCCCAACCCATTGCATACATTTTGAATTAGAAATATTAAAGATAATCGTAGTAGAAGCACTTTAATGTGCCATTTAATCTATTTAGGAGTAGATAAGAAACTTTTTACCAATACTTATTCCAACATGACAAACATATAGCTAAACAAAATCCCCTTCGTAGCAAATAGCCATGAGAGATTTAGCTTTTGTGGTCTCACTACAACTTAACCATTAGAGAAGAATGCATTGCCAAAGGGGTAGCACCAGTTCAAGAAGCTGAGATTGGCTGCCAACCATGTTTCATTAGATTCTCCTGTTGAAACCTGGATACCACATACTCTTCTCATCCCAACTCTCTTCAGACCCATTTTTTCATAAACCAGGACAGCCGTTGCTTAAACTTAGTATTGTAATTCCTCCTTTTTACTTATCCTCCACCTATATTATAAACTCTCTTAAGGACAAGGACTATGTTAAACTCCTGCAATGGGATGCATGATGTGCGCAGTTAGTGGAAAGTGAGTTATATTTATAGAGAAGCACACTATCCAGGCATTTCACTTACATACTCTCATCTATTCATCACAGCAACTTAGGTCCAGAGATGTCAACTGGAAGTCACTAGGGTAAGTAATTTTACCGAGATCACAATGAGAGTAAGAGAGTCTGGATCAAAATCCCAAATCATCTTGACTGTAAGACATATATTCTTTATACCACGTCATGCCACTCAGTGCTGAATGAACGCTTGATGAGTGATGAATGAATGAGTGAGTCCTGGACCCAAGACACTTCAGTAGTGCCAGCTGAACTTGATTACAAAATAAAGGGTGGTCACTTAACTACAGATGTGAAAAATAGGAGAGTTCTGGGGGAAAAGCAACAATATTGGGTTCTAATTTTTTTTAATGTTTACTTTTTGAGAGAGAGAGACAGAGTGTGAGTGTGAGGGACAGAGAGAGGGAGACACAGAATCTGAAGCAGGCTCCAGGCTCTGAGCTGTCAGCACAGAGCCCAATGCAGAGCTTGAACTCACGGAATGTGAGATCATGACCTCAACCAAAGTTGGACTCTTACCCAACTGAGCCCCCAGGTGCCCCACATTGGGTCTAAATGAAAAATTTCAGCATTTAAGTATGTAAAACATGACACAGCAACAATTCTTCTTACAAGGCTAGAAGGCATATCAGTTTATTAGCCCATCTGACAATGGATTGAATGGAAACAGACTAAATAGGCCGATGTCATATGAGCTGTTATTGTCCATCTAGAATTAGAACCACAAGACTTGAAAGCTGCATTCTCAGCTCACTAATCCATAATTTTTCAAATACTAATGCACAATTCTTTTTCCCAAGAATTAATGAAACTGTGCACCAGGAAGCAAACTTTCTTATCAATTACTCAATATTGAATACCTGTCTAGGATAAACACTGAACGAGTGCCTTTGGGTTTTCTAGAGTAGAAAAACAGACTTCAGTTCTACCCTCCTTTGTGATGTAACCATAGTGAAGTTAGAGGATTACATCAAGCACTGCAGTGGGTATAGAATATCCTAATTATGGTTCCAAATTGCACTAAATGCTTTTCTAAATAGCAAAAACCCCAGATAAATTCATTTGAAGGGACATATAAAATTGCAGTCATAGGGAAATAAATATTTCATTAGCAAATCTTTCCATTTTGCCTGGCCCCTTCTAAGTAACTTTTAGATCACTAAAGACACACACACACACACACACACACACACACACACACACAAACTTCTATGGCTTATGAAAAAGGGAAAAAACATTTCCATTATGTTCTGTGTCTTTTGAAGAATTCCCTGAGGAATTCTTCTAAAGTTGAGGCAAATCAGCATACACAAATACATCCATTTACAATCTCCTTGGAAACTAGAATTGCTGGCCAATTCAGGCAGCAAGCAACAAAATGTTTTCTCCAGGTTTACTTGAAGGGAGAAAAATATTGTGAATATGCAAAGGAAGGTATATGTTGAGTTTCAGGGTTTTATGTGCTATCCTCTAGAGGCCTATATTTCCATACACCAGCAAGACTGATGCCTTATGCCAAGACTACTTGCTGTGCCATCAAAATGAAATAAGCCAAAGAAAAATGATGATAATAAAAATGACTACCATCTATAGAGCACTTAGCAGGTGCAGACACTAGACTAAGTGCTTTACTTATATTATCTCATGTAATTCTAACAACCACCCTAGGAAGTAGGCATTACCTCTGTCATTTTACAGAACAGGAAATGGAGGCTCAGTGATGTTAAGGAACTCACTTAAGGTCACACAGCTAACAAGTAGTAAGGTTGGGTGGACATCACCTCAGTTCTGTGTTCTCTGACTCTAAAGCCATGCAACAGCTCCTGCGCTCTAAACACAATGCCACATTCCCACAGTTGTGTTGTCAGTAAAACCAACTTGACTGTCCCTCCACAGCTCAATGATGTAGTTAATGTCAAACTTCAGGTGGTATTTTCCACTGAAAATGCTTAAAAGCCACCTCAGATTTTCAGTGGAAACACAGAACCACTAAAATAAAGAAGCTGTAACCACAGATCACATGACCACTTATTTACCTGTTCCTCGTGACTCACTTCTGCACAAATCTATACTGTAAGGAGAAAGCCACAAGGAGGAAAGTAAATTATTTGTGCTCTACCCCTGGATGGACAAAACATTCAGAGGCGTCCCGACACACTCACGCACACACAAATGGAAAAAACAGATTTGTTTTGACAGCCTATTATACTACAAAACTATTTATGAATGTAAGCTGCAGCAAAGTGCATCCATCTTCCAAAAGCACACGCACTCCGCCAAAGACTGCTTAGATGTGGGGAAGGTGAGAATACCCCTTCAAAGTGAATTGCCCTCAGGCTAAGGGGGTGCACAAGCGGGAAGCCTCCGTTTCCATTTTTTATCAGGATTTCTTGTAATGTCGCTCTTCGCACAGAACACTCTTATTTTTCACATCCCCTGTTAAGTGACCACCCTTTATTTTGCAATCAGAGAGTCGAGCTGGCAGAACTGAAGTGGCTTGGCAGCGGCAGAGATGCAACTCAACTGAACAAACAGATTCTTAAGTGATGCTTAGATGGAAGAACTTGGACAGGATTCAGATTTTTTTTTAATTCATTTAAATGTGTGATTGAATCCTGCTCGTTACCCTCTCGGCAGAATATTATATATTCAGCTCTTTATTGTATAATAATGTTGAGGATGGGAAAGAAGAAAGGTACAATATTACCCACTTGTCTTATTATAGAAGAAGAGCAGCTTTGTTTATGTCATAAACAATAGTCAATAAATGCATATAACAAGTTAATTTTTCACAGTAATCCATACCCAGAACTTGAAATATGTTATTTTGTTCTTTGGTCCAAATTTCTTGAGACAAATAAATCCTTCTGTATAGTAATCATACTAAAATCTTGGAGCAAACAGTGTGTAGGAGCTTACAGGCCCAATGACAGAATGTTACTTAGTGCAGATTGGTGACAGGTTAACTGGCCACACATCTGACCCAACTCTTCCTCTCACCACTCCAGCCAGGCAGACCCTCTTACTTTCCATGACTGTCCCAAGTATGCTGCCTCCTGCTCGGCCTCAGGATCCTTACACTTACTCTTTCCTCTGCCCTAGATATCCACATGACTTAAATCCTCACTTCTTTCAAGTGCCTGCCCAAATGTTGTTACCTTATATCTTCACACATCATTCTCTATCCTCCTAACTCACTTAATTATTTTCTACAGATTGGAATCTTGTGATATATATTTATTTGATTCTTGACTTTCTTCTCCCAATCCTTTGTTCACTGCAGCGACCCCAGCACCAAAAATGGTACTCACACAAAGCGAGCACTCATGAGTGAATGAATTTCACCAGAACCAGTTCAGGGCTGGAAAGCAGGCTAGGGTGGCTGCCTAAGGTGTCAGTCTATAAAAGGGGGCACCAACATCATTGGAATAGCAATGCAATGGAGAGTATTTATTTTAGAATTCTCATGAGAAATCTTTTGAATGTTTAGGAGTATTTTGATGAGCCACATGGGACTGGGGAAGGATGAGCCTCCCCACATGGAGGTATTAGATGAACTACTCTCTAAGGAGGATAAATACAATTAGTTGTAGGGCTTTTCTTCTACTGAGTAGAGTTCACACGATTGGGTCAAAGCAGAATTGCCTGAGTCTAACTAAGGCCCAAAACAGCCACCAGTGGTTTTCCCTTCCCTCTCTTCCTTATGTCCTGCTCAGCCCCTCTTCCGAATCAATGTTGCATGAATAGTTAAATAACCCTGGTTTGAAGAAGTGCGGTCATCAGTCTTTCCTGTGTATCCACATACCTCTCTTCCATTCAAGGACCTACTGTGCTTCTCAGTTACTTTTTGGATCCCATTCAAACTCCTCAGCTTTGGCACCAATCCTTAGAAGCCAAGTATATTACCTTACGTGGCATAAGGCCCTTTGCATAGAGAATTAAGATTATAGACCTTCAAATAGAGAGTTTAGGAGATTCTTCAATTGGGCTCAATGCAATCACAGAGGTCCCTGAAAGTAGAAGAGAAAAGCAGAAGAATGAGAGAGATATAGCAGAAAAGGGAAGCACTGGAGTGATTCAAGATGGAAGAAAGACTCAAAGTGCCATTTGTTGGCTTTGAAGACAGAGGAAGAGGCCATAAGCACAGAATGTAGGGGGCCTCTAGAAACTGAGAACTACCTCCCTCCAACAGCTGGCAAGGAGGCAGAAACCTCAGTCCTATAGCCACATGGACGCCAACTCTGCTACAACCTGAATAAACCTGGAAGCTGATTCTATCCCAGAGCCCAGTGGTACCAACACCTTAACCTTAGCCGTATGAACTTGAAGCAGAGAAACCAGTTGAGCCCACTGGGTTTCTGACCTACAGAACCATAAGATAACTTTGGGTCATTGAAACTGCTAAAGTTGTGGTAATTTATTATGGCAACAACAGGAAACTAATTCAAGACCTTAATGAACTGAATCCAACTTATATACCTAAAACATCACTTCGCTCTGAACCGTGAATCCACTGCTTCAGTCAACCTGGTGGTCTCCTTTCAGCACATAAACATGCTGTTTGTTATTAATCCCGCACTGTGTCTGCATTCAAGCTGTTCTCCTGCCACACCAACGCAAATCCAGTCCTCCAAGGTTGAGTCAGACCCACACCCCACCTCCTTCATCTTTTAATCTGGTTGCCCAACAGGACCTTCCACGTAAGGCCTTCCAAGTACCACACTAAGCTTTATACAATTATGTAATTTTGTTAAGTGCCTTATCGTTTTCTTTCCCAACAAAACTGAGCCTTTCATAAGCTGAAATCATACCTCCTGTGTGTCTGGCAAGGCACAGAACAATGGATGTACAGTAAACATTTCCTAGAAACTTGCTCACTTTGCTTTAAAATGCCCACTTGGAGATTTTTACATGTAGGGCATTTTCGAATCTGCTAATATGACAGAATTTGAAAAAAATCTTTTTGCAATATAGTTGATTCCAGCTTGTACCACAGAGCAGATATGCAGTGTCCTAACAGATTTAATCCAATGATGGAGGCACTTATTTTCACTTATGTCTATCAGCTGGATGTTCCTTGCCAGGACAGTGTTCTCACCAGATGCCTACTTTTCCACTCCACCCTGATTCCAAGGAATTTCGCCCTAACAGCACAAAAGCTATAATCAAGCCACGTGTGGACAGCTCCTCTACCTTAGTGAGAGCGGTATTGCGTCTCATTGCCTAACCCACATCTCCGACCCCTACTGTGGGAGACAGACCAGAGAAACAATGACTCCTCTTTTCCTCTCAAGAATAAGTTCTCACTTTTCATAATAAAAAGAATTGGAAGAGTTACTAAGAGGTTTCCAATTAGTACCCACACATTACTCAGACTTGCTCTATAAATCTCATAAAAGCAGTCTGAAAGGTAAGCAAGTTGTAAAATATTTATTATACTATCCTGTGTTTAAAAACGTGTGTCTATAAATTTTGTTTACCTCACTTATGGCATCATCACAGTCTCACAGATGATAACTGCCAAGTTGAGACCTTAATTTGGTTAGAAAACATGATGTTTTTCATAACAATGCCAACAGCTTTTTTCTTTCCTTTTCTCTTCTTTAATGCTAATAGCTTTTATTGTAAATTGTGCCCATTTTAACACAAAGTCATTCAAGGAATGCCTACTGATACCTACTAGGAGGTTAAAACCTCCCACCCACTATGCATAGTTGACTAAGGGGTTAAAACTGTTTTCCCCTCTCCCCAACTGGGTGGCTCAGTTGGTTAATCATCTGACTGTTGGTTTCGGCTCAGGTCATGATCTCATGGTTTGTGCGTTTGTGCCCCGAATCAAGCTCTGTGCTGACAGCATGAATCCTGCTTGGGATTCTCTCTCTCCCTCACTCTGCCCCTCCCCCACTTGTTCTCTCTCTCTCTCCCCCCCCCAAATAAATTAATAACATTTTTTAAAAGTTAAAAAAACTGGTTTCCCCTTCATTTTAGCATATGAAGCACTCTTTTATCTGGTTCCTCCCTAACTTTCCAGCTTTGGTTCCCACCATTCTTTGACTCTGGTGTCTCCAAAAGCTCTGTAGATCATACACATAAACATGTATCATGAAGTCTGGCCTCTGTGAGCTTATTCATGCTGGTCCCTTTGCCTAAAATTGTTTTATCTCTTAAGCCTCAGCCTAATAAACCCCAATTCAAACTTTAGAATTCAGTTTACAAGCCACCACCTCCATGAAGTCTTCCTTACCCCTCTTTTCACTTAGATGTTCTTACCTCCCAAAAGACCACAACTTTCTTGAAGGAAGGAATGGATCTTAATCACTTTTGTAGCCTTGGGACCCAAAAACTACCTGAAACATAGTAAGTTCTCAATAAAAAATGCCAAATAAAAAAGTTTCAAGTGTAGTGGTTGTTAACAACTGTTCAAGCAGCTCATAAGAAAGCCAAAACATGGATGCAAATATTAAACATCAGAATAAGAACAGGATGAGATAAGTATATTAACTTCCTACAGCTATCATAAAAAATCACCGCAAATGTGGTGGCTTAAAACAGAAATGTATTCTCTCACAGTTTTGGAGACCAGAAATCCAAAATCGAGGCACTGGTCCACACTCCCTCTCAGGCCTCTGGAGCTGAATTCTTCCCATGACTCTCTCCTGGCTTCTGATGGTTGCTGGCAATCCTTAGTGTTCCTTGGCTTGTAGCCACATCGCTTCAATCTCTGCCTACATGTTCACATTGTCTTCCCCTCTGAACATGTCTTCTCTGTGCATTTGTCTTATGAGGATACGTGTGATTGAATTGCGGTCCTACCGGCATAATCCAGGAAAAACTCCTCTCCTTAACTTAATCACAGCATTTGCCATATAAGGTAATATTTACTCTTTGTCATATAGTGTAAAATCCATAGGTTTCAGAGATTAGGATGTAGACATATGTTTTTGGAGTCACCTTTCCATTACAATAGGTGTAAGTCAGTGGCATATCACCCAAGAAGAGTCATAAAATTTCAGAAGAAAGAGTGCACAACAGGTTGGAGTTATGGCCACTTTAAAGTGTCAACGTAATTTGTTCTCACCATGGTTCAACTGAGGTACCACAGTGATGCTGATCCCATTAAAGAAGAAACTAAGGAATGGAAAGGATATGTGTGTATTACAGAAAGGTCAAGATCAAAACTTAACTCTTCTCTCCTCAAGTCTTCATTTATTATCTATACTCTGTTGCCATACAAGATGGATTTAAGAGGTATTAAATGACAGACACACCACAGAGCTTCTTGCCATTATTTAAGTGATATTGTAATCTCTCTGTATTTTATTCCTGCTGAAGTTTTCACGGTGCAGATGCTAACGCTATACACTGGACAAAAGGAGCGCAGTTCATCATCAACAAATACCTACGTCGAATCTGCCTTAGTGAAATATTTTAAGGAATGTTGAAGATGAATTAAGCAGGCATTCATGCTCAGGGAGCTACCATGTCGTAGAAGACACATGATCAGGCGACAAGCACAGGGAACACGTAGCCCAGACAGAATGTGGTGGAAGTTTAGAGCAAGAGAGATCACTCCTGGCTCAAGTCAGCAGGGGAGGCTCCAAGAAGCAGATGGCATGAGAACAGGGCCCTGAAAAGAAAATACTTCACTCAGTAGAAAGAGAGCTGGAGAAAGTAGTAAGGCGTGCAAGGGCAACTTAAGAGGAAGGGAAAATACGTACAAAAGCACGAAAGCAAAAGACTCTGAAGTGTATTGGGAAACAACAAGGAATTCAGGGTATATGCAGGAGGTAAGACAAGAGGAGATAACAATGAAAAGAAAATGTGTGTTATGTGGTCCTTGGCCACATATCAAGCAAATGATATGGACTTTATTAAATAGGCATGGAGCTGTCATTAGAGATATTTTGAATAAGGAAAAGACATAATCAAACATAATCAGAGTTGTTTGGGAAGATGACTCTGGCAGTGGTGCGAAGGCTGTAGAAGGAGGGGGAGGCGAGATGCTCAAAGATATTTGCAATAGTACAGCCAAGAGCTAAATAAGGGTCTTAATTAGGAAGGCGGCCCTGTGAAAGGAACAGAAGAACTGAGAGCAATTTCAAAGGAAAACTTAATAGGACATAATGACTTATTGGGAACATGTGATTGGAGATATAGGAGGCATATAGAGTTTGAGTCTGAAATATGGTCATTCAAAATGGTGATGTCAGTGGAAGAATTTGAAAAGTCAGGAGGAGGAACCAGTTTAACAGCAAAAATTATTAACTTAGTTTACAAATGTTAAATTTTAAGAACTGGCAGGTCATAAGGCAAAGATGCCAAGCAATGCCATGATTGGAATATAAATGCAAAAATCCTTTGAAGGCAACTGAAGTCAGAAATTTATAACACTACAAGGGGAGAGAGAAAATATCCTAAAGCTTAAAGAACATCCGTAATTAATGAACAGTAGAAGGACAGAAGCTAGCCAAGATGGACGAGACCAAAAAGAAATGGTTCCACCAAAGAAGTAATGAGAAGTAATGAGAGTCCATATGTGGAAGAGAAAAGAATTCAAAGAATTTAAGGTAGAAGAGCATTTCATGGACCGGTCATGAATATCAAGTGCTGCAAATTTCAAAAATGTATTATCAAGGCACAGACATTTCATTTGTGTTAGGATGTCTTTTCTTCAATGGCTAGCGAGTCCAAGTTGCATGAGAATAAAGACTAATTGGTAATGAATAAGGAATGTGATAAAATTTTCAAGAAGTTTAAAGATAGGGCAGTTGGGTGGCTCAGTCAGTTGAGCGTTTAACTGTTGATTTGGGCTCAGGTCATGATCTCAGGGTCATGGAATCCAGCCCCACATTGAGTTCTGTGCTGAGCATGGAGCCTGCTTAAGATTCTCTCTCTCGTTCTCTCTCTCTCTCTCTACCTCTGTCTTTCTCCCCCCATCCCCCACCTAAAGAAGCAGAAGCAGAAGCAGAAGAAGAAGAAGAAAAAGAAAAAGGAGAAAAAGAAGGAGAAAAGAAAAGAAAAAAAGAAGTTTAAAGATAAAATACCAGAAGCCATTATCAAAGGAAAAAACAAGGTCAAAAGAATGTTGCCGTGCTTAGGTGTTTGTGTTCTTTTCTTCTTTTTACAGTAAATGCTTATATTCTAATTAATGTTTATCTTGTGCCTACATTGTGCCATTGTGCTAGTTGGTGAGCTCTGGAGATGATCAGAATGTGATCCTTGCTCACAAACAGTAAAGTTGGATAAAATAGAAATGTAAATGCGATGCTCAACACAGTGCAGGAAGTACTGCAATTATGGTAGGCAGAGGTATCAGGGACACCACAGAGGGGCACTAGGCTGGTCCGGGGCAAGGAGAGGTGACGGTGCCCTGGGACCTCCTGGGTGGGTGCTGCCCATTGAGTCTTAAAGGACAAGGACTGAGGCGCCTGGGTGGCTCAGTCGGTTAAGCGTCCGACTTCGGCTCAGGTCGTGATCTCACAGTTTGTGGGTTCGAACCCTATGTCAGGCTCTGTGCTGACAGCTCAGAGCCTGGAGCCTCCTTTGGATTCTGTGTCTCCCTCTTTCTCAGCCCCTCCCCCCTCTCACACTCTGCTTCTCTCCATCTCTCAAAAATAAATAAAATATTAAACAATTTTTTAAAAAATAGGGGCACCTGGGAGGCTCAGTCGGTTAAGCATCTGACTTCAGCTCAGGTCAAGATCTCACGGTTCGTGGGTTCGAGCCCCGTGTCGGGCTCTGTGCTGACAGCTCAGAGCCTGGAGCCTGTTTCAGATTCTGTGTCTCCCCCTTTCTCTCTGACTCTCCCCTGCTCATGCTGTCTCTCTCTCCCAGAAATAAATAAAAAACATTAAAAACATTTTTTTTAATTTTTTAAAAAATAAATAAAGGACAAGGACTTAGATTGGCATATTTAACAAAGAGGAGGGGAGAGAAGGACTGCATGTGTTTTCTTCAAAGACAAGGAATCATACAGGAGGGAAAAACAGAAGTTGATGAGAAAGACAGAAGGTAAATAATGGCAGCTTGGTTCTGCATGAGGTAGGCAAGGATGAGAATGAGCAGACCAGTAAAGGAATTTGCCTTTTCAAGGAGGAGACAAGAGGAAGGAGGCAGAAAGTGATAAAGAAGTAGGGCCAAGGAAGGTGGTTAAGGAAAGAGACTGAGGAACCCAGGGGTTCTGCCTCTTTCCTTTTGGTGCAATGCAGGTCAACCACCCATGAGAGCAGGGTGGGGCTGGGAAGGGCAGAGAAGTGATCATTACTAGATTAATAGTCTTTCATTCTTTTTAAATAGAAGCATTTATTCAAAATGAAGATGATATGGGGCTCTGTCTCTTCCTAATTCATCTTGTGTGAGAAGCAAGGGCGTGAAGGGGAAGGGCTTGCACTCTGGAGCCAGACTGACTGTGTCTGCTATTTGTCTTGTCTATTCCTCATAGTAGCAGTGTGATGCAAGTGGCTTTATAATATAATAGTCTCTCTGTGCCTATGTTTGCTCATCTATAAATGGGACCAATAGTCGTACCTAGCTCATAGGTTTGTGGTGAGGAATAAAAGAATTAACACCTGTAAAGTGCTGAGAACAGTGCCCAGCACATAATACATACTCAAAAATATTAGCCCTTATTACTACTAGACCAGTGCTACCTCCTAGAACTTTCTGAGATGATGGAAATGTCCCCTATGCTGTCCAACACAGTAGTCACTAGCCACATCTGGCTATTGAGCACTGGAATTATGGCTTTATGTTTTTGCTCATTTAAATGCAGAGACATGTGGCTCTGCAAGGGAAGGAGCAACCATCTTAAACAGGGTTTCATTGGTGCAAAAAAAAGATGCTGTGTCCTATCCCCCAGGGACCCTGGTCCTGAAATACTGTAGAACAAGCCCAGCCAATTAAAGATACGGTTGTAGCTCCTAGGATTCAGCTTTGTTGGTGCTGATGATCAAAGACAGCATGGAGAAGAGACATGCTCACACCCCCTGTAATTTCAAAGGAGGTTTTAGTATCTGGTAGGATATTTGTTAGACAAACAAGAGGCAAGTGGCATATCTCCAAGTGAACGGAACAGAGGTTTGCCAGCTTCCTGCCTAAGTGGGTCAGTTGAGAGCCATTAAGAAACAACAGCTGGAGTTCTAAGAGAAAGCAAGAGATCCTACCCAGACGTCGTCTCGAGTCCTGTTAATATCCGATGACAATGGAGTAATTTCACATCAGAGCCTCCAAAAGAGCCACTATCACAGTCGTGCAACAACATGAAACTCAGGCTACACTATTGATAAAACACAAAAGGAGGAGAAAGGTTATCAATGAATAATGCATTTCCTTTTGTGGAAGCAGGAGGGAAAAAAAAACCCAAATGGATCATTAATGGGCTTAATGCGATTAGGGTCCACGGTAGAGGAGGGGTAGACAAAGGGTTGCGGGAGCGCCAGCTCCTGCCAACAAGGACACCAGCACACAAGGCTTCGGTAGAAGGCGGGGGTGGGGGGAGGGGGCCTTGTGGGAGCGTTAGCTTGGAGTCCTGGCTTTCACTTTCTAGTATTTCAGTCTCCTCTTGAATCCAAAATTGATTGTGTTATCTCTGTGTTTCTAGAACAAAATATCATAGTGGTGAAAACAGCGTATTCCTGAGAACTTAGGAAAAGGAATTATCACATTTGAAAAGCATAATTAAGATAGCAGTGTGAGAGAACATGATGTTACTATTATTGCTTTAAAAAGAATTTTTAGAGCAGGTAAAGTTTTCTAAAAACATTCTACTTCACTTTTGTTTATTCTTTTAATATTCCTCATTTCTTTGTGTAAGTCTGAGGTCTTAGCCTATGTAATATTCAATGGACTGAGGAAGCTTCTTTAACTTCTTTGTGAAGTAGGTCCTCTGCCAATAAACTCTCTTGTTTGGTTTGTCTGAAAAAAAAAAAAAAAAGATTGTTTTAAAATGGTCATGTGAGGAAGTGAAGAATAAAGCAACTCAAAAGAACAGGAAGTCATTAAGTGGAGAAAATATATTCTTTTTTAAGTTTATTTGTTTTGAGAGAGAGAGAGAAGAGTTTAAGCAGGGAAGGGGCAGAGACAGAGGGAGAGACAGAATTCCAAGCAGGCTCTGCGCTGTCAGAGAAGCGCCCGATGTGGAACTTGAACTCACAATCCAGGAACTATGAGTGAGCTGAGCTGAGATCAGGAGTCAGACACTTAACCAGCTGAGCCACCCAGGCACCTGGAGGGAAGAAAAGAACATTTTTCAGTATTGTGAAGAAAACAGACACAAAGTTGCAGGCTGTAGCAGCTGACTTTACACAATAGGGCACTTTCCCATAGAGCAGCATATATACCTCAAGCTTTTCAAAGGGAAATGCTTAAAATTTACAGCATTTCACTACTTAGGAAAACTCTGTGTTTTAGAAAGGAAAACCCTTTCTAGTGGAAATAATCCTACCTAATCAAAATCTCCTTGCAGGCATTTCTTTTCCTGTCTATAGAGTAGTGACAGGCTTTTTGAGGCCAACACATCTGTGTTCAAACCAAGCTCCACTTTTTTTTTTATATGTGATCGTGGGTGAGTTATTTTACCTGATGGGGTTTCGATTTCCTTAACAGCAAATGGTGATGCTAACGCATACGCATGGAATGTTGTAGAATTGAAGGTAATGGGGCAGCTTATGTAAAATACCTAAGGATGCCTGGATCCTAGTCAGGGTTTACCAAGCGCTAGCTGCTCCGGGCACAGCTAAGGGCTAACCTGACCCCTATGTAGACACAGAAACCAAGAAACCTTGGCTCTAAGGGATTTCTTCTCCCAGAGAAATACTCTTGCTCTGGTTACTCTATTAAGCCTTCAGGATAAGGCAGAGGAGACCTAGGTGGACAGGAATAAAGAACAACTGCTACTTCCAGCTCCAGATGAAGTCCTAATTCCTACCAATTCTTTTTTTTTTTTTTTTGAGAGAGAGAGGCAGACAGACAGACAGAGTGCAAGTGGAGGGAGGGGCAGAGAGAGAGGAAGATGCAGAATCTGAAGCAGGTTCCAGGCTCTGAACTGTCAGCACAGAGCCCGACATGGGGCTTGAACACAGAAACTGTGTCAGACGCTTAACTGACTGAGCCTCCCAGGCACCCCTAATTCCTACCAATTCTTGCTAAGACTGCCAGGACCCTCACTCCCTCTGACCGGTGTCAGCATTGAACTGGGACCCGTATTGACTCCATCTGCCACCCCAAGCTCCAGCATTAGGTGACTGCTGCATGCCTTGAAATCTCAACTGGTCTGGTAAGCTTATTGCTCCAACCTAAAGCAAGAAGCATTGCCTAGTCCATCAGATTTTAGGTATCTGTTTGTTTTTTTTTTAACATTTATTCATTCTTAAGAGACAGACAGACAGACTGAGCGTGAGCAGGGGAGGGGCAGAGAGAGAGGAAAATGCAGAATCTGAAACGGATTCCAGATTTCAGCACAGATCCCGACCCGGCGCTCGAACTCATGAACCATGAGGTCATGACCTGAGCCAAGTTGGACGTTTAATCGACTGAGCCACCCAGGCGCCCCTTACGTTTCTATTTTTCTAACATTGAACAATGTGTGCTCGAGCTATAGTCAAAGAAGTAAAAGCACGTTTTAGGGAAGCAAGCTGCTAGCCTTGTCTGAGGCAGGCAGTGGAGTCGGATAGTAATCAAGGCTGGCTATGAGTGGCACTGGGAGTGAGCAGAGGTCAGGCAAAGTTGGACCCAGTTTGGAATAAGTAGTTGCCCTGGAGTTAGTCAGGCCTGGGTTACAGTGGCCTGACGGCAGAGCAGGCAGAGACCTGGGCTTAGATATTGGCCATCAGGCAGGGAGAGCTCCAGGCAGAGACCACCCTTTTCTTATTCCAGGTTTTCATTGGAAAAGGTGACCTGGAAGCTTCATTAGCTCAGATTCCTCCTGCAACTCTCTAGAGGGTTCTACAGTCTTTGAATTTGAGGTCTAGTCCCTAGGACATTGGAAAACCTCCTCTTGCCCCATGAGTCTGTGGTTCCCTCAGGAGGGAGAACAACCTTCCAGCCTTACTAAAGCCTCCAGAGAAGAATTCTATCTTCATATAGCTTACCATCCTTAGAAAGTTTATGAGTAATCAAATTTTCCACCATCTCTCCTCTTCCTGGGGCAGGAACTTAACATCCGGCTGGTTGTCCAACAAAGCGTTTAGAAAGTGCATGGTGGAAGGGTGCAGAAAACCTGGCTTAGTGATGCCAAGCAATTGGCAGGATAAACACGGGAATGTTTGGAAAACAGAGAGTAGAGCCCTCTTGAATATCTAAGGGTTCTCTCTACAGCAGCCAGCAATGTGCACGTGTGGCTGTGATACCGTAACACAAGGGCCTGTCCTCATGTCAGGATCTGGCTCTAAAACACAAGCACAGTCTCAGTGGTACAGATTCACAGGGAGAAAGTCCACTGGCCTGACCCTTGAGGACGAAACCTAGTGTTTTCAAGAGTTCCATTAAGGATAGCTCTATGAGGGGCGCCTGGGTGGCTCAGCCGGTTGAGCGTCCGACTTCAGCTCAGGTCATGATCACATGGTTTGTGGGTTCGAGCCCCGCGTCGGGCTCTGTGCTGACAGCTCAGAGCCTGGAGCCTGCTTCGGATTCTGTGTCTCCCTCTCTCTCTGACCCTCCCCTGCTCACACTGTCTCTCTTTCTCTCTCAGAAATAAATAAAACATTAAAAAAAAAAAAAGGATAGCTCTATGATAGAACATGAAGGCCTTGGAATTCTCTTAGAGAAAAACACCATTTCAAATCATCCAGGGCCTGGATGCCATTTCTATCCAGTGCTTCTGTATTCTTCAGAAGCCTCCAAGAGAATCATCACCTCCCCCACAAAATAAATGAACAAGAGGCTGCCTCGCACTCCCCACCTCCCACCTAGAAAATTAGTAAGAATCTGAGTTTTATGGTGATCCAACAATGAGTTACATGATCTGGAAGAACACACCCATCTCCCCTTTTCTCCCAGACCCTCAGGGAAACACATGTAATGTCACAGAGGGCTTATCCTCCTCACCCAGATCTAGAATTTCTAAAACTCTCGAGTTCCTTGTCGGAAAGCCCACATTCCTGTGAAATACAAATAACTACAGAGAAATGCCCTGAACTCAAATTTGTTTCCATTTCAAGGGAACTGGAACAAAGGGTCACTTTGAAATGTAAGAGCAAGATAAGAAAAACAAATAGCAGCCCAGATGTTCTGTTTCCCTCTCTGGCTGTGAATGCTTCTGGCAGGGCCTGCTAGCCTGACTCCAGGTGAGGGCTGCATTACAATAACGGAAAGCACCTGTTAATGCAAACCACCTGTGCTCTAACTTGCATGCACTCTGGCCCCAGGTGGGCCTTCATCACAGAAGCACTGGTTCTTCCCCTTCACTAATAGAACAGCGTCATGAACAGATGTGGTCAGAGTAATCTCCAAAAAAGGATGAAAATCAAAGTCTCTGGACCATTGCAGGGGTGTCTTTGTCACCCTCCCGCCTCTGTACCCTAATAAATTCTCCTTTCCACTTCATCCGATTCTTATCTTTTATTCCCCTTGCTTTTCTCTAGGAATGTAAGTAGGACTTGTGGTGAGAAGGGGCCACAGCTCATATTTCAAGGGCTCTGAGCTGGAAAAAGACACCAGCTGCTTTCTGCCCACTTTTGTCCAATAGACACCAACTATTTCTATCTATATCTCAATCTCTGTTCATTGTATTTATTACCTGTGATGTACTTTACATGCTGCATATAGAAGTCCCTAAGAATTATTCCCTTTAGTTCATTATTTTACAAAACATTTATAGAGCTTTTATTATGTAAAATCAATACATTTCAATGTTTCCCTCCACATACCATTTTGTAAAACATACACACAAATATGCAAGACCCACTATCTCAATATTACTCATCTCTGAGCTATATGAACTCAAAACAGCCCCAAGGGCAATCACCAATACCTTGTGCACACACTTACCTGCAAAATCTTTTTGTTTTAGAAATGAAACAGGGCAGTCTAGCCAGCCATTATCTCTGAAGTGAATTATGTGCCTTTTACTGAAGCTTGGCCCAATATCCCCCTTCTTACATTTCTTAGCTTTGTGTTGGGTTTTTGTGTGGTTTTTTTCCTGTTTTCTTTTCTTGTTGAAAATTATAGACATGGTAATTCACTTGCGATGCACTGAGAATCTTAATCTGGCACCAGTGTTGCTGGTAAATTACTTCCTTTTAGCATGAGATAGGGTCGGCTTGCACTTCCTGCGATGGATCAAACAGCCGTCTCCCTGCCTAGCCATGGTAATAAGCAGACGCTCACATTTTTAAATATAACACCCATGTTTTTTTTTTCTTTCAGATAACAAATAAAAGGCACAATGGCTTATTTTTGATCCGGAGGAGAGAGAATCCCCACAAATCACCAAAGAAAAGCACCCTAGTTAGCTTGGATATTTGGGCAGACTTGGGGAAAGGGATGTACAGAAAAGAAGTCATTTTCTGTTTGTTATCTCCCTATCAACATATACCTGTTCACTGGATGAAAATAAGAACCCTGAGTTCTAATTGACCTCAGTTACTGGGCGGTGAAGGCTGGCCAGCACTGCCATCAGGCAGAGTGTCCGAAGAATATGCCATAATTTGTTGTATAAATTTGCTCTCTTTTTCCTGTTTCTTAGTTTTCCAATAAGAATGTGTGAGGGAGAAGAAGAAGAAGAAGAAGAAGAAGAAGAAGAAGAAGAAGAAGAAGAAGAAGAAGGAGGAGGAGGAGGAGGAGGAGGAGGAAGAGGAGGAAGAGAGGACGAGGAGAGGAAGGGGAGAAGAAAAAGAAGGATGCCTCTGGTTGAACAACTTCTTCAGGGTCCCTTAAGGTTCTCATTTAGGGGGCTTGGCTGTTGCAATGTTCTCTCCACAATTGGAAATTTGATTATAAAAGCCAGCCCTAGAAGATGGGACTCCCCTTGTTCTGCACCCATTTTCCATGTGGCATTACACAAGGAAATAAGCAGCAGAGTGTGCCTCTCATTTAAATTTTTTAATGTTTGTTTATTTTTGAGGAAGCAAGCATGAGCAGAGGAGGGACGGGGGGGTGGGCTTTGTGGACAGAGAATCTGAAGCGGGCCCCATGGTGACAGCAACAAGCCTGATGTGGGGCTGGAACTCAAAAACCTGGAGATCATGACTTGAGCCGAAATCAGACGTTCAACCGACTGAGGCACCCAGGTGCCCCAATGTGTCTCTCATTTAGAGCAAACTTCCCGAGACCAGTGAAGGACAAGCCTCTCGTTAATCGGGGCCCCTCAGCTTTTGAGTTAAGAATACTAACAGCTAAGCAAATACAAAAGAAAATGGGCTTTTGCATCCTTTGCCTAATGTTGGGGCCTCTGTAACATCTGTGCCAGGGAACCCATCACCAGCGTGTACTGCGTTTTTAGCAAGGCCCTGAGGATTTCAGACGGGGAGGTGCTGTTCCACAGGCAAATGCAGCACATTTCTTAGGACATTCGGAGCTTTTTCCAAGCGGCTGGTATTTAATATTGTGTGAGAGATATTCCTGCAACTCTTTCTGCTTGTCATTTTTGATGTTTTGATTCTAGCTACCAAATCAGCAATTAGGCCACTGAAGAAAGACCTGCTCTTGCTGGGGTTCCCCTTCATTTTGGCTCGCCTGTTCTCGACATTACTGGCTCTAGGTTGCCAGAGAGAAATCTGCTGGGGTTTCCTCTAAGCTGGACAATGACTTAACGTGCAATCACTGCCTCCTCCTCACGTACAGTGTTTATTGCTCACATACAACGATTATTGCTGCCCTGCTGACGTTCCCCAGCCTGCCTCTGCCTTTCTCTGAAAACCATTCAGAATCTTCACATTTCCAAGGGAAATGCCCCCTCTGGTGGTAACTATTGAATACTGCAGTCATCGCTTTGAGCCGGAGTGCTGTGAGCTAACCTAGGAACTCTAGTGGGCCCCGAGTGTCCAACCGAAGCTTTAAGCTTTTGCTGTGAGAGCTAAATCCTCTATAACTGCAGCAGACTTTCATACATAGATTAAACCATATGAATTGTTGATAGTCAACTACTTTTGACCTATATAAATGACAGTTTCATACAGTTCAAAGTAATATGTAAAAATAAGCCAGGCAGAGAAACTTCTACAAGCTCCTATGGTTTTAGCTGAGCCCTGTGAATACCAGCCAGGAATGGGAATCCTTCTATTCTAGTAACTACAGTGAGGAGCCTTAAACCCAATAAATAAATAGTTTTCAAGCCCTGAATGCTAGGTACTTTGCCAAGCCCTGAACATAACCGTCTCATGTTTCTTGTCAATTGGAAGTTGATTTGAAAGAGCAGGCTTAGAAAGTTGGACTTTCCTAGATTGGCCATTTATGTGTTGTGGAGCATTTGCCAAATAAGTGACAAAGCTACCCCTACCCCCACACAAGTAGCTGATACTCTGAACAGGCTTCTTTATCTAAGCAAAGCAAATAGAGTAATGCTAAACAGGGTGTAGGAGTTCTCTCATAGATGTGATTATTTTTTAAGTGCTACATTTATTTGTTTTTAATATGAAAAACTAAATAGTGTGTGATAAATTATGTTAAGCCATCTTTTCCAATAATGGTAATTCATTATGCTAAAAAATTTTTAATTAAAATGTTATGTTTAATTATTCAATATAAAAAGATTGATGTCAAATGGGAATCTGTCACCTCATATTGGAGACTTTTCATAATAAATAAAGAGCTCCTAGAAATCAATGAGAAAAAAAATCAGCAACTCAGTATGGCAAAGAATGTGTTTAGACAGTTTACACATTTTTTTAAATGTGTTAAACACATGTAAAGAAGCTCAATTTCACTTAAAGCAATGAAAATTAAACCTACATCATGATATCACTTTCACCTCTCAGATTGGCAAAAATCAAAACCGTTGTTAACATACTCTAGCCAAGGTTGTGAAGAAACTGGCACTGTTATAACATTTCTGGCATAAATATAAATTGGGACACTCTTTCTAGAAAAGACGACTTAGCAAGAACTATCAACATCACAAATATATATACTCCAGGCCATGGCAAATTTCCTGTCTGGTAATATAGCCTATAGATCTGCTTCTACACATATAACACAATGTACATAAAAGGTTATTAACTGCAGAATTACTTGTAATAGTACAAAATTACAAGTCAGGTAAGGAGAATACGTTTATATTACTAGACATTAGAGAAATGCAAATCAAAACCACAGATACCACCTTGCACTTGTTAAAATGGCTATTTCAAAAAGACAGGAAATAAATTTTGGTGAGGATGTGGAACAAAGGGAAACTTGTGCACTGTTGGTGGGGGTGCAGCCACTCTGGAAAACAATATGGAAACTCCCCACAAACTAAAAATACAACTAACATACGATCCAGCAACTCCACTTTTGGGTATTCATTTGAAAAAAATGAAAATACTGCCTCAAAAATATATCTGTACTACCATGTTCATTGCAGCATTATTTATAATAGCCAAGATATGGAAACAGTCTAAGGGCCCATTGATGGTGAATGGATAAAGAAGATCAGATATTATATATATGTACCCATATTTTAAAAACTCAAAATTGAGTACAGTTAAATAAACAAAGGTATATTCATATAATGAAATACTATGCAGCTGTTAAAAAGTTGGAAGCTCTCTATATACCAATATAAAGTAATCTCTAAGATAAAAGGGGTCCAGAAGTGTACATGATATGCCATTTTATTGTTACAGAAAATATTTTTTTTATTTTTGCTTTATAAATACAAAGAATACACAAAAAAGTAATAACATTGGAAAAAGGAAAAGGCAGATTATGGAAAAAACATTGCCTTGTATTCATATGAAAAAAACATTGCATTGTATTCATATGAAACTATCACATACAAAAATTAAGTGTAGTAGAATCATTTATGTCAGTAGATTAGGGGAAAAAATCCCTTCTTTTATCTTCAACAAATTTAATAAAGCGTACGTTGATGTGTGGGAAGAGTGTAAGTAAAACTGTTTAAGGGGCACATATACTTCCTCCCTGCTGGCAAACCCTTTGATCCCCAGCAAGTTAAGGGAGCCACTTCTCCAAACATGAACAAGAACAGAATTTGAGAAGCTGATTTGAACCCCTGACCCCAAGATAAGAGCTCTGCTGGGTGCCAACTTTTCTCCAAGACCTCCAGCCACTTTTATCATAAGCAGATGTCCAACAGCCTGCAAATGAGTCTGTGTCACTCATTTCCATATGAAATGAGCTTAACTAGTACTTAAATAATTTAACTTATTTTAAATAACTTTCTTAGTCTTTCGGAGCCCCTTTCCTCCTGCTGCTGCCAATACTCACGCATCAATTCATAATCCTGAGCCCTAACTTCGCGTTAGGTGTTATTCTAAGAGCACCCAAGTAGACAGCTCATGAGGTACCCCCAAAATGTAGGAGCTTGAATAATGTACAATCTAGGGTCAATATTGAACCCCAGGACCAGTTCACTCTTTGGTGACCTTCATGAAATTGGAATTCGCTATTTATGGCTTAAGAGTGAGATCGCATACATATGCCCACCTACAAACCCAGAGAGAAATCAAGTTAGAGGATCTTATAAGGAGGTCACTGAGCTTAGCAATGTGATAAATGGTTCTTGTGCCTTTTCTTCTCCCTAAAAACAGTGGAATTTTAAAAATATAAACATATGCATATATAGCACTAACTAGTTATGTGACTGGGCAGCCATTTTCACTCTCTGATTTTCCTAATCTGTCCCCCGACAAATGAAGGAGTTAGAGCTGTGTTTCTTAAACGTTTTTTCCTTATCACCCCCCTAAGGAGGTTTTTAGACCCTTCTCCCCAGTCAACCCGCACCGTAAAATATTACACTTACACTGCATATGGTGTATGTAACTGTATGTATATCTTTATACATAAGGACTACCTTTTTCTGCACCTTGTGATGGTTCATTTTATATGTCAATTTGACTGGGCTAAGGAACGGCCAGATAGCTGGTAAAATGTTATTTTGGGGTATCTTTGTGAAGCTCTTTCTGGAAGAGATTAACATCGGAATACGCAAACTAAGTAAAGATGACTGTCCTCACCAGTATGGGTGGGCATCATCCAACTTGCTGAGGGCCTAAACAGGGGGAAAAAACAAAGAAAGTGTGAATTTGTTCTTTACTTGAGCTGGGACATCCATTTTCTCCTGCCTCGTACATCAGCCTTCCTGGTTCTCAAAACTGAATTACATCACTAACTTGCCTGTTTATCCATCTATGGACAGTAGATTGTAGCACTTCTTGACCTTCACAACTGTATAAGCCAATTCTTATAATAAATCTCTTTTTATAATATCTATTTATCCATCCATGCATGCATGTATCCATCCATCCATCTATCCATCCCTCCTATTGGTTATGTTTCTCTGGGGAGCACTGACTAATACAACCCCCAAGAACCAATTTGTGCCTCCACTGAGAATAAATGAATTATATCCCCAAGGAGAATCCTCAAATCTCCTTCCAGTTTTAAAACTGAGGGAGTGGAGCACATCGTAAGGGAAATGCATATACCTAAGTATTAGCTGGGTTTTAGTCAAATGCTGACACCACGACTTGCTTCACTTATGACCTTGAATAAGTTATTTAACTTGTACTCATGTGTAAAACAGGTATAATGATACCTCTCATGGAGTTGTTAACTAAGGCAGCTAACATCAACTAAGGCAAAGTGAGTAAAGCCTCTGGCACTGCACCTGGCACACTGTAAGCAATCAGTAATTGGCACCTTTTCATCTGCTTCATTTTAAAACAAATCTAAACTTTACCTCTATATCTAAAAAATAAAACACTGAGTACAGTAACATGTGCAATAATCATAGATGATCACTCAATGACCTTTCATCTGTGCCTGCAAAGCAGCCCTACCCCGAATGCTAGCTTGTATCATGACTTCAAAATTCTATCCAACTGCAAGGCCAAGATCACATGTCACCTGAAAGCTTCCCCTGTTTCACCAGATGTAAATCTTCCCATTCTTTCAAGTCCCATGATGTACTTGTTTCTAACACCACTGGAATGTCAACCACATTCTCCTTTATAATTTATATAGATATATAAGTACCTTAAGGACAGGAACTCCGTTGTATTCCTCTATGCGACACACACACATACACACACACAACTCAACAGAATTTTTGTAAACTGTTGTTCGAAAAATGAACAAATGCTACAAACTTAGATCCCAAAGATTAAAAGTAACATGAACACTTAAAAGCAAAAAGAAATAAGTAGTCTTAATATCTATGTTAACATAATGACCTAGACAAGTGACTAAAATATAGATAGAATTGAGTTTGTTTTTGTCATTATTTATTCCTAAAATCCTAAACACGAATCCCAAGGAAAAGCTCATCTTTTCATATTGTAGAGATTGGTGAAAAGTCCTTCCAGAAACAGTCCTTTTGTGAGGCATCTACATTTTTTACAAGAGGCTCCTGCAGGAAGATTAGGCTGCTTTCTACTATGTGTCAAATTTGAATTCTATTAAAAGAGTGCCGAGTATCTGTGTAACAGTCGGAACAGTTTTCTGGATCCCCCATTCTATTACTATTATTGATGATCACTCTTTGTGGTCCCCTGCCTGGGCTAGGGGAAATTCTGTGGTAAAAGAAACACATACGTCAAATGTAATAGCAGAAAGCTAAGAGGAGCCAGAAAGAGAGAGTGACTATGTGAAGCATTTGTTTTTTAGACCCTATGATGTTTTAAGCATATACCTAATGCTTTTTACACATGCTGAATAACCAGGCTAATTAAAAGCCCATACAGCTCTTGTTAAAATCTGTTCAAATTTTTTGGAGCACCTGTTATAACAGAATGCCCACAGACTTGATAGTTTAGAGCCAAGACACCTGCTACCTTATGTCTCACAGTATGTTCAGTTTTATACTGTTAGCAAAAAAATAAACACTTTTTGACATTTAGCAATCTTATACAAGTGATATGAAATAATCAGGAAAGAATGATAGTTTAACCCTTCCTGCGCTGCTCTGGGCAACCACACCCTTCTGCTCTAGGAAGTGGATTTGACTATTTTCCTGAGAAATTACATATGATTTCTTTAATCACCCTTACTCATGCAAGGATTTCTAAAGAGTCTGGGTACCTTCTTAGAAGTATGAAGCAGGGAATTTTCTAGTTAAAAGTTCTCGGGGAGGCCCTTAAAGGAACACATTACCGTTTTGACTTTATCAACTGTTTATGAAACTTTTAACAGCTTTGATATTATTATTCCTGATGAAAGGTTTACAAGAACATTTATTTGAAAACACATTTACTTTCAAGGGAAAATATTATAAAAATTTTCCACAGCTAAGGAATTTTCATAGTCCAGACATGTACATAGGAACATTTAAATACTTCTTAGATTCAATTTTATGGTTGGTAAACAAATCTTATAAGGATAGTGTGAGAGTGGTTTTCAAGATAAACAATTTATAAATAGCTGCCATTTTATCTACACTGTTTAAGTCCCTTGAGGTGGGAACCTGTCTTATTTGACCATGACCTCAGAGTTGGTAAAAAAAAAAAAAAAAAAAAACTTTCAAATTTATGTTGTCACTGGTTTAACATTTAATTCATGTTAATGACATTTCTGCTAAGAAAATCTGCCTTTGATCTAGCAATTCCACTTCTAAAATTATGTCCTACAGTAAAGTCACACTCATACAGAAAGACTGATGTATAAGAATGTCATTTTCAGGATTGTTCATAAAGCAAAAGAGGTTAAACAACATAAAAGTCCATTTCTAGAGAACCAGGTAAATAAATTATTACAAATCCATACAAGAGAATATCATGTAGTCATTAAGTGAATAAAGCGGCTATGTGTATAGTGGTATGAAGCAATCACTAAGATTACATTTAATAAATAATCACTGAGATCATGTTAAATAAAAAGATATAAAAGCAAATTAATAAGCACACACTCACCATTTAAAAATTTATAGCAATATAGAATATCTTTGGAAGGAAACCCAATACAATGACAATAGTGGGTAACTCTGAGGGAGGGAGGAGTTCAAGGTAAGTAGACGGGGACCAGAGGAACACCTACCGTTCATTAGAAAACACTTTTTGTAGCTTCAGCTGTTTGCATGGCATATACATCTTACCGATTCAAAATATTTTCAGGCACAAATTAAAATAATCCGTTAAATTTGGGAGAATAAAAGAAAATGTGATATACTACTGGCATACTTTAACATAACATCCTAAAGTACTTGTAAGTTTCCAGACTGTTACTTAGTTAACTCCAAATCAGTATTTAACAATATAAATCACAATTTAATGTCTAATTATCATGGCAAAAACAGCTTTTGAATGTTGAATGTGTATAGCTGTATTCAAATACAAGCTGTTTTGACTTTTAACCAACATACCAGAACTAGGAGTGATTTTGTTGCATAATTAGAAAGCAACTTAGAATACACTTTTCTAAGATGTTTTTAAAGATAATGAGAAGCAGTTTTAAATGTTTAAGAGAAAAGATGATTTGGCTTCTGGATACCCCTCAGAAGAGAAAAGTAGGATCCTCTCTCGATTGAGTATCATAGTTCATCATGCACCTTGTCATTTGGGGCTGGGAACATCCCCCGAACTGGGATTCCTGAGACCTATTTCCTCGTATGGACAAGAATGGGTGCCACGCCTGTTCCAGAGCTTACAACTACTAAGCCGTATGTGGTGCTCATCCCTCTAACTCCCTGCACAAATGGTCAGGATCCACTGTGGACAGTATAGGGAGGCAGATGAGTTACCTTCAGACAGCCTTCCTCGTTCATGAGAAGTTTTAGTCTTTCAAAAACACCTCTTCCACCTTCAAGAACCCCCAGCAACCAGTCCTCCAAAACCATCAGATGAACACACTAAAATTATAGTATACTTAACGTTGATTTGCATTTTAAAAGAGAGTCCAAAAGTATTTGGAATTGGCTCAAGTAGTAAGTTCTGAAGAAGGAATGGCAGGCTCTAGTACAACAGACTGAGGAGGATGAATAAAGGTGGATAGCCTGAGACCAACCATCACACCAGGTGGCCACCTAGCCTTCCTGGCCGATTCCTGATTGACTTTAAGGATGTGGAAACCAACCTGACAATAAACTATTTAAAAAAAAAAAAAAAGAGGGTTCACATTACCACCTCATTCAAGTAGCAAAGCCACACTAGTCATTAGTAACGCTCACCAAATATTTCTGATAAACTGCTTTCTGTCCCAAGATGGGATTCTATTTCCTGGCTCCGTTGATGGGTGGCGTTGTGCAACCATTTCTGGCTATTGTGAGATGAGAAGAGGTGATGTGTGACACTCTGGGCCAACGTGAGACCATGCAGAGCTCTGTCTCCCTCTGCCATGGAGGTCAGCAACCCTCCAAATAACAGAAGCTCTGTCACCTGGGTCCTGGAGAAGAAAACAAACCTATGTGAGCAAGAAATAAACTCTTGTTATTTTAAGCCACTAATTGGGGTTATTTGCTATCACAATATACTCCAGCCTCTCCTCACTGATACATATGGAAGACACTGCAACCATACGGAAGGGTCTCAGATTAAGAGCCATTAGGTTTGCTAGATAGTAATTATGCTGAGTTATCAAGTGATAAGTTTGATTTTTTCTTCCCTTTAATTTTATTAAACATTTTTTACTTGTTCATCAAGACCTTTTTCTAATTAAATTAGATCAAACTAAATTCTAATTAAATTAATTCAAATTTTGACTACATCCCTGGAAAGTGTTAGAATTATTCAATTTGGAAACTGAGGAAATGAAACACAGTGTCTCTTTCCCTCTCTTTCTCTCTTCTTCCCTCCCATAGTTGGATGAGGAATTCTCCTTGAAAAAAAATGGAAAGAAAAGTGGACATCTAGACAATTAACTCAGCAGTATATTTTTATTAAATATATGCTATGTACATATACATTTATTAAATATATGCTATGTAAAAAAGTTGCCTATTCATGAGGACAGTTTGCATAATTTCATGGCACTCTAAATTCTTTAGTTTGCCACATTGACCCAATGGAGGACAAGAGGTCACACAGCCCTGGAATAAATTACTATAGGCAGAGAAAGTCTTGGAAAAATAGAACTCGAATCTAAGATCAGCATCCCACATTTGTATAGCACTTTACAATCTGAAGAGTAGTTTCTTCTGTCTGAACTTTCTCAGGCTTTCTTCATCTTGCACGTGTCTTCCCTCTGCGTGTCTATTTCCATGCAACACCACTGCATTTTCCAAGACATGTTCTCTTAATTCTGCATTATTGGCATGGAAATTGAAGCTCAGTGAGCCTAAGTGATTAATTTGTCTAAGATCTCACAGAGTCAAGATTCAAAATCAGATTTTCTGAGTCTAAGGAACTTTCTCACTGTCCTATTCTGCTTGTGGAAATAGGGACAATGGAAAGAAAAAGCCCAGAGCAATCTCAGCCTATGGTCAGGAACAGCTTCCGGGAAGATGTGAGACCAGTGCACATGCCTGTCACTGCACTGCCAGGTGTTGGTTTTCCCACCAATTAGTGATTATCTTCATCTTCAGCGTGGAGATTAATGTTTGTTAAATGAATAAACAAATGTATTGAATAAGTAAAGATGTTATTTTTGGAAGTACAAAAATGAATTTTTATTCTTAAGAGAATGCACAGTTAATTCCTGAACTCGTAATGATCCCGGGCTTTCCCCAAACCATGACCCCAGGTTTACCCCCAACAGTTGTAGGACCCGTGGCAACAGTACAATTGGGAGCCCACAGGCCATACATCAAGTTATTTTAGAAGTAGAAAGCAAGCTAACAAGCAGTTAGCTAACATATATTCTCTTTTCCTACCTTAACAAATACATCTTTGTAATGAGCAAAAATGTTTGAAGTATATGTCAAGCTATGACTTTTTATAACTTAGATTTGGAAAATACCGAAAATGGAATTTAACTTTTATCATGTGTGCTATTGGTAGGTCAGTGATGTTTGGGTGAGAAATAAAATGAAAATATGCATAATTCACAAATTATCATGTATATATCCTATAACATATTTCTTTCTTGCTTTAATTTCAGTAGAATCACTAATACTGTTGTTATAATCAATGTTCTCACATTATTTATGCTTTATTGACAGTAATGCCAAATTAGATCATCTCTCCTGAGTCACTTGTTTTGAAGCAGATTTCTGTTCATTCCAGTCTGAAGAAACTTTACTCTGCTGAGGTGATCACAACAGGTATTTTCAAATTACCAATGCAATAGATTTATAAATGAATAAGATATACATATCTTGCTCAAACATTGTAATAGAGTCACCTAAGATAGATTACTATTATGAAAAATATTGTGAAATATTCTTACTTTTACTGCATGCATAGCTAGCACATATATTACAAATTTTACTTTCTTTCAAAGCACTACGTAGATCCATTCAGTAATGTGAAGAATCCATGTTCTTTACATGCTTCATGCATTTCATGTTTATATTTACACATATACAAATTTGAGTAATATAAATTTTTTAATATTGCAGAATTTCTGCAGCTTAGTGCAACTCTTTGAAATATTGGACTCATTTATGAGCACTTCTGGAACCATTAACTGGAACAAGAATGAAGCAAGAAAATAGACATTTGGTACTACTGAGATACTTCATCATATAAGAATCTATTTCGGGGCACCTGGGTGGCTCAGTCGGTTAAGCGTCCAACTTTGGCTCAGGTCATAATCTCACAGTTCATGGGTTCATGCCCTGTGTCGGGCTCTGTGCTGACAGCTCAGAACCTGGAACTTGCCTCAGATTCTGTCTCCTCCTTCTTTCTCTGCCCCTCTGTCAAAAATAAATAAAAACATTACATTTTTTTTAAAAGAAGAATCTATTTTGTTCATGCTAATTAAGAGGAAGAATTTGACAAGTTAATACATTTATCTTTTTCTCTTACTTAGGTGTTTTCACTCCTTAAATTACCTCCCGGACTCTCAGTAGTGCAGTATTTCCTATATTAATAGTGTTTCAATCTACACACCTTCATGTGATTTGAATCATTGACTTGTTTTGAGGACACCAAGCAGATTTTAGAGAAACACTTCTCTGAAATCTGAACGGTGTTAGTCCTAAGAATGAATCACCAAGTAATAGGAGCACCTGTGTGTTCTTTGATGACTTTATTTTATGTGTAAAACAATGGGCCCTCAAAGTGTGGGGCCTGGTCAGAGGCCCTTTTGCCTGGGCTAACAGATGTATTGCTGAGGATCCGTTGCAGTGATGCTGAGGGACAGTCCAAAAGGTTTTAAACTACTTTGGGAAATTCTTCAGAAGATATTTTGCCTGATGTATTTTACATACATTATCATACTTAATCCTGACAACAACCAAAGAGGTAAATAATCTCACTGTTCCCCCTCTTATGAGAAAACTGAGACACACAAAGGCTAAGTAATCAGCCTCAGATCACAAAACTAGGAAGGTGGAGCTGGTGCTTAGAATAAGGAAATCTGCTTCCAGAATCTTCACTCATAGAACATAAGTTAGTCATAATCCATGACTTCCTCCTTCTTCAGTTCTTAATTTGTATTTGCTTTTTGATTACTTACAGTAATTTTTTGAGAAGTACGTGTACAGGAGGATGTAAAGAGTGTTCAACGTGCTTGAATTGAAATCCTAGCTCTACCACCTACCAATTGCATAGCCTTAGAAGTCATACTTGCAAAGCAGAGATGGTCAGACTACAGACCTCACAGAGTTAGTATAAGGAATAAATGACTTATTAATGTAAAAAGCTCATAATAGTAAGTGCCATGCAAATATTTGCTTTGTTGGTTTATTTTCTGAGCTCTCCAATAAGGATAAAAATAATCTCTTCCTCAGAAGTTTGTTGAATATTAGATGAGTTGAAACATGGGCACATAAAACAATACCCAACACAGAGGGAATGCGGTTTGCTAATTTTATCATCATCATTTGTTATTCTTTTTTTTTCCAAGATTTTATTTTTAAATAATTTCTATACCCACTGTAGGGCTCGAACTCACAACCATGAGATCAAGAATCGCAGGCTCTCCTGACTGAGCCAGCAAGGTGCCCCTGTTATTATTATTCTTTATGTGATGTATTTTCTGAGCCTCCTAACACATGAAAAAAATCTCATTTCTTTCACTCATGAATGAAAATTCAGCTCAATATAAGTGGTTGGGTCACTGGACATGTACGCCCGGAAATTTTGCCCAACAGTGGCACCAACCTCAACCTTTTCTTTCCCCCAGCACCCTGAGGCATGAGGTGCCCTCCCAACAGTGCCTGGAGCTACAGAGATATTTTGAGACTACTTAAGCGATGAGCAGAAAGAACACAAGAGGGGAGTGGAGCTGTTAAATGAAAAAGGAATAAAGAAAGATGAAAAGAATAAAACCTTGGAGGAAAGAATTACAAGCAGCCATTAAACGATTAGTTGTAGGAAGGCAGATGAGCACATTATCATCTGCAATGTGACAGATCTGAGAAAGCGGTGAGAATTGGAAATACAGAGAAATTTGCAAGTTTGTTACTGGAATGTGGGGAAATTTCTCTCTGGTGACCTCACTTTTCCCTACAAAAATAGGAAGTGAGTGTCTCCTGCCAGTAGTGAGGGTGGAGAAGTAGTAAGGTTTGGGTTTTGAAAAAGAGAAGAGAGAAAGTTTGAGATGGTAAATTGTGGAGAAGTGGAGAGATGACGAGCAATGCTGAGAGCCTATATGACTTCACTTTGGCTCCACAGATGGTGTGTGGTGGTGTGGTTTCCTTCAGCAGCGCTCAGAAATGCTGCAAGGACACAGGGAAGACAGAGAGCTAGGTGGGCAGGGCTTTTGCAAAGCTGTTGCACTGGAAAGAAAACAGAAGTTTAACGATAATAACAAGACGTAGGATGAACCAATAAATCATGACATCTAGAGTAAGTTGAGAAGGAAGACAAAGGAATTGGAAGAGAAGAAGTGGGGTTTAACCCAGGAAAAATGAGATGAAGAGCAAAGGAGGTGGAAGGGGACTAGTGTGAATGTTGTGAGGCAGTGTAACTGCGGTCAGTACATATTTGAATGTATTTGAGAAGTTCGCAGGTCTAGATTATGGCAACATCAGCCCCTTACCTCCCCCCGGGGAGATAAGGAGGAGGATTGGAGAGAAATGAAAGTGAAGGTTCCTAGAGATGAGAAATAAAGAACCTGAGAGTCCAGGCAACTGGATGGTGTACAAGTTTACTAAGCCTGCCGTAGCAAAGCACTACAGACTGGGTAGCTTAAACAACAGAAATCCATTTCCTCATCATTTTGGAGGCTAGAAATCTGAGATCAAGTGTCATTTGGGTTGATTTCTTCTGAGGCTTCTCTCCTCAACCCATACCTGGTGGGCTTCTTCCTGTGCCTTCACATGGCCTTTCTTCTGTGTATCTAGGTCCTATTGCACTATTGGAAGTGTACCAATAATACTGGACTAGGGCCCATCTCAATGATATTATTTTACCTTAATTACTCTTTAAAAATCCTATCTCTGAATACAGACATATTGTGAGACTAGAAGTTTAGACTTCAGCGTAAGAATTTGGGAAAGGCACAATTCGTCCATGTCTAACGGGTTACCCACAAAGAGGCTGAAGGCACTCAGAATGATGGTAGAAAGCAAGGTAGAAATGAAGAGAAAGAATGAGATACTAAACTCTTTAGTGACTGAAGGACTAACCAATCAGCTTTCTGCTGTTTCATGGCTGCTATATCTTCCTGCATATTACTTAGGATTTGAAACCTATTTTCTTCTCACAGTATTTTTTTTTCATAGACACATAACCCATTTTAGTTTTTTGTTCATAGTCTTGGTTGTTGTATTTTACCAAAAGACAGGAGGATGGCCTGTACAATCCTGTCCTCTTGGGCAGGTGTGATCCCCTCACTGACTATGCAGCAGGAGACCTGGTTGATGTGCAGAGTTCTTGGCCACACACAATATCTGACACACACCCATCTTGTGTAACAATGCAAGACTGAAGTTGAAGCCACTATCATCCCATGGCTAGATTCTCCATACTCTGAAGGGCATAAAATAAAGCCAACTCTACAATACACACACTACTAGAGCTGTTAGAACTTCCTCATTTTCTACTCTTCTTTGTCATAATAAAAGTAATATCTGCCTTTAATTAACAACCATTGTACTCATACCTTGAATTGAGCTGTATATTTATTATCTCATTTAATACTTACAGCAATCCCAGGGACTCCTGGGTGGCTCAGTCAGTTGGGCGTCTAACTCTTGATTCCATCTCAGGTCATGATCTCATGGTTCATGAAATTGAGCCCCATATCAGGCTGCACACTAGTAGTGAGCCCCACTGTCTCTCTCAAAAATAAAAACACATAAACATTAAAAAAGAATTATAGCAATCCCAGATGAGGAAATTGAGAAAAGAGATGTTAAATAACCTACCCAGAGTCACCCAGCTGGTAAGTGGCAAGTCTGTCTAGTTCTTAAGTACTATGCTCAATTACAATACTTTATTTGTGGGGACCAAATGTGCCCAGATGCAATGTCATTCGACCAATCTCAGTTCCTTCAAGATGTTTATGAATTGATTCTTGCCAGAATGTTTATGAAAATTGAGAATAAAGGAAAACAGTATGTCTCAAAATGTACTTCTTATGCTGTCCTTCCCCTCCACCCCCCCAGGGGTCAATTTACCAAGGTCAATGGAGAAATACATGGCTTTTTAACTCCTTTCAGCTTAACTGGCTTGTTCTATTTCAAGAGGCAAAAATCGGTTAGGTCACAAATTGTCTTGCTCAATCTACTTTCATGTGGCTTTTGGTAATGGGTAAATTGTTCACAGGTTTGAGCAACAGATTATCTGTCGGTTTTTATTTTTAACATGAGGTAGTGTGAGATTTTGTCTTTTGTCAATGTTTCAGAGACGTTGTAGTGTGAGATTGGGAGAAACTGAATCAGGTGCTAGTATTTGAATGCTCTTTTATTATAGAATTTTTATCGTGGTGTGGAGGGACTAGCCTCTTTCTTTCCTAACTTTCTACCATCTTGGAAAATCATTGGAGCCATTGATTAATTTGGTGTTTGAGATGCTGAGCTAATGTCGGGAGGGACATAAATGTTACATTATAATGAGAGCCCACCTACTCATTAGTTAAGTAGGCTTTACCTCTCTGTAGATACTTTGGGCTCTAGGGATTGGGAATAGAAGGATCTAAGCAGAATACAGGGAGTAATTTCTTGCTATGGAACTTTGCCCTTGCAACACCCCCTCTCTTGGACTTGCGTTCAGACTAGTAATCAAATTCATGAGGCACAAGAGACTTTATTTACCTCCAAAGTGTTGTAAGAAAAAGTCAGAACATGTTACAGCACAGTATACAATTCACAAGTAAACAAATACAAATAACATTTTGTATAGTCAGGGTCTCATAACTCCCAAGCACAACTTCCAATGTCCAGTGCATGGTCAGGATGACAAATGATGTTGAGTGGACAGAGGCCCTCTCAGCTCAAGGAAAGCATCATTTCTGGGGTACCTTCAGCATTTATACTTAGCTAATCATTCAATCCCCTCTGGGGTTTAGGATTCATGCCCATTCTTTCAACCATAGGTGCAGGCACTTGTTTTTGGTATATGTTATAGGATTCTCGTTTATTTTGGATCTGGCATAGGGAAATTCCTAACAGTTCCTTGAGTTGTGTTGCAAGAGAGATAAGGCCAAGCATTAAGTCTTCAGGCACACTGAAGCTAATGAGCCAGAAACCCAACATGAACCTTTCCTTGCGCTTGCAAAGCCAACTACAAAAACAAGTTTCCATTATATAAAAGTTCACTTACTTTATAAGGAACACTTTTCACTGTTCAAAAGACCAATGCACCTTTCAAAAAAGGGGTGGAGGGAGAGAAGAATTTCAATTCCTGAAATTCATTTTCTTTTAATGTTTATTTATTTTTGAGAGGGAAAGAGACAGAGCACAAGCATGGGAGGGGCAAAGAAAGCAAGAAACACAGAATCCCAAGCAGGCTCCAGGCACCAAGCTGTCAGCACAGAGCCTGATGTGGGGCTCAAACCCATGAACAGCCAGATCGTGACCTGAGCCAAAGTCAGAGACTTAACCAACTGAGCCACCCAGGTGCCCATCCTTTTCCTTTTTTAAAAATAAATAAATATTGATTCTCTAACCCAAAACAAGTTTAACTCTAACTAACATTCTGACAAGAACATCCAGAAATGTAGTAATTGGAATAAAGTTTGGGGGAATCTAATTGATTAGAAAACCCTATCAAGAGGTTACACAAAAAATTAAAAAGACAATTACCATATGATCTAGCAATTCCACTTCTGGGTATTTATCTGAAAAAAAAAAAAACCACCACCACCAATTCAAAGAGATATATGCATCCCTCTATCCATTGCAGTCTTATTTAAAATAGCCAAGATATGGAAGCAACCTAAGTTGATAGATGAATGGTTAACGAAGATGTGATGTTTGTGTGTTTATATATATATAATAGATTATTATTCACCCGTTAAAAATGAAATCTTGCCATCTGTGGTAACACAGATGGACCTAGAGGGTATTATGCTGAGTAAAATAAGTCACACAGAGAAAGACGAATACCATATGATATCACTTATATGTGAAATGTAAAAAACAAAACAAAACAAACATGCTCCTGGATATAGGAAACAAACTGTCGGTTACTAGGCCACACAGATGTGGGGGGTACAAAATAGGAGAAAGGGATTAAGAGGTACAAACTTTCAGTTATAAATAAGTCATGAGAATGTCATGTACAGCATAGGAAATATAGTCAATAATATTGTAATAGTTTGGATAGTGGCAGATGGTAACTAGATGTATTGTGAGGATCATGTCATCATGTATAAAAATATCAAATCACTAAGATGTACACCTGAAAGTAATAAGATATTATAGGTCAGTTATACTTCAATTTAAAAAAGAAGGAAACGCTATCAAAAATAGACACATACATTTATTGATAACTTATTTCTGCTGTTTACCGATCTTACACAAAGGAAGATATTGCCCAAGATGTAGATACTGTTATTTCTATATGCATTTACTATATGTGGATATGTGCAAAGAACATTACATTGTTTGATCTATAAAGCATAAAATAGCTTTCTTTTATATCCTTTTGTCCTCGACCATCTGTTACAGTTATTTTTTCTAAAAAATATAATTAAAAATTATCATATATATTATAAGTAAAATAAATAAATATACATATGTGTGAATATATATGTAGTACTTACTAAATTTTTCAAAAATTCCTGGAGAAAACTTTATTATGTTTTTAAAATCCTTATTATTTTGACACGTTTCATTGCTAAATAAAACTGTTTTTAATTTAAGCTAAGAAAACTAATTGGTATCAGATACTAAAAGTTCTTGTAAATTGTTGGAAGTGTTAGTTCTGGGAATAGCATTTTTATATTTTTCGTATTGATTTGCCTTTGAGACAAACTGCAACAAGAAAGCAGGTGATAAGCCTTTGTTAATGCCTCTGGGAGAAAATGCTGTAGCTACAGACTACTGTTGATAAACAGATTTTGAATTAATTAGTTCTACATAATTATGTGAGCCATCAAGTCTCTAAAATCAAATGCAACTTGTCTGATATCGCTTAATATATAAAGGAGAAAAGAAAAAAATTTCTTTCATAACTTACTTCTTTTAGAATATAGTTTTAATTTTTTAGTTTTAATTTTTTGAAAGCAATGATTGAAATTTTTAAATGGCATATGTTCACGGCAGATTAAATATTTATTCTCAGATTTATAAAATGAGATAAGAAGGGATTCGCTTTGTATAAATTGTTACATTAGTAACAGAATTGGGTCTCAGCACATGCTGCTATTCTTGCTTCATACTTAGTGGAAATTATATTCTGTTACCAGAAAATGCCAAAGCAAGCATCCTAGGAGAAATAACCTGGCAATAGAAGAGCTGAGCTTTCAGTAACATATTTTTAAGAATTTTTCCCACACAGCTATAATAGCAACAACAAAAAATTTCTATAGAAAAACAGAGAAAAATGCTTAAAAAAAGCAACTGGCAGGAAAAAACTTCAAATATTTCTGAGAGATATAAAAGAAGCCTCAATAAATGGAGACGAAATGACATAAGAAGATTTAATATTATAGAGATGTTAATCATTACCAAGTCAATATATATGCTTAAAATAATGTAATCAAAAGTTCAATTAGATTTTTGAATTTTGATCAATTTTTAAAGAAATTAACTAGAAGAAGAACATGAGGATATGAGATACGTATTTTTTAATTTTTTTAAGTTTTTATTTATTTCTTTTGAGAGAGAGACAGAGAGAGCAAGCAGGGTAGGGGCAGAGAGACAAAGAGAGACAGAATCCCAAGCAGGCAGGAACCCCAATGCAGGGCTCAAACTCATGAAAGGCATCTAAGCTCACTACTATACCACCAATGCTGCTCAGGGTTCAAACTCATGAACCGCAAGATCATGACCTGAGCCAACACCGAGAGCTGGACACTTAACCCACTGATCCACCCAGGCACCCTGAGGATAAGAGATATATTTAAAAGATTGGTGTTGGGTAAGTTGCTCTACTAGAAACTGAAGTATATTGTAAAACCACAATAATTTTCCAAAGGTGATACTGACTAATGTAAGAATAGGCAGAGAAATCAAAGAAACAAAAGAGATGGCCCAAAGACAAGCCAGCATAAGTTAAAATTTACCCTACGACATAATCCAAGATTTGTACCCAATTACTTAATACTTGGTTAAATAGCAAATATTGTAAGAAACCCCTGAAATAGCCAACCAAAAAGGCTGATTAAACAATGATGACACTTCTCTTTAGTTGATGAAATACTGCATAACCATTTAAAAGCATAATTTGACAAATAAATAATTGCATGGAAAAATGTTCATGAGAAAATATTCAGTGAAAAACACATGATCCAAGGCCATTTATGTATTTCTATATATTTTATACTTAAGTGTATATAAACAAAAAATACATATTGATTTATATTATGCACATGTGGTTTTTTAAAGATTTAAAAGAAATGCATTAAAGTATTAAAATTAGTTAGTTATGTATAATATAATTATGTTACTTTTTACTTTATTACATTTTTTTGTATTTCCCAATTTTCTTGTAATTGTTGGCATATGAGACATTCTGTCTACCTCTACCTCAATAAAAGAATGGAATACATAAAATATTTTGAAAGTTGGTTTATTTTATTTTATTTTAATAGTTACATGATGGCTTATTCAACTGACTTCAGCCACTTAAAATGCAGTCTGATTTCTCTATTTATAATTCCAAAAAATCATATGTCATATTTTCCTTTGGTTACTGCATGAACCACCAGACAACCCAACAAGAACATATGTATAAATAATATATATGCCAATGTAAGGAGATATTAATTTTCTGTTCCAGATCTGTCATACAATTATATTATGTCTAGTTTTACACTTCTCAGTAGAAAAAGTCTTTTTTTTTAAGTAGACTGAACACCCAGCGCAGAGCCTAACGCAGGGCTAGAACTCACAACCCTGAGAGCAAGACCTGAACTGAGATCAAGAGTCAGGCTCTTAACCAACTGAGACACCCAGGCACCCCAAGACTATATATATATATATTTCTTTATTTTTTAAATGTTTATTATTGAGACAGAGAGAAACACAGTATGAGTGGGGGAGGGTCAGAGATAGAGGGAGACACGGAATCTGAAGCAGGCTCCAGGCTCTGAACTAGCTGTCAGCACAGGGCCCAACGAGGGGCTTGAACCCACGAACCGTGAGATCATGACCTGAGCCAAAGTCGGACGCTCAACCGACTGAGCCATCTGGGCACCCCGCCTATATATTTTTTTAATAACAGGATAATAATTCTCAGTAGAAAAAGGCCTATTTCTAATTTGTCTTTGAATCATTTTCATATGCATTTGTCTGTAAATAATAGACATCCCTAACTCAAATTTATTTGAGCAATGAGAAAATGTATGACCCTGTGTAAGTCTGGAGCTTAGGTGGACTGGACGTTGTCTGATCAGTGGTTCAGTTATGTCAATAGGGCCCAAGCCCGTCCCACTTCTCCACTCAGGCATTGTTACCGTGTCAGCTCCCAGGCTGGTTCTCTTCACGAGAACAAGAAAGCAACAATGGCTTTAGTCATAAAAATGTCAAGAGGAGTAACAATGGCCTCTTCTTATGTCTCTTTCTTAAAAGCAAGGAAACCTTTCACAGAAGCCCTCATTAGACTACTCATACCTCCTTGGCCAGAACTGGGCCATGTGGCCAATCTTAAACTAATGCAAAGGCAAAGGGATTAACATAATTATCATAGACAATATAGGAAGACAGTCTATGTAAACACAATCTGGGTTCTGCTGTGGAAAAGGAAGATCGGATGTGGAGGCAGGGACAGGGGTGGAATGAGGGTGGAGCATGTGGCATAAATGTTGGGTAGGCAATCTTTTATGCTCCAAGCCTCCATTGCTGATAATTACATGAGAAGAGGGAGGATTCCTTTTTTTTTTTTTAAATTATTTTTTTAAATGTTTTATTTATTTCTAGGAGAGAGACAGCATGAGTAGGGGAGGGTCAGAGAGAGAGGGAGTCACAGACTCTGAAACAGTCTCCAGGCTCTGAGCTGGCAGTCAGCACAGAGCCCGACGCGGGGCTCGAACCCACGAACCGCGAGATCA
The DNA here is from genome assembly GCF_008692635.1 of Crocuta crocuta. NCBI lineage: Eukaryota > Metazoa > Chordata > Mammalia > Carnivora > Hyaenidae > Crocuta > Crocuta crocuta. The sequence continues at coordinate 1,950,544 of NW_027529525.1, read as the reverse complement.
TGACCTAAGCGAAAGTTGGACGCCTAACCGACTAAGCCACCCAGGCGCCCCGGGAGGATTCTTTTTTAACTAACAGTAGTAAGAGACACTGTGATAGATGTTGACATTATAACAGTGGATGGGACCTAAACTTTCTCCTCCAGGAGCTTACAGTTTTAACAGAGAAGATACTCAAGTAAACAGGCAACTAAATCAGGGTGCTACATCATGGAACCCAGGAAGTTCCTTGGATGGGGCACTTGGAGTTCCTAAGAAGGCAACATCCAAGTATGTTTTTAATTTTGAGAAGAGGAAGTCCTGTGGCAATCAAGACGTTGGCATATCTGGGGAACCAGAAAGTGTTGAGGCTAAAGATGTAAGGAGGCTAGAGATCAGGTAGGGCCTTGAAGGCCATGCTAAAAAGCTTACATTTAATGCTGAAGAAATTGGGAAGCCAGTAAAGTGTTAAAAACAAGAAATAATATAGTCTGATTTCCTTTTCAGAGCATATACTCCAACTGCAGAGTGGAGAATAGACTGAAAAGAGTCAAGCCTAGATTTAGAGATCATTCAGATGCTTTTGCAGTAATCCAGCCCAGAAATCCAGAACTTAGAGGATGATTTGACTTCATGGTTTAGATAACTAAATGGATGCTGATACTATAGATAGAGATAGGGAACTTCAGAGGGTAAAATAAGTGCAGGGAAAGATTATGAGTTTATTTCAGACATTATGAGGTCGAAGTGCTTATGGGACATCTAAATGGAAATGTGCGGTTGATAGTACTGTTTGGTTAGGCTTCTTATGATTATAACTAACATTATTAAATTGCTATTAAATATCCCCCATGAAAATCTTATCAAATAATACTAGTAATTGCCAGATTATTTAGGCATTTTCTTTTATTTCTAGCTCTGACATGATTTGAGTGATATGATGAGAAAAGTCATAGCAAATGTTTTGCATGCTGACAATTTAAACTAATAGATATTTTTAGATTTTGTGTAAGAAAAGAGCTCTGGGCTAAAAATGATGCTGACATTTACAGGCTTTCTGTAAACTTCAGAAATCTGTAGCCTTAGACACCAAGGCTAGTAGTTTAGAAATAATGCTTAGCATCTAAACTTAATGCTTTTTCAGCTTTGCTCTCTGTCTTGGGCTCAGATCTTCCCCTGTGCTCTTTTAAAATGTTCACTCTTCTATGTTAGGCCCTAAAAGCCTCATTTCCATTGGGTTCAGAGTATTTCTGGCAGGTCTGTCCTTTATAGCAAGGCCTTTTGTCCCTCTTTTCAAGTGTCTCTGCAGTGCAGCAAGTCTAGGTCTTGTTCCCCATGAATAAATGGTCTTTCATCTTTAAAAAAAAAAAAAGTGGATATACATCCTTTTAAAGATTCATCCAAACTATATTTTCAATAATATTTTTGTTTTGTATAATTTTGCTTAATTTGTGTTATACAGATTCCTGGTAGAAATTTGAAAAATAAAGAAATGTATAAAGAAAGTAAAACTGGGGGCTCCTAGGTGACTCAGTTGGTTAAACATCCAGCTCTTGATTTCAGCTCAGGTCATGATCGTCAAGGTGTGAGATCAAGCTCCACATCAGGCTCTGAACTGGGCTTAGAGCCTACTTAAGATTTTCTCTTTCTCTCTCTCTCTCTCTCTGCCCTTCCTCCTCCTCATCTCTCTTTCTCTCTCTGTCTAATAAAAAAGAAAAGTAAGTAAAACTGAATCATAATAGTACCACCCAGAGGTAACAGTGGTTAACATTTTGATATCTATATAATCTTCTTCCTATGTCTATATATAATATAAATATATTGTTTTCTTATCAGGATTATATCCTACAAAATATTTCATAAGCCTGATTCTTATTTACCATTTATCATGACTATCTTGCCATATCTTCAAGTATGCTTCAAGAGCATGATATTTTTTAATGAGAGAATTATATTACATCATATTATATAATGGAAATAGTATTTTCAAGCATTCCGGCTTCTGTGAACATTTAGCCAATATCCATTTTTTAATAATATAAATAAATGTTGGGTGAATATCCATGACCGTATGTCTTTGTGACTTTGATTATTAGGAAAATCCCCAGAAGCTGAATTACAAAGTCAAAGGATGTGACCATTTTAAAAGCTTTTGGTGCATTTTATCAAATGCTTATTTGATAAGGAAGTCAATACAAATCTATAATCTCACCACTCATTTACATACCACTTAGTTCAGAGTAAATGACTTGTGGTTTCCTTCTCTACTAAATACCATTAGAACAAGTCTTCTTTAATGTTTTCATAGTTCCTAATCCACATTCTTATACTCTGAGGTTGATCAGTGAGGTTCTTCATTTCCTTCTGAAGCTACAACCACCTAGGAGAAGGAAAGAGTCATGGATTTGGGGCTGGAGAAACAGGCTGTAGTCTTTGCCTTTTCACAAACTAAACTCGGTACTAGGTCTGGCAATCTAACTTCCTTGGGCCTTAGTTTTCTCTGTCCAAACAACAAGACTATTAAAGATCTCCATAGTTCCGTTCGTGGAGAGAATAATAACAACAACCTAGGGCACCTGGGTGGCTCATTTGGTTGAGTGCCCGACTCTTGATTTGGGCTCAGGTCATGATCCCAGGGTCATGGAATCAATTGGTTGAGCATCCAACTCTTGATTTGGGTGCAGGTCATGATCCCAGGGTCATGGAATCAAGTGTCACATTGGGCTCCACACTGGGTATAGAGTCTGCTTAGAATTCTCTCTCTCCCTTTGCCCCTTTCCCCTGCTCGCACCCTCCCTCCCTCAAATAAATAAATAAATAAATAAATAAATAAATAAATAAATAAAACATGAAAAAAA
>NW_027529525.1:1873298-1947490 GCF_008692635.1 Crocuta crocuta | reverse complement strand
TAAAATAAATAACTAAATAAATAAATAAATAAATAAATAAATAAATAAATAAAAATAACATCAAATTTTTATAGGTAAAACAACAAGACTTTCACAAACAGTCTAATGTTCTCAGTAAACAATATTATAGAATCTGATCTAAGAACATAGCATTATGGTCTTCTCTAATTTTTCTTTCTTTGACAAGCTTCCTCTGCAAGCAGATTCTGAAGCTTAGACAGGGCCAAACTCAGAAGTAATGGGCTGGCCAGCCACCTTCAGGATATGGATATCCCAAAATTTCCACCTTAGTTCATTTAAGCCACCATTACAGCTTTACTCCTTATATCTGTAAATAATATAATCTTAAGAGAAAACTTGTTTTTTTTTAAGATGCTTTCTTCTCTCTCTTTTTTTTTAATGTTTTTATTTATTTCTAGGAGAGAGAGAGAGAAAGACAGTGTGAGCAGGGGAGGGTCAGAGAGAGAGGGAGTCACAGACTGAAACAGGCTCCAGGCTCTGAGCTGGCGGTCAGCACAGAGCCCGACGCGGGGCTCGAACCCACGAACTGCGAGATCATGACCTAAGCGAAAGTCGGACGCCTAACCGACTAAGCCACCCAGGCGCCCCAGTTAAGAGAAAACTTGTAATCACAGCCTTCATGAGGCTGGGCCTCAACTGAGAGTAGGAATCCTGGGGGCATTTAAACTAGTGAGGGCCAATGATATAAAACCACACTAAAATCCCTTAGAAATCATCACAAGACAATGTCTAGGGACATTCAAGAGGATTTGATAGTGCAACCGAAAGTCACTTTCTTTTACTTCTTCACCATTACCCAGGGGCAACCAAAAGTGTTTTCCAGCTATTTCTCTTCTTTCCAGATTTTCCAAGTTTTTAGTTCATCTATATCTAAATCCTAAGAGGCATTATGTCTGTTGAACAAAGTATTTCAGCTATGTTTGGTTGACAGATTTTGAACAACATATTAGTTATCTGGAAAAGAAAAAGCAAAGTATTAACAACACAAAAAAGCCCAAATGATTCAACAAAGTATCAAACTATCTTGCATGTAATAGGGAACTACAGTTCTTTGGCTCCTTAGGACCTCTGATTTGCCCACTATTTACTCATAATAAGCAAGCAGATATGCAATCGCCAAGTGTCTTGTGACTCCAGTGAGAGAACATAGGATTACAGCAAGGGTTTGGGGTGAAGGGCAGCAAGTGTGATCATGCCAAGACTGCCCAGAATGGACCTCAGGTGGAACCTGACCCTGGTTGTTTTAAATATGTCTCAGATGCATACTGCTCAACTCTTAAACCTTGGTAGCCCATTGAAGCCTGAAATACCAGTGCAAAATTAAATTTGATTTTTACCTTCTTAGAGAAGGTGAATTTCAATGTTTTCACCTAAATAGAGTCAATGAAGTTTATAGGCAGTGCTTTTCACCTAAATATAAAATACACACGTTATACATACATTCGTGCATATATTTAAGTGATAGAAACTTAAATACTTCATGAAGCTGACTGTCTTCTTTCAGAGAACTGAAAAACGAGAGAGGAGGCAGCATTTTTTTTTTTTTTAGGTTAGAGAATAAAAAACAAGGAAGAGAAAAATGTTTCAATCTCTAGAGAATAAAAAACAAGGAAGAGAAAAATGTTTCAATCTCAGATTGGCTGGGGGCTCACAGTTGACCTTGTTTGGAATGAGAAGGCCCAGGAATGGTGTGGCATTTGGGAATTGGCTGACTAGATAGTCTGTTTCCGGCCACGTGGAGTATTTCCAGGGACATGAAAGCTATCCAAATGTTAGTTTACTCGCATAGCACCCTGGGCAAGAGCAGATACACCTTGGGCCTAGAAAATTATTTCCAAGACCCCTAACCAGTTAAATCAGTATTTTTAAAAGTAGGAAGGACCCAGGGATCAGTATATTTTTAGGGCTCCCCAGGTGATTCCAATATGTATCCAAGGCTAAAACCCCCACTACAAGATTTATCTCAGGTAATTATTATATATGTTTGAGATTATTATGTTTATTTGAGTAACACAGAGCCAGAAATCATGAGAACAATTAATGAAATGAATCCTTCACAGACCACCCACCCCAGAGTCCCAACTACTTTGGGCTCTTCTCTTTTTGTGGGGTACCAGCTGTGGTGTTTGACATACCTCTACCTGAATTCTCAATCCCCTGGTTGGAGTTCCTGAGGTTACCCCAGGGATTCTAACACACCTCATACTATCTTTTGGGTTTTTTTTTCTCAGCCTACTCTGAAACCACTTAGCTCAGAATTCCTGAAAGGGCCTAGAATTATCTCTCCCCCTGAGAGGCTAAATCAGCTAAGGTGGATGAATGTAAATTAATGTGAATCTTCTGGGCTCTGTTAGTTCTATGAAGGCTTTAGAAAAGTCTAGAACATAAAAAGGAAAAAAAGTAGAATATGCCAGCTTCAAGGGATGATTGGGGGAGAGGGGAGGATGAGGGAGGATCTCCGGACCCTCCTGAATTTCACCTCCTCTCTTCCCTCTATTCTTTGATATGAACAATTCACATTTTTTCCATGTCTTATATGTATTACATAGCGTATCATAAGAACACAGCTTCAAAGTGCTAGAATGATTCCTTTCGCAAAAAGACCAGCACCCACTCAACATCTCCACTTAGTCACCTATGCTTTATCTTTGGGTGTCCATAGGCAGCACAGTACAAAAAAAGATATATTTGAATTATCCTGTTAGGATTTTTCTCATGACCAATTTATAAATATTCATTATGATTTCTAAGCAACTAGCCTTCCAACCTCAAGGCCAGAATTTTCAAGTATTGTAGTTTTGTGTTGTTGTTTTCTTTTAACATAGAATGACTACATTTATACCTACACATTTAGGAAGCAGGTTAATGTTGCTTGTGTGTTGCCCTTGTGATGAGCATATTGAATACAATGATCATTAAGAAAAATTTCCATGTGAAATTCCAGACAACAGACTACAAAGTGTAACCCTATATACCCGCCCCTTTCCTACTGAGTTATGACAAAGCAGGTAGTTAAAATTCATGTTTAGTCTTGTCTCTTTATCTCAGACAATAGGAATCTTCCTAGCAAAAATCTGTTTTTCTTGAAGAACAACTTCAGTTCCTTCAGAGAGTCACTGAGCCCAGATTTGTAGTTCAAACACAGCAGCTCATTATTTCTGTCATTTTCCTTTTTCCTAGCTTTGTCTGCAGACTCATGTTACTGCAATTAAGTCTCTTGACTTCATTTGTTCATTGTACACATTGTACATACTCTGAATCTTCTGGCAGCATAAAACCCAGTTAATCCAGTTCCTTACAATTTACCTGTTATGCCTACATGTTACATTTTGTTATCTCTGGGACTGCATTGTGCTTCCATGATTATGACTCAATATAATTACAGCTCAGTTCAGATCTCCACAACATGGAAAGAGGTTCGCAGGGTTTGTTTACGAGTAAGGAAGCCATATGCTTCTGTAAGAAAAAAATATGCTAATTACCAGGGAAGAAATGAGTCAAGAAAATAGGGAACAGCTGCAGACCTACTAAGTAAACAGAGAAGGTGCTTTTGTGCAATGGGAGTAAACATGGTGAATCCATTCCCTTGTGTTTTCTTGTTCAGTTGACTCTACACAGAAAAGGTGGAAGAGCAAGAAAAAGCTACTTTCTAACAGTGGCTATATATGCAAATTGACATATTTCGTATTTTAGCTCCAGTCTGCCTCACATCCTTATTCTGGTTATAGTAAAGTTACATGTAAAATAAGATATTGAATAAAAAAATCTGTGTACAAGAGCAATCTATACTGAGCAACTACAACTGACCAAATAAAAGTACGTCTTCTTTCTCCTTTGCTTGAACTTGCTGCTCTTCTCTATGGTTTTATATTCATACTAGAACTTGCTGCTGGGGAGAATGTTCAGTCAATCATTTGTCTTCAAAATAACTGCTGGTGTTTGAATTCAGTTCTACAGGGTTTTTTCTTTCCTCCAGCTGGTTTGTGATTACAGATAAAGCTTAGTTTAAGGGGGAAAAAAATGAAACCACGCAGCTTTTTTTCCCAACAACACATTGGCAAGAAACCCTGGCACAGTAAGCTATGCCTCCAAGCAGAGTTTTCATACCAAGGCACCTTCTTCCACGCACTATCCAAGGACGCACTACTCAAGTCTCTCTTCAAACACAGACATCCACACAGAGCTTTCTCCAGAAGAAACTCCAGGCAGTGTGATAACCATTCATAACCATTTATGATGAATTTGTAACTAATAAACATTTATAACTTGGTGTTCCCACCAGTTAGGATCTGAATGGCAGTCTGTAACAAGGGACAGTCCTCAGCAAGTGTATAAAATAGGCAAATAGTCAAGCAGGCTTTGGCTCTGCTTTGTCGGCAGAACTAAAATAAGAAAAAAAGAAGAGGGAGGGGCACGTGGGTTGCTTAGTCGGTTAAGCCTCCAACTCCTGCTCAGGTCATGATCTCACAGCTCATGAGTTTGAGCCCCACACTGGGCTCTGCGCTGACAGTGTGGGGCCTGCTTCAGATCTCCTGTCTCCCTCTCTCTGCCCCTCCCTAGCTGGCTCGCTCTCTCTCTGTCTCTCTCTCTCTGAAAAATAAATAAACATTAAACAAACAAACAAAAAAAGAAGATCAAGAAAACAGGTGAAAAAAAAAAGAAAGAAAGAAGAAGAAGAAAACATAGGAAGACCTTTAGCAAATGGCCCCTTAATGAAACAAAAACTTCTGGGGGCTAACTCCACATCCAGTCACTTTAGCCTAACATTACAAGAATTCCAAAGAGGCAAACACTTAACATTTACCCAGTGAGTTTCCCATAAAGCATAAAGCTTTCCATCTCCATATCTCTCACATGTTACCCAACAAGGAGTCAGAAAGGTATATAACCTTGAAACCATATAGACCCAAGTTCAATTTATGTAGCACAAATAAGTCTCAGCTTCAGTTTCCTTGTCTTCAAAATGGAGATGATAATTTTGCAGCAGCATCATGAGTAGTTGGGGGATATTTTCTCACCATTTATTTGCCTTTGCCCAGCAGGAGGATATAACACTGACCATTCTCTCTCCAACAAAAGGTTGAATGTTGGAAGGAACAAATATTATCTTTGTGTTGGAAAATTTAACAATGGCATATGGGTTCTCCTGGAAAATTTCGGCGAGCACAGTGACAAAATAGGAAATAAACCACAGAAGTAGCTAACTATGGCAGAGCAAGACTTGGTTTAATATGGGAATAGAGTGGAATCGTGAATTCTCTCTTGAAGTCACTCTTCAATGTGACTTAAAGTTAGGGCAAAGAACAGACAGCTGTAGACTACTCTGACTGGGCTACCTCACTCTGCCTAGACTGCTGAGACCACCAAACTTCAGGCACACATCTTTTTGCTCGTTGTGTAATAATACAAAGCAAAAGTAACCTTACACAAGCCCAGTCAACATTCTTGACAATTCTTAAATCTGGCTGGATTTTGTGGTCAAGAGTCCCTCTTTGTGAAACATGCAGTCTCATTAACCAATAAGTGGCCTTATAACTAACCCTTCACAAATGAAAAATGTGGCATAAATCAAGAGGTCCAAGGAGATTTGATATTCCCTAGACTGTAAATTCTTTAAGGGCAGGGACCAGGAGCTTTTTACCATTAAATTCTCTATGTATACCACAGTACCTGGTGTATTATAGGTGTTCAATAATATCTTTTAATGGGCTAACTAATAATTGAATAAACAAATAGTCATGGCTTTCTCTCTTCTAATCTCAGGTAGAGTGTGTACTAGTAGCATTGAAACTAGAATCTAAAGAGAAGACACCAGACATCCTTGTTGTCACATTTCTTTTTTTTCAGTTTGGATACCTAATGCCTCAAAAATAATGTAAAGTGGGGCGCTTGGGTGGCTCAGTCGGTTGGGCATCCGACTTCGGCTCAGGTCATGATCTCACAGTTCATGGGTTCGAGCCCCGCATTGGGCTCTGTGCTGACAGCTAGCTCAGAGGCTGGAGCCTGTCTTCGGATTCTGTGTCTCCCTCTCTCTCTGACCCTCCCCTGCTCAGCTGTCTCTATCTCTCAAAAATAAATAAAACATTTTTTAAAAAAAAATATGTGAAGTGAAATGTACCCATACCTATGGCCTAGCAATTCCACTCCTAGGTATTTACCCAAGATAACCAAAAATATATATCCATAAAAAGATTGTTCAAGAATGTTCAAAGCAGTTTTTGTGCAAGAATGTTCATAATAACTTTAATTAAAATAGCCAAAAACTGAAAATGAGACAAATGTTCATCAGGAGGTAAATGGATAAACATATGGTGGTATATCTATATAAAGAAGTATTACTCAGCAATCGAAAGGAACACACCTCCGTTATATGCAACATGATGTCTTGAATTTAATCTAAATGGAATAATACAGTGTATACTCTGGCTTCTTTTGCTCAACATAATGGTCCTAAGATCTGTCCAGAGATTGCTGAAGTTCATTTTCAGTAGTTCATAACACAACAGCCGATTGCATGCATCTCTTTCCAACCCTGCATTCAGTAATGTCACATTGGTAGCTTGAGTTTGCCTGTGGTAGGAGTATTTATACCCTAGGAATCAACAAATGCTACACAAACCTGGGATTTTTTTTGTTTGTTTTGAGAACCAATGAAACTAATATTTTCTTTCAGTTTTTCAAGCTAAAAAAGATGTAAGAGCCCTCAAATCATTCTACTAGCTCATCCTCTGATGTTTGCACATTCAAGCCATAACTAAGGATAAAATGCCTCACTTAGGATCCAATACATACTCCTTAGGTGACTTTTTCCTAGTGGACTTGTTGTTCATACACGTTCTCAGCTCAGCAAGCTGCCCATCCAAGATGAGTCCCTGGTTTGACACAACCATGCGCCTAAAGACTCCTAAAGACCTAAAGACGCAAATGCCTCAGACACTAGTTTCTGGTTGTGTGAGCCAGTCCCTTTAGAAGCTGCTTTTGTCTTATGCCATTGGGACTAGCAGTGAAAATTTCTTGCTGATGAAAGGAACCATCTCCCACACTCCTCTCCCAGTGCTTTGCCTTATCTGCTTTCACTTTGATAGTTTCTTATCTTGGTCCTCAAACCTTTGATTTCATAACCTCAACCTGGACCCAATGGGATCTCTCTAGCGAGTTATGACTTGACTCATACTAGGCATTTACTCATAGGGAGAACTTTTTTCCCTCTCAAATAATTCCTACAATAAGTTATATCATGAGCCAGAGTACAACTTGCTATGCCAGTACCTTGAATAATAACAAAAATTCCCATTTGTAGGATTCCTAAGGCATTGTCATTATTAATGATTAGTACTTAAATATACTTCACAGTTTATAGAATGCTTTCAGGTATTACCTCTTTTACCTCTCATACTAACCCAGAGAAATAAGTATTAATATTATTATTCTCCCTTAACAGATGAGGAAGCTGAGGCTGACAAAAGGTTAGGTTTCAGAATCATTTAACTAGTAGGAGGTAGACTACAAGCAAGGCACACAAAGTAGATCCTTCTATTGACCATGTAGCTGATCTTGAAGAATGCATGGTGGCTTCAAGTTTGTAAAGAACATACAGTAGTTTAAATCTTACGAATATGTGTGGTAGCTTCAACCTTGAGACCCTGAAGATTCTCCAAACCTGCAAGGCATCTGAATAATTAAGTCCATCTAATGACAGGTAATATTCATTTCTATGACAGTTCCTAAACTATTCATTATTAAATGAATCAGTGGCAGCAATTTTTTATTATAATATAATGTACATTTATTGTTACAAATTCAATGTTACAGCACTCCTCTACTTCAGTTCCCTTTATGTGTATCCTTCTAGAAAGTGTATTCGTATAAACAAGCATACATGTAAAAAGGCTGTCCAGGCCTCCCTAAGTACACATGCCAGGCTTTTTCTTCCCGACTGCCAGTGTCCTCTGGATATCAAAGACCTTGCTCTACATTTCTAGGAGGGATGAAACCACATTGGACAATAAGAAGGAGCTGGATAAAGTACAAAATCACAGCTGGAGGGGTCACATCTGTTAAACAATCCACAAGCCATGTGCAGGCAGCGTTCTGTGCAAGACACTCACCAGAGCAATAATACAGAAACAGCCGAACAGTCTCTCAGCACAGGCAATGGGTGGTGTTCTCTGGATGGTGACAGATGGTCTGAACTGGCTGGGCTCCCATGGGAGTCCCTGCTGCCTGAGACTGGCAGTATTTACCTGCCTGAAGATGGTGACTCTGCTACTCTCCACATGATTCTCCCATGTCCAGGAGCCTCACCTTGGGTCCTACCATCTATTTCAAAGACTTTTCCCGCCCACTCTTCTCACATTTCAACCACCCCAGGTGACTTTCAGCAGCTCCTGTCCATTGCCTACTGTTGAGTTATTCATCTTTTTCTTATTGGTTTGTAAGTGTTCTTTGTATATTAAAGGAATCAATTCTTTATTTGCCATATATGCTCAGGTTATTTTTCCAGTGTTTGTCTCTTAACTTTAATAATAATGTGCTTTTTTCTAATCTGAAGTCTTAAATTTTTACTAGTAAAATGTTTAAGTATATCCTCTTATGATTAGTAGATTTTGTGTCATGCTGAAAAAAAGCCTTCTCTGCTCCAAGATTCTTTTAATTGCCCATGTTTTTGTCCAGTGTCTTTACAACTTTATTTCTCACATTGAATATTTTATTTGTCTGTAGTTTATTTCAGCTATAGAGTGAGTGATACAGCTTTATATTTGTCAGATGGTTAACCAGAGCCCCAACATTTTGGCCAAAAATGGGTATTTGCTTCTCTAATTTGAAATGCCAACATACTAAATTCTTGACAAATGTGGGTGCATTTCCGAACTCTGATTTCTATTCCATTGGTCTGTCTAGTTTCTATGTTTTTAAATGGCTATAACTTTATAGTGGTTTTTGGTGAACTATTCCCCACTCCTGGCTCCACTCTCTATTACTATTCTTTTGTTTTACAATTTCCTGGTTCCTTCCCCACCCCTATTCCAAGGCAAACTTTTACTATCATTTTGCATGATGTCTAACCTCAAGAATGCAGCAAGAAATGGAAAATGAGGGGCTAGTTCTTGCTAGTGAGGTCATAGAGAATGTAGACCTGACCCACGGACTCTAATTAATTGTCTTTATTTTATAGTTTCTGTAGAACAGCAGGGCTGGCACTCAGAACGGAACCTGGCCAATTATTCACTGGCCTGGCCAAGCATGTGATATAATTGCTCCTCCAGTTGCTAGCAAACCAAGGAGGCTATATTAAAATCAGCTCTTAGCTGAACTACAGGCAGTGGGGAAATCCAAGTATATTGCTCCTGCCACTGCAGTGCTGGTAGCTAACACTATTGGATGAGAGAGGGAACAGGCAATGATCATTATATTCTTCCACTCAAAAAACATAGGGCTAAGAGAAAATACATCCCTGGTCTTACCTCCAATGCAGGAAACCAAAGTCATTGCCTTTCTTCCTATAGCAGTGAGCAAATAGATGGACTAGCCTATGGACTCAGAATGGTATAAGCCAAGCTGGAGTGGAGGATGTGGAGATTTTGACTTTCATATGACTATGTAGGTCTGGTGTACACTTCATAGGGCTTGAAATCCTGCTAGTGAGTTATCTCCTTTCTTGTATAGATAGCACTTACAGTAATTGGAATAATACAGCCTTACTAACCAGAACTTATGTTAGAAAAAATAAAACTATAAAAATTTTATGTGTGAGGTGTGTTTGAAAAACCTCATTGTGAAATCTCCATTTAAGGCCATTCTGCAAACAGCAATCTCAAATAGGGGGACAAGTCAGAGCAGAAGCAAGTGGCATATGTGTGTAATGGAAGCAGTTATGCCTTCCCCGAGCTTTGGGTTTCATCTGTAAACCTGGAACCTCCAAATGGTCACTAATGTTGTATAAGCTACCAGAACTAGGGTTGCTTCCCCCAAGGAGCTAAGTTTTACTTAGGCTTTCTCATCACAGTGAACAGTTTTAAACCATATGCTTCTATTCTCCCTTTATTCCCTACATCCCTACATCCCTACATCACTGCATTCCTACCTACCTACCTACCTACCTACCTACTTACCTACATGCATACATACAATAAACAGCATTCAAATAATATCACAAAACTTCTAAGCTTCTTTTGAAGGCGGGACACTTTGAGTCTAAGATTCCTTCTGAGCCTCTATTCTTGGTTTTAGAAATGGCTGCCAGGAAATCATTTGAGATCAGACTCCAGCCAAGCTCCAAGATGGTAAGTGGACAATTGCTTCAAATGGAGGAAAGATTCTTTCCCCTTTTATCACACTCATGGATGCAGAAATTGGAATATTCCAGGGATCTTATATCATTTAAACCAAGATCCATGGTGATACCAATCTCAAATTTCTTCATTTATTTATTCAATGCACTGAAAGGCAAGTCCCACTCTATTCTCCAATAGAAACATTAGAGAGTAAATGAGCATAATTTCTTGATAATGAGGGACTTCTGTGATCCTTGTACAAACATTACATGATCCCTTCCCTTGCTGCCATATGTATAATTTATTTTTTAGTAAGAGACTCACAGATCCGTCCCTAGTATCTCATGGTTGTATTCACAGTTTATTAACCTCAAAATATGTCAAGAGTCTTTAAAATGCACATGCCCTTTGACTTAGTAATTCTACTTCCTCTATTTTATCCAAAGTACAAAATTAGTGAGTGAAAGTAAAAAAAAAGATTACATATCAAAAAAGATCTCTAATAATAAAAATTGAAAACAACTAAAATGTCCAATAAGTGTTTACCCCTATGGTAAATTATTATATAAATGTTACAGAGCATATTTTCAAAGAATAGTGATATAGAAATATATGTCAACACTACTGTGAAGTATTTATTAAAATATTTAGAAAGGTGCCTGGGTAGCTCAGTCGGCTGAGCGTCCAACTTCGGCTCAGGTCATGATCTCATGGTTCGTGGGTTTGAGTCCCGCCTCCGCTCTGTGCTGATACCTCAGAGCCTGGGGCCTACTTTGGATTCTGTCTCCTCTCTCTCTGCTCCTCCTTTGCTTGCGCTCTGTCTCTCAAAAATAAAATAAACAAACATGTAAAATTTTTTCAAAACAATTTTTGGAGGTGTTTATAAAGGGATAAAATATTCATTAAAATATTAATATATAAATCCAAACTTCCCCTAACTTGATTCTAAGAAAGACCAGTAAATTTGAGTAATCATTAGTTACAAACTTTAAAGTTACAAGCTCTCAGCCCTCCTTCTGCTGAGTACCTCTTCAGAAGTCCCCAAAGGGCACCTGGGTTCTCTAAGATGAAGAACACAGGCAGGATTCAAGCTGGCCTTAGCGCATGTGTCATTTCCTGCTCAGCCGGGAACTTCTCTCTCTTAGCAATCAGGCCCTGTGAATGGGAAGGAAACAGAGAAACAAATCCCCTGCAACCACCTTACAGAAAATGACCAGAAATTGCACATATGACTTCTGTTCGTCTGTAATTAGTAAAAAGTTTGCCACATGGCCACACCCAGCCTCAAGGGAACCTGGGAAATGTGATTTTAGTTGAATGGTTGGGTATCCAGGAAGAAGGGCAGAATAAATTTTGAGATCAACCAGTAGCATACCATATCATATTACACACCTTTAAAAAAATGTTTTTTTAAATACAGGGAGGAAATACACCCAAATGCTCACAGTAGCCATTTCTAACCAGCAGGGTTTATGGTGATGTTTCTCTTTACACTTTCTGAATGGTCTAAACTTTCTGCAATGGCTATTTTCTTCATAAGATAATAAGAAGCACTATTAATTTTAAAAAAAGAAGGACTAGAAATAAATATTCTAAAATATTATCTCGATTGTATTTGGAAGATGAAACTACATGTATTTTTTATCTTTATATTTTCTGAACTTTTTAGAATGTATTTTTCATGTTAGAAAGCAGCTCACCAATGTCTTAGCTCCTGAAGGGGCAGGTAGAAATGTTGTTTTGACCTATACTTGGGTTTCACACATGGTCACAATTACAGTGTGCTTCTGTCACAACTCTCTGTTTTCTTTGTTTTAAAAGAGAAAGTAAGCCTGTTTGTATATGACTTTCAGTAAGATGATGAACAACATGAAATTCTTCAACCTGCCCCCCAAAGCAATCATTTTAAGCAGCTTGTGTGTTCAATTCTACAACGGAAGCCATATTGAACTGCTACCTAGTTCTCTACACAGCAAGTTTTACAACTGTCCCTGTCCACATACAACTTCTTACCTACCTGATCAGCTATCTTCTTGGGACATTGTTGTCCCTTCTATCCTCACGCTTGGTCTACATTATATTTAAGCAGGTTTTATTTATCCCACTGAAGTAGGTCCACCCTACCCACCCACCCTGGTTTTCACGGTTGGGAGCTCAAGACGTTATCTTCTCCAGTATATTTACATTTCAGTGGGACATTTCTGAAGACCTGAAGAAATCAACTCCAAAGAATTAAACCATAGAGACTGATAGAATAAGAAACTAAAATATTTTGGAAGAGATAGGACCCTCCTAATAACATTATAACCTACCATGAAAGTAACACCTTATTCATAAGGATTAACTCTGTCAAGGACCATGTACAACAGAGAGAAAACAATCAGAACAAACTTAAAAAATGTAGGTCAGATGCCCTTCTATACACTTGTTAATAATGAGCTATCAGAAAAAGAAATTAATAAAAAAAGAAAAGAGAAATTAAGAAAACAATCCCATTTACAAGTACATCAAGAAAAGAATACCTACATCTAACCAAGAAGGTAAAAGACTTGTACTCTGAATATTATAAGACATTGATAAAAGTTATTGAGATGACATAAATAAATGGAAAAATAAACCATGCTCAAGGATGGAAAGAATTAATATCATTAAAATTTTCATACTACCCAAAGTAATCTACAGATTCAATCCCTATCAAAATAACAATGACATTTTTCATATAGCTAGAGCAAATAATTCTAAAGTTTGTAGGGAACCACAAAAGACCCCAAATAGCCAAAGCGATCTGGCGAAAGAATAAAAAAGCTAGAGGTATCACTCTTCCTGATTTCAAACTATACTACAAAGCTATAGTAGTCAAAACAGTATGGTATTGGCACAAAAACAGACAATAGAATAGATTAGAAAGATGAATAGAATAGAATAGAATAGAATAGAATAGAATAGAATAGAATAGAATAGAAAGCCCAGAAGTAAACTCACATATATGTGGTCAACTAATCTATGACCAAGGGGGAAAGACTGTCTTTTTAATATATGGTGCCAGGAAAATTGGAGAGCTACATGCAAAAGAATGAAACCCCTTGAAGAAAACTCTTTGAAGAAAACATAAGCAGTAAACTTTTTGACGTTGGTCTTAGCAATACTTTTTTGGACCAGTCTCCATGGACAAGGGCAACAAGAGCTGAAATAAACCAATGGAAGTATATAAAACTAAAAAAAACTTTTCCACGGTGAAGGAAACCATCAACTAAACGAAACAGCAACCTACTGAATGGGAGAAGATATTTGCAAATTCCACATCCGATATGGAATTAATATCCAAAATATATGAAGAACTTACACAATTTAATATCACAAAAGCAAACAACCTGATTTTTTAAATGGCCATTTTTCAAAGAAGACACACAAATGAACAATAGGCACATGAACAGATGCTGAAATTCAGGAAAATGTAAACCAGAACCACGATGAGATATCACCTCAAAGTTGTTAGATTGGCTATTAACAAAAAGAAAAATAATAAGTAGTGTAGGCAAGGATGTAGAGAAAAGAGAATGCTTATGAACTGTTGGTGGTAATGTAAATTGGTGTAGCCAGTGTGAAAAATGGTATGGTGGTTCTAAAAAAATAAAAATACAACTATTATACAATACCATAAAGCCTAGATATTTATGCAAACAAAACAAAAACACCAATTTGAAGAAACAAATGCATCTGTATGTTCAATACAGCACTTTGGAAGCACCCAAAGTGTCCACTGACAGATGAATGGACAAAGACTATGAATGGATAAAGAACATATGTGTTTGTATGTATGTATACACACACACACACACACACACACAATGGGATATTAAACAGCCATTTAAAATGAAGTCTTGCCATTTACAACAACATGGATGGAACTATGAGATTTTATGCCAAGCAAAGTGAGTGAGATAGAAAAATAGAAAAAAAACAAATACTATATGATTTTACTTATATGTGGACCTAAGAAACAAAACAAATGAACAAACAAAATGAAACAGAAGCAGACACACAGACACAGGAAACAAACTATCAGTTACCAGAGGGAGGAGAGGTTGGGGGAGGCAAAATTGGTGAAGGGAATTAAGAAGTACAAACTTCCAGTTATAATATAAATGATTCATGGAATGATTTATATGCAGCATAATGTGCAACATAGGGAATATTGTTAATTACACTGTAATAACTTTACAAGGTCACAAATAGTAACCAAACTGAACGGGATTATTTCATAATATGTAAAACTATCAAATCACCATGATGTATACCTTAAACTAATAGTTTATTATTTGTTAGTTATACTTCAATAAAAAATAAATAAAGACATAATGAATATAAACATATTCTTTGTCATCTAGGTGACTAAGAATGTCATTTCCATGCCAAGTGTGTTTTCTAATCATGGTTGCGTCATAGCACAATCTTCTAATCGTCAAAGCCTAAAGGAGTAGGCATGGGAGCAGAAGGAATGTACGCTGGGGCTGAGAGCAGGTGAAAAAGAAGTATAGAATTCTGTTCATTGAAGTGTAAGCCCTGAGTTGCCCCCAACCTCAGACTGGAGAGAAAGGGCATGTACCCTAAAAGACCAATTTGAGACCCATCAGAAGAATGCAGAGAATAGCATATAACACAGCCATGCTTTTCTCCATTGAGTCACTCTCAGTCCACACAAAACCCACCCAGGTAGACACCTGGGACTGTGGTCCTCTGGTCTTCTCTCTTTTCTCCTACAGCTTTTGGTCTCTTTCCATCCTTCGCCTTTCTTCATCCATGCCCCCACACCAGAGGGGCAGGCTTGCATCTTTCAGATCCTGTATTACTTTCAGATCTTAGATAGCTCAGTCTCTGACTGTATCAATGATCTCTTCTTGCTACTCTTGAAAGGTCTTAGAGGGTAACTTTCATGTGTTGTTATGCTAATAAATTATCTTCTCTTTACTGGTTCCTCAGCAAGGAATGAAAGAGGTAAAGAAAGAAGGGGTCAAGGAAAGACAATGTCCTTGTCTGTCACAAACGATGATTCAAACTGAAAAGTGGTGGAAATAATTAAATCAGGCCTGCCCCCAGACTACCTCACCCCAAGATATGTAATCTTACCAATCTAGAAAGAACCTGGGTCATAATTGTCAGTTCTAAATGCATGTTGTAAATTTGATTTAGTGTCAGCAAAACACCGTCCTTTCCATTAAATGGATGTTGCTATTTAATATTTTTTTCAAAGTAAGCATCAGTTCTCTGGAAAAGTTACAAAGTTCTAAAATACTTCTCCTCTGTTTCCCCTTCTTGCCTGCCTTTTCATCTATCTTTCTACCCCTGGAGTATTCATACCTGAACATTACACAGAATGCAAATATCATCGTTTAAAAAAAAGCAGGTAATAGAAACACTATTTATCAGCATTTACAAGTACAAAAATTCTACCATCACTCTTTCAGGAAACAAGCGGTATGGTTCATAATGTGGCATTTTACCCTGTGGTTTCCACCAAATGATTTAGTTGAAATTGGAATATATATGTATTTAAGCACAGTTATCAAAATCACTCTGAATAAGAGATACTGACATTCTGGATGACTAATGTATACCATTATACTGCCCAGACTGACTGGTTTGTTTCATTGACCTTCAACATGATGATTTGGTGGGGAGGAAAGAAACAAAGACAGCGAATGAAAGAAAGAAATATTTCTGTCTCACTTTGCATCTTACATTAGGTTTCAAAATCTCTTTTTTCTTTCTCAGTTCCCCACTTCCAGAACCGACTGAGTGCTTTGCTGTCGGTAATTCATTTTCTCTTTCAATTATCCTGACACTACGATTCTTCTAAACACAATGTTATCATTTCTTAATCATTTGTCTTGACACAGTCCTTTATTTCCTTTAGTTTTTCCTCTTTTCTCCCGTGAGAACCATAGGCTGCATGGATTCCTGGAAGCTGTTCTGTGTCTCTTTTTGTAAAGACTAAGACAAAGAATTAGCTAGGTCTAATACATCTATCAGTCAAATTGTCCTGGGATTGTGTACTTTATAACTACTGTTTTACTTATAATATAAAAATAGCAAGCTTTATTTCCCTATATCCAGCTTCAATTTTCCTAAACTAGACCCTTGTTTATAAAATACAATAGATAACATAAAACATAGGTAGATAATGTACTTATTTCTTAAAAAGAAAGAGGAGGAAGACGAGGAGGAAGAGGAGAAATTTGCTTGAAAACCTCCAATAACTCAGGGCTTTGTAAAATAATCCAAAGATTATGGATGTCTTTGTAGACATAGCTTTTATAAGCCCCAGCCCTTTATACTCTTCAGTTCTTAGAACTTTTTCTTTTTCTTTAAATGTTTATTTTTGAGAGAGCATGAGGGGGGAGAGGAGCAGAGAGAGAGGGGGTCAGAGGATCTCAAGCAGGCTCCACGNTTCAGTTCTTAGAACTTTTTCTTTTTCTTTAAATGTTTATTTTTGAGAGAGCATGAGGGGGGAGAGGAGCAGAGAGAGGGGGTCAGAGGATCTCAAGCAGGCTCCACACTGACAGCAGAAAGCCCCATGCAGGGCTTGAATTCACGAACTGTAAGATCATGACCTGAGCCAAAGTGGGACACTTAGCTGACTGAACCACCCAGCCACCCCCTTTTGAACTTTCTGAATTAGAAATTATTACAGTGTTTGCACCCATACCATTAAAGTCCCTTTAAGTTGTTGATCTAGGCAACTGTGATAAAGTTATCACTGTCTAGAAAATAATTTTAAAAAGAGTCTTTGAGGGGCACGTGGATGGCTCGGTTGAGCAACAGACTCTTGATTTCAGCTCAGGTCATAATCTCAGGTGGTGAGACGGAGCTTTGCAGGGGAGTGTGAAGCCTGCTTGGGCTTCTCTCTTCCTCTGCCCTTCTCCCCTGCTCACACTCATTCTTTCTTTAAAAATAAAAAAATAAAAATAAAAAGAGCCCTTGTTACAGTCTATTTTTATCATAACCTAACATAGTAGGTCACTGCCAATTTTGGAATGAACTAAGAACCCTTTCTAGCATGTGGGTCTTCTGGAAGAGAATGGCATATCCAGAGCAAAGTGTTTGCGGCCCGTGAAACATATTTCTTTGTTTTAATAGAGCCCACTTCCATTGTCTCC
Source organism: Crocuta crocuta (assembly GCF_008692635.1). Lineage (NCBI taxonomy): Eukaryota > Metazoa > Chordata > Mammalia > Carnivora > Hyaenidae > Crocuta > Crocuta crocuta. The sequence continues at coordinate 1,930,038 of NW_027529525.1, read as the reverse complement.
CCTAAAGGAGAACAGTCCCCACAGGTTCTAGAAGAGCACCACGACTGAGCACTAAGACATAAAATAAGGCTGAGTCAGTGAAATGGACGGCTCCTTTCTAAAACAGAAGGTATCGCTGTTATTTGTTTTGTAATAAGGATGAAGAGCATTCTTGATGTAAAGCTTGCAGATCTGTGAACTGGTGATACGTTGTTAGCCGGGGCTAAGGGATTTTTTTTTTTTTTTGCTTGTTTTTGAATGATAAGCTTTATGAAGCCATGAATACAGGACCTGTAGAGTACATTTAGTTGCTGTTACCATCTGGAAAGCAAACTCGGGAGGTCAAAGACATCTCAGGCCTGGAGAAATGAGGATACGCTGATAGAATGAATGGCTGCTCCTTTTGCAAAAGCTTTCAATTTTCTTAACAACTAGCAATTCTAGGCTTGTTATTGGATGCTTTATTGATTATTGTTTATAGCAGCATATGATGAAAGAATATAAATACATGGACAGGTTCTAAACAGGGACTTGCAGAAGGAAAATGTTGAATTTTTTAAAATAAATCTGAACAAGGAACATACATGGGATCACTCATTTTGACATCCAAAACTAATTCCACATTATAAAATAAAATAAAAGGCACATTTGCCCAGATTTTCATGGCCCTAATAAGAGGATTAAGAATATTCTATCAGTGTTTATCCTTTGTGATCAGTTGTTTATCCCGTGTTAAACAAATATTGTGGAAAGAATAAATGGGAACAGGATCCAAAACTATTCCTTGGATTCTCATCAACAGAAACACAGAGAGACAGCAGAGCTCAGAACTTGGACAGATAAAATCCAACAGGAAAACCAAAAGAAAACTGACTAGAATTTTAAATCTTTAACAATGAATAGAGTCATGGGTATAAATGCAAACCTGATGCTGCAGAAAATAACTTGGGATTTTTTATTCCAAAAAATAAATATATCAACTTGCCTTTCCAAGGAGATCCTTAATGATACATGTGCCAGGGTAATGTATGCATGTATATATATAATGTGTGTATTTTATATATAGTCTTTTTTGAAAAAAGCAAGAGGGGGGAAAAAAGCACGAAGAACATATAACATATGGCATTCCCTATCGCCTCAGCTGGTGTTTGCCATTTCCTGCTTGTAACTTTCTTAATTTTACATCTTCTCCTCAATTTCAGTATACTAGACATTTTAATCAGATTTAACATTGGTCTTCCCAGTTTTTTTTCATTTGCTGCCCCTGCTCATATTAATCTCTTCAGTTCTGACTAGGCCTATTTGATTTGAAGAAAAGCTAGTAATTACATGCCTAGGGTATCTTCATAAATAATCAATAATGTGCTTATCGTGATGTGGCTGTCTGGGTAAGCTCTGATCAGATGCAAGAGGCAGTAAAATAAATACATATTCTAATATTTATTTTTTTTATTTTTTTTTTTATTTATTTCTAGGAGAGAGAGAGAGAGAGACAGCGTGAGCAGGGGAGGGTCAGAGAGAGAGGGAGACACAGACTCCAAAACAGGCTCCAGGTTCTGAGCTGGCAGTCAGCACAGAGCCCGACGCGGGGCTCGAACCCACGAACCGCGAGATCATGACCTAGGCGAAAGTCGGACGCTTAACCGACTAAGCCACCCAGGCGCCTCCATATTCTAATATTTCAATTAAATTTTATGAAATTGATGTATGTGATGTTAGTGAAAGTACAAAGCAGTGAGTGGTATGGAAGCTGCCTATGAAACAAACGAACAAATATAACTTACTTCAAGTAACTCAAGCATTACCCATCAAAGTCAGACCTCAGTTTTATTAACTGGCCCTGGCCAAAGCCAGGCTACATAACACAGCCATTCTCCTTATGAAAGACAGGAAAACAAAACCGGTCATTTGACCTCAGGCAAACAGGTTGAAGACCTGACTAAGATTGTAGGCTATCGGGATCCTGTCCTTGGCTGTAAAAACTTCCACACCAATTCCAAAGTCAAAAGTGAAAGCACACCCAAGGAAACAAAAGGTGAAAGCCATTCCAATGATTCCAAAATAAATATCTACTGTTCTCAACTAGAAATAGGACTTATTGGAAAAAGCAACTCAGGGTGATCCCCCATCCTCCATGTTCCAAAGAACATGACAGTCCTTAAGAGTTCTTGCGGTTTGCTTCAGCAGTTAACTCTGCCTCTTGACACCCCGAAGAATACTGCTGGCAAATTCAATGAGTAAGTCACCCAAAACACATTCATTCATACTCTGGCAGCAATTTCTAAGATCAGGCAATTACCAGTTAAGGAATTAATGGGACCAGCCAGGGCACCATGTCGACATATCAGGTGTTCAGATTTTCTGGAAGGATCCTGAGCTAATTTTTTAAAAGCATACATATATATGCAGGGATTCCATCACAATTTCTCAGCTTCACTAATCAAGGTGGTTCTTAGACTTCACATTATCCTAAATTTCTCAGCACATATAATTACAAACTCACCCTTCCCTATGACCTCCCCACAAGGTTGTCTAACGGAGAGGATTATGGGTTACCTCTTCATAAGTCCCCATGTACTAAACGACATAGACATATTTCCTTGGCTATAGAAATTAAAACCCCTTTTTGGGCAGCACTGAGTGATCCAGTCGGTTAAGAGCTCGACTCTTGATTTTGCCGCAGGTCATGATCTCTCAGTTCATGACTTCAAGCTCCGCCTTGGGCTCTGTGCTGACAGTGCAGAGCCTGCTTGGGATTCTCTCTCTCTGCCCCTCCTCAATGCATTCTCTCTTTCTCTCTCTCTCTCAAAATAAATAAATTTTATTTTAAAAAAAAGACAATCTTTTTTGGTCATAAATATCCAGTTTAGAATTTTTTTAATTTATTCATAAAAAGATCCTTCATTATCTTATGTTAATGTAAAATTAATTTCTCTAAAAAACAAAATCACCAGACAAATTCAAAATTAAAACATCTCAGAGTCTCACATGGATCGGAGTTCCAAAACTAGTAGCTATAATTATGACTAGGTGTCAGAATGAAATTTTAAGACAAGAGAGTCTTCAAGCCGATAAGAATCATGACCGAATAATGCTAGATATAAAAATTTACATTAGATTATGTAGGCACAAAGATAAAAATTATACATCCAAACAGGTCCAAAACTTAGCCCATCCTCCCACACATTTTGACATTTCTGTTCCTTGCCCTCACACCTTATCCTAGCCCAGAATTCATAAGAAACCAAGAGCTTAAGGCAATTAGGTACAACTGTCTGTAAATCACCCAGAAAATGACTCAAAGTGTAGTATCAGAAGACTGACAAGAAGGAAATTCTTATGATGAGAATTTACAGCATTCACGAAAAAAAAAAGCAGTGAAGCCAGATGTCAAAATATGTATTTAGTGACTCATAAAATTTCATTGCCCCAAAGTGAAAAAACGGATACCACAGTTAGGCAACATTTTCAGCAGATGCCCCTAAAATACTTCTAACTTCAAAATAGTTTTTTAAATCTTCTTGAAGAACTTCCTGTTCTTTTATATCTCTCTTATTTTACTGACATTTCCTTACCACTGTCCTACAGGATTAGGAATGGACCCAGGAGCAGAAGAAATCAAGATAAACTGAATGTCAAGTTCCCATACTCTGCTTATCCACATCTAACTCAAACTTGCTCCAATATGTAGTCAAATGGAATCAACTGGGCGATGAAATGAAAGAAGGAAATGGATCCATTTTAATCATATCCCTCACTTCCATCTTTGTAAAAGGCCATCTGTAAGATATGTGTCTTACATTTACTATTTCAAGATTGTTTTTAAAACCTCAAAAAGACATTAATTCTGAGTATTCCATTCTGGAAAAGCTGAAGAAAACCCCAGGCATGAGAAGAAATCTCCCCAACTCCCTCAACCTCTAAGATTTATACTCAGTTAAAACTGCAGATACAGGTTCACATATGACCACAGGTGTATTTAGTCAACTAGAAGTGTCTTTCAGTGGAGTTTCACTCTCCAATTTGCCACAGTCCCCACCACTGCTTATTATATTTCATGGAGTCACTTCACACATTCGCTTTACCTATTAGTCCCTGTATACATCTCAGATTTTGACCCCTGCAAATGAAGATTTATCCTCATACACACATAAATTCAGCATTGGCAGGAGATTTAGGCTGAAACAATCACCCATTAGATTATTGGATTCTGGGGCGCCTGGGTGGCTCAGTCGGTGAAGCATTCGACTTCAGCTCAGGTCATGATCTCATGGTTTGTGGGTTCGAGCCCCACGTCAAGCTCTGTGCTGACAGCCAACTCAGAGCCTAGAGCCTGTTTCCAAATCTGTGTCTCCCTCTCTCTCTCTGACCTTCCTCTGCTCACGCTGTCTCGCTCTCTCAGAAATAAAACATTTAAAAAAAGATTGTTGGATTCTCTAATACATTTCTGCCTAGATTTTTGCATGTCAGAAACACCNTATGATTACAAACCATTTCTTTATTATATTTAGCAATAAAGAACTCACTGCCTCCCAACAGCTTTTTGGATAAGAACTTAACAAAGTTCTTTCCTCAGGCAAATCTTAGTGTTCAGGCTAGAGATAGAGAAGTTACCTGCCTCTCAGCCCTGGAGTGGCTTGACAGTGTATCAGACAACCTTGTCAAAACTTGCAGGATTTTGTAATAGAAGCTAGTCTTTACTTCTTCCACTTCCTGCCATATGTTTTATTCCCTGCCGGCTCCATTCTGAGCACATTTTCCATCTCTGTGTCCATGTGAAACCTACAGCTACCTATTCAGGTGTTGCAGCTGTCACCGGTGATATCCTGCTGATGGGATGAAATAGATTTTGCTTCAAAAACTATGAAAAGAAAGTCAGTGCACAGAAATGACACGTTATGAAACGATGAAGTACAACATCTGGCTTAGAAGTGAGTCATACAGGTGCCATTAACAAGACAAACAGGAAGCTTCTTCATCAAGTCGCAAAGTTAAATTTCCAGGCTATTTTGGACTTTCTCCACACAGGCCTATTCACCAATTCAGTCAAAACAACAGTACAATGGATTTGACCAGATGTTCTGGGGAATTAACTGAAATGGATGATTATTATAATATAACAAAGATTCATCCACAAAATTGTTAGCAGAAATTTGATAACAGAAGGTCCAAAAGCACATGATCATAATACCAAGTAAAAATATACTGTACAATACTTTATGTCTTTCAGAGCACTTGCTCACAGAGAATCTCTTTGAAACTTAAAAAAAAAAATCCCTTTGTCAGGTGATGAGAAACCCATGTGACAGATAAAGAAACAGAGATTTCGGTGAAAAGACTTACCTAAGTTTAGTCAGTTAGAATCAGAGCTTGCACAGTTCCCGGATTCTCTAAATGTAAGGTGATGCTCAAGTTAGGAGGGCCTGCAGATTTTACATTATTAAAAAAAGCTTTAAAAATACCAAAATTATTAACTAACATAAAGCTAACCATTACTCTGGAAAACATGTGACCAAACAGGAAGAAATGCAGTAAAAAAACAAAAACAAAAGGAATTGTAAAAAACACCTATCCCTGGCTGCCAAGGAGACATGTTAGTTTTCAAACTGAGTCCTAAGGAACTGCTGGTGAGGTAAACATCTGCAGCTAGTCCCCAGGCCCATCTGGAGCCAGTGGTCAAGGGCACAGATGCAGGGCAGAGAACAGAAGAATGACCCCCCCCTTATGGTTGCACAGCACTTTATACAGTTACATGGAAGAAGTGAGATGCATTTCCCTGCCGGGTAAACACTGGCTGAGGAATATTGAGGCACAGGAACACTTGGGGAAAGAAGATGCTAGAAGGGCTTTTGGAACCTCAGCCATGACAGTGCATTCTGATGTCCAGCCATGGCAGAGGGTGGAGCTGACGTTCAAGACAGATAGTTTGAGAACACAGAACATAAAGCGTTATTTGATTCTGTCATATCTGATTGAGCAAGCAAAGTTAAGTCATGGTAAAATGAGGAAGAATGTCTCTTAAAAAATCAAGATCTTAATGCCCTAAATGATTAAACCCTTGGATCACTCTTCTGAGACAAGAGGAAATTGACAGTGAAAACAGCAGCTCCCTCTATTAAAATGTAGGAGGGATGAAATGATGTATGGAATGATTCCCTCTTCCTACCTAATTCCTTGTTATTTAGGATATTTGACTGATAACTCTGCTATGAAATTGTTAGCAGATTGCAAATTTCTTATGGGTATGGTGTCATTTCTTTTTACCCTCTAAATTTTCTTAATTTTCAGTGTTGACTTTAGGGTGGGGGAACTAACCCAAAATGCTATGTATCCCTATACTAATATTTCTTAATGAGACATATATATATGTTTTAGGGAAAAAAATCAACATATATAATTATTATATATTCTATATATAATTAATATATTTTATATAAAATTGAAAATTTTATATGGAATATGTATTCCATCTCCAGCTTAAGGAAAAGCCAATGCAATAAAATTCAAATGAATAAAATGGATAATTATTAATGATTATTTGCCCTCATTAATTGAATATATATTTACTAAGTACCTATCCTGTGTCAGACACTGTGTAAGACATAAGGATGCAAAGATGGGTAATACAGGACCCTGCCCTTGAGAGGCTTACTATAAGAGGGGAAGCATTCAAGGCTATTAGAAGAAAAGGTATTCAGGATATAGTAGAGACACAAACCAGTAATCAAAACTCAGATGAAAAATAACTTTATATTCTGCACTAAGGAATCTAGACTTTTTATTATGGGCAAGGAGAACTGTGGGAAAGTTTTAAACAGTGAATAATTGTTAAAATAATGTTTTGTAAATAGCAGCACTCCAGTAACAGGGAACAGGATAGCTTGAAAGGATTAAGACCAGAAATAGAGAAAACACATAGAAGACTACTGCAGAGCTCACATAAAATATGATCAGGGCTAGAACCAGAGTCCAAAATGGAAGTTAAGTGGGGGTAGAGTAAAGAACAGGAAATGTGTGCCATTAAGGTTCATTAGTAAACATTCTTTTACAACCATACTTTAGAGGAAATAAGACTATTAGCTACGGGAATTTCCTTACCCAAGAAAAGAGACTTCTTCTACAAGGTAGGAAAAAGAAGAAAAATGGACAAAGGACTTGAATAGATATTTATCCAAAGAAGATATACAAACAGCCACCATGCACATGAAAAATATATACCATCACTAATCATCAGAGAAATGCAAACCAAGACCACAATGAGGTATTGCTTCACACCCATTTGGATGGTCACTATCAAAAACAAAAGGAAACAAAACAAAAACCAGAAAATAACAAGTGTTGGCAAGAATATGGAGGAATTGGAGCACTGGTGCACTCTTGGTGGAAAATGGTGCAAACTGTTATGGAAGACAGGATAGATCTTTCTTGAAAAATTAAAATAGGGGCTCCTGGGTGGCTCAGTCAGTTAAGTACCTCAGTGGCTCAAGTCATGATCTCATAGTTCATGGGTTCAAGCCTCACATCGGGCTCTGTGCTGACTGCTCAGAGCCTGGAGCCTGCTTCAGATTCTGTGTCTACCTCTTTCTCTGCCTTTCCTCTGCTTACCCTTTGTCTCTCTCTCTCTCTCTCTCTCTCAAAAAGAAATAAACATTTTTTAAAAATTAAAAATGGAACTACCATATAATCCAGCAATCTCACTTCTGCGTATATATCCAAAAGAACTGAACGCAAAGTCTCAAAGACATTTGCACTCCCATGTTCATAGCAGCACTATTCACAATAATGAACAGCCAAAAACTGAATGCAACCCAAATGTCCAACAATGGATGAACGGATAAACAAAATGGAGTCTAGACATACAGTGGGGTATTGTTCAACTTTAAAAAAGAAGGAAATCCTGTCACATATTACAACATGGATGAGCCCTGAGAACATTACACTAAATGAAATAAGTCAAGCATAGAAAGATGCATACTGTATACTTCCACTTATATGAGGCACCTAGCACAGTCAAACTTATAGAGACAGAGAATAGAATGGTGGTTGCGAGGGATGTGGGGGGTGAGGAAAGGAAAGTTGTTCATGGGTATAGAGTTTCAGATTTGTGGGAAAAAAAGTTCTGGAGATGTGTTAATACTACTGAACTATACAATTAAAAATGATTAAGATGGTAAAAAAAAAAAAGAGGGAGAAGGAGGAGAAGGGGGAGATGAAGAAGAGAACAAAAGATCAGAGCAAATGCACCCACTTTTCTCCCACACCCCGACCTCCTCAGGGGTAAAGTTTGGATGGGCTGTGCAATAGATACACTCAGATTGGTTGAGGAGAGCAGGATCCCAGAGCAGGAGCAAAGCCCCATAGTCACATGGAGCCTCGACCGACAAGGTACCTGGGCAATAGAGTAGTTACTGAACAAGGTGCCTGACCAGAGGGGCCTAGGAGAGTACCTTGTTCCCTGGGGCCTGTACATGGTCACAGAAGATTGTTCAGGGTGTTGGTCATCACACCTGTGAGAAGTTCACAATGATTATGGGTGAGGAGACTCCAGCAGGGCCAGTACTAAGCCAGGGATCGCAGCCAGAAGCGAGAGGTTTCGTCTCACTGTAAATAACGTGACGGCCAAGTCAGCAAACAATAGTGTTACACCATCATTACTGGGGCCAAGGGCACTTCAGCAGCTCATCAGCAAGAGTCCAGAGTGCAGCACAGGGTAGGTACCCTTGCCCTTCCCATTGCCCAGAGAATAATTAGCATCTCCTCTGGCCCAGATGCCTTCTTGAGAAGATGGAAAGGAAAGAACCTTGAGAGGAGAAAGGAGGAGCAGCTCCAAGTTTTGCAATTTAAGGACTCATCTTTCAAAAAAAGAATACAAAATTAAAAATAGAGAATGGCTAGGGCCATTCCCAGAAATTCAAGGGGGGATCACAGACAAGTGAGGGGTCCTGAAGCATAAGCTTCCTTTAAATTCACCTCTGAGAAGCAACCCTGAAAAACTGAGTAATTGTCAAAAAGAGGCTTTTTGAACCCACAAAGATGAAAGTATATCCTATAGGCAAAGCCAACGTACTCTGCCATCACTGGAGTGAGGTGTCCAGAGTACAATAAAATCGGTTGTAGGAAATAAACTGAAAATATGAGTCCTAGCGTATAAATTCCTACCACCTGCTACAGTTTCTATGTTCAGAGACTTAAAAGTCACTTTGTAAATTGCTCAAAAAGGAATAAGCTGCTGGAAGTCAGATTTGAGTTGTGTTGCTGAGTTTAACCCAATGCATGCCCATAACAATGAGGACTGTAAACCATTTGTAAGTAATAAATGTGACAATGGTTAAGATCACCGGGTATCTACTTCCTATGAATATTTTTTCACTTCTCCTGGAATTATGGTATAGATAGAACAAGCTAAAATCTATTCTATGACAGTGGGTTCTCAAAGGGTGCATGGGGTCCTCCCTTTTCCAACTACAAAGCTAGCTGAGACTGGATTTTTTTAAATATACACTTCAACCAAAACAACATTTCACAACAGATTGAATGCAGGAGCAGACATGCGAATCCAGCTGTCTTCTATTAAGCCAAAAAAAGATGGAGATTTGCAAAACTGTAAAACAAAGCCACTCTCCTCACTAATTTTTTTTTGTTTTTAAAATAACTGTATTTACATATGAATGCATAATATGTAATACAAATTGTTACTTATGTTAACAGCAATAAACTTATCACATCACTTTAAATTAATAAATATGTTTAAATATCTCTAATTATGAAAAACATTAATCTTACCCACATTAAATGAAGTTCTTTGGGATCCTCAACAATTGTTGAGAGTGGAAAGGGATCCTGAGAACCACTGGTCTATGAGAACCAAGGTGAATGTTAGGTAGCAAGATTTATTCCAAAGGCATCGATAATGAAACATTGTTCTATTTTTATAGAATGGAGGATCTGGCAGATATCAAGGAGTACATGAATAGTACGGATGTCACATTAATAGTGGCCGTAGGCCTCAACTTTAATGTCGCCCTCTTAGAAAAGCTTTCCCTGACCACCAAGGAAGACCCCCACCCCCACTCCCCAGTCTCTGTCCCCCTCTCTGTCTCTCTCTTTCTCTCCCTTTCTGTGTGTGTGGTGTCTTTACCCTATTTCCTTCAGAGCACTTTTTCAAAATCTCTAATTATCTTATTTCTTTGTTTGGTTTTCTAGGTGTTTGTTTTCTGCAGTAGCCTCTCTTTTCTTGCTTATTTATCTATCACTCTCTTCAAATATCAGTCCCATGCAGACCCTGGATGTCTTGTTCAATCCTCTGTTCCAGCACCTGTGTAAAGATCGGACACACAGTAGGAGCTTAAATAATATTTGTTGATTGACTGAATGAACTGACTAAATCCATTAAATGCCTCCTTCTGGAGCTATGAAATGAGGAAAAACTGGGGTGCCTGGGTGGCTCAGTCAGTTAACTATCTGCCTTGGTTTTGGCTCAGGTCATGATCTCACAATTTGTGGGAGATCTCATGGTTCTGTGCTGACGTGTGGGGTCTGCTTGAGATTCTCTTCTCCGTCTCTCTGCCCCTCCCCAACTCATGTTTTTTTCTTTATCACTCTCTCTCAAAATAAATAAACTTTTTTTCAAAATGAGGAAAAACTAAGAAATCCAGAGAACATTTTTACATGTGATATTTGCTCTTCTTTTCTGAAATACGAAATGCTTCTTAAATATTAAAGGAGCTACTGCTTTCCCTATAGTTTTTCTTGTGAAGCACTGTGGTCTTGCCTGTAGCCAAGTTTACTCGGACCTCCAACCAGGAATATATTCTGTTAGTAGAAGATGGCACCCAACTGCATACCGCTAGGAAACCTGCTGGAGTGACTCTGAGATTGACAGAACTTTTGTTATATATTTATCTCTGACCAGATTTACTGCTGCTTTTTGCCTAATTTGTTCTAATAACAGTAGCTCAGATTTGACCAGCATATCAAAAAGCTCCGCACCTAAACACATACACACATGCGCACGCACACACACACACACAGACACACATACACATACACACGGGGGAGGCGGGGAGAGAGAACTGAACACAGGCTATGATAAACCTGTATTTCTATCAAAAGAACAAGGCCACCTGCATGGCTCAGTCAGTTCAGCATCCAACTTCGGCTCAGATCACAATCTCATGGTCTGTGAGTTTGAGCCCCACATTGGGCTCGGCACTGTCTCCCTCTCTCTGCTCCTCCCCCACTCACACTCTTCCTCTCTCTCTCAAAAATAAATAAACATTTTTAAAAGGGTAAAAAAAAAAAAAGAACAGATGGGTGCTAACGGACTTGAAGTGCTTTCACCCAGGGAAGGACATTTGTTATGTATTACAAAGGACATACAGCACTCTGTATGCAACCAACACTCCTTAGGCAGAGAATCTGATCTTTGCCCACACTTAGTTTACAAACAGTGCTGCTCATGTCATCATATGACTTCTGGGCCAGGGTCTACGTAGGTCTGCACGGTGTAGCTCCTGCAAAGGTACACCATAGTTATGGCATTTGGTACATGTCTTATATCTGACCACACTAACAGTGTGACCTTGCTTAAATCACTAAACTCTGTGCTGTGGTGTTTCCTATTTATAAAACATAAAAAGTAATACCTGTCCCAGGCACTCCCCCTTATAAGGATGTTGTAAAGATGGATGAGATTAGTGATGGCAAAGCTCTTTGTTTGAAAGGTGCTATTTCAATCCCACTTACTATTATTAGGGCTTTCTGCAATTTCTCAGCTAATGGACTGTGCAACAGATGGGGACTCGACGACGTTTGATATTATTGATATTTCCCTTGGATTTTTTCTTTTTCCCACCTCCCTTATTTATTATTTATTAAAATTCTAGCTCGGATCTACATAACCAGAAAAAAGAAACCAGAAGGCTTCTGTGTTTGGACTGAATTTGTGGTGATCACCTTACCCAGACGGTTTCAAATCTATCGATGCTCTGCATTTATAAATGCACTGGGGTCTTAGCAGCAGAAGAGCTGACAGAACTGGATTAAGCAGCTACAGAGCTACTAGGATTTAATGCAGTCGTGTGGATGGGGTATGGGTTACTCTTCTTTTTTTTTAAAGAATTCTTTTTGGTGTTTGATGTTTATGAAATAAGAGTAAAAGAAAAAATATTTTAAGTCCCACGTACACTAAAAATGCCTATCTGGAGGTCTAACCTGGACACTTTTGGCTAAGCTAATCAAGTTACATGAACTATTAACCAGAGACATACTGGTCATTTATAGTTCCCCAAGGAGGGAATCAGGAAGATTTACTAATGGAGGCATTGGCCACTCATTAGGAGATCAGAGAAGAGGGGCAAAGGATTAGATCCGGCAGGTAGAGGTGTAACAGCCGAACACTAAAGATTAAAAAGCAGCCTGAGTTGTGGGCCTAACAGACAAATCTCACTTCTGGTAGCCTCCACCACCACCTTGCTTTCTGCTTAAAGCCACTTCTGGCTAAACCAATTCCATTCTGAGTACGATTTAGTCTTCATTTTAATACAAGTTCTTTCAACAGTTAACTCACTGCCATGATGTGACTTTAACCTGAAAAACACAGCTAAGATCTGAGAGGGAGGTGCCCAACATGACCCTATTTGGCCCCAACTTCATTTAACCCAGTCACTTAAAGGATGCTGTTGCTGGGGGAGAAAGTCTCCAGTGAACAGGCTGCTGCTGGGCAGAATGGAGGGAAAGGAACAGGTTGTGCCTGTTTATTGCTGCTTAGTGTTGTTCCCAAATAAATGGATGCTAATTGAGAGGGAGTGTGGTTTCATATTGCATGACACCCTGGGTATATGCTAGGAAGTCTCAGGAGGGCTGTTTTAAATTAAAGCTAATGTTAAACTCTTCTTAATTAGCATTGCTGTAACGGATTTCTCTTTTCCCTGTTAGGAGAAGAATGTGCTATGTTACAGTTTTCCTGTTGCAAAATACTCAACTACATGATGGAGGTGAAGAAGTGATTTGAGAACTGAATGACTTGCTGGCAAGACAGAACCAGACGGAATGGCATTTCCCTAATTGAGATGAGTGGTGCACTAGCCAGATGGGAGGAAGGCAGAATGGAACAATGGAAAGAAATCCTCAGAATGACACTATTATTTTGGAAATTATTATAAATCCAATGGGGTTGGGGACCTATAAGCAATTCCCATTTTAAAAAAATGAGTCAGTCACTCTTGAATAGTCTGTGTTAATAAGCCTCAAGGATGCTGAGGACTAAAACTCCTGAATCCCATGTAATTCATCTGTACCTGATGGGAATATAATAGGAATAGCAGAGGTGGGAATAGCCCCTACTTTTGCCAGATATCACTGCCAATCAGCACACCGATTGCTCTACCTTTGACCTCCTTAATTTCATCTCTGACACGTGCTTTCACTTTGCTCCCATTTACATATTAGCTGTGCAGTCTTTATGCATTAAAGTCCCTTCCTTATGTACCAGAGTTAAAGGTGCCATACTGGCTTCCCAGCCCCCAAACTGTTGGTGACTTCAACGGCAGCAGATGTGGAAGTACCAGATTGGTTGTTTCTGGACTGGCCACCAGACACTAAGCCTTGGCCATTGCATAAGTACAACCAGACCAGAGAGGCTTTCACAGATTGCTAGAGAAACAAGTTGCCCAAACCATGAAATCCAAGCTTGTAGTTATACCTAAACTGGTTTCCTTAAGTGAACTGTCCTGCTCACGGCCTCAGGAGAATATTTTCTGAGGATGACCAGTACTCAGCTGCCTACCTCCGCCAAAGAGGCCTGTTGTTGTCCCAGAATAAAGAGATGATTATTCAGTTCTCTGATGCAAGTCAAAACACTCACATCTCCTGCTCACAAGGAGCCAGCATAAAATGGGTACTGAGCTGGGAGAACAGGTGTGTTTGCGCTTGGAGGAAGCAGCTAGGGATATGAAAATGACTTAGCAGCTGGTGAAAAAGAAGATTGAAATTGTGCCAGGCAAAGGGTGTTTTTTCCCTAATTATGCAAAAGCCTTAATTCCATTGATCATGTTGTTCTCTTCTTTCTCCATCTAAATAATATAAAATCTATGTAACAACTCTTTTGGGAAGTCAAAAACATTGCCAGGGATGCCTATTAAGGGAATGAGGGTCAAGAAACACTCTTTAGTGGATAACCTTGCTATTTTCTCAGGGTTTGTGAACCATGGTAAGCTTAATTAGAAAAAATAAAAGATGTAATAAAATGAGATGTAGTCATTAGAGCTAAAAAAAAAAAATGGCATAGAAAGAGTAACCTCGGGAAACAAGACCCAGGAAACCTCAAAGGCTCTTTTTTTTCATTTGCGCTGTTAGTTAATTGTTGGCATTCTTTCCTTCACTCAATTGATAGAAATTTATCAAATATGTATTTGTGCCAGACACTGAGATACCCGTTTAGAACCACAAGGATAAAAAATGTGTTTTCTGCCTTCTGCAATGGCTCACAATCTGAGGTTAAAAAAGCACTTCACCCCCTTTAGCCGAGCTGGTGGTTGGGGCAGTCACTTAGATATAACTTCATTCTAATTGTGAAGGTGAGTCTGACCTTTCATTTTAGGTGCAAATTGCATTCTTAAAAGTTGAATTTTCGTTGAATTCTTCTAATGATTCATGAGAAACCTAGCAACATGATTTGAATTGAGGGCAAGGACTTGCGACCCAGAAGGCCCACATCTCCCCTCAGCCTGCTTTGTGAGTGTGTAAGTGATCCCCCATGAGCATATAATCCAGATATGCTCATCATGTCCAAACCCAAATAAAGTGAAAGACCCAAAACAACAAAATAAGACACCATCCCCAGCCCCAACTTTCACACACAAAAAAAGAACAACTGCTTGAAAGCAAGTTAGCAGCATCTCTGCCCCTTGTCTCCTTTCTCTCTCACTCAAGAAGGCAACATGTGCCACACCGCCAAGGAGTTAAGGCCACCTTCTGACTCTACAGCTTGTGGTTGCGAACCAGTGTTACACATCTCTCCACACTGTCAGAAACTGCATCAGCAGACCTCAGAGCTGGAAACAGCAGTTGCAGTATGAGGCTCCATGTCTCTCTGTTTGACTTATAAAGTGTCAATCATTGTGTGGTCTCAGATACATTGACTTACTCACTGTTTGGTAACATTGCAATGACAATGTGTTTTAAATATATGCTGGAAGGACAATTTAAACACTTGACAGCAGTGAGAGTCAAGACAGACCATATTTTCCTTTCTGAATCTAGTATGCAAGAGAATCTGCACATACTGCCAGTGTTTTATTGTCATTTACATAGTCTTCGAATGTGAAAGTGTTGGTTAAGCAGGCATTTCGCTGGTTGGTTTTACCTTGAGAGCTTGATAGAGGGAGGAAAAGTTACTAGATGAAGAGAACAAAGAGAGCAGGAGCCAGAGGCACCCATCTGCAGGTTTCACATTCATTTTGCTTGCTCTGCGTATATGCCATCTCTTTTCTTAAATCCCATTTCTACCCCCAGGCTACTGTCCTGGAAGTTATACCCTTAAGTAGTCCATGCAATAATGTAAAAATGGTCATTCACTCTTATCAGGGGAAAGGACCCAAGGAGAATATAAAGAAAGAAAAGATATAAAACGCGTGGTGACAGGATAATTCATTCAGATATTAAAACTTGCTTTATTCTAAAATTATTTTTCCCTCCTCAGCCCCCTTTGAGAAAAAGAGCCATGCCCCTTGAACTCCTTTGCTCCAGGAGTCCAGATATTTCCTTCTTGGCTTTGTTTTTCAAAAGTTGTGAATTCCTTGAAGGTATTATGTTATGAGGATAATGAGGGAAAAAAGTTGGTGGAGACAAAAGATTTCCCCACATCCAGAAAGAAGGGGAGGAGCCTAAAACCTGCACCTTCCTCCCTAGATA
Organism: Crocuta crocuta; assembly: GCF_008692635.1. Lineage (NCBI taxonomy): Eukaryota > Metazoa > Chordata > Mammalia > Carnivora > Hyaenidae > Crocuta > Crocuta crocuta. Next base: position 1,914,147 of record NW_027529525.1, on the reverse strand, counting down.
GAGCTTCAGCAGAGCTGTCCATGGCAGGTGTCACAGGAGCAGAAGGGCAAGCTGCTTCAAGGGGACAGAAGACATATCAGTGGTAACCATAATGGGCCATACTGACTTTGCCCCACTTTCTGGGCAAAATTTAAACCTCTGGGAGGAAGAAAAAAGAGCACAATAATGACAAAGATTTGGTTTCCTATCTGCTCAGCAACATAATAGAGAATAAAGTAATAATGACACTTGTTGGTCACACAAGTTTGTTATTTCAAATTCAATAGTTTCAAATAAAAACAAAATAAACTAACCACATTTGTTAGCATTTAATTCTACTTAGGGGTGCCTGGGTGGCTCGATTGGTTGAGTGTCTGACTCTTGGTTTTGGTTCAGGTCATGATCCCAGGATCATGGGATCGAGCTCCATGCCTAACTCCGTGCTGAATGTATAGCCTGCTTAAGATTCTCTCTCTCTCTCTCTTTCAAAATAGATATATGATAGATAGATAGATAGATAGATAGATAGATAGATAGATAGATAGATAGATAGATAATTCTACTTAGGTGTCTTTTTCTTCCAGGGTATGCGTGGTTGCTGTTATTTCTTTTCTGGCTATAGTTGGTAGATCAATGTTGACTTCTCCAAGTGCCATGAATGTGTGGTCAGAAGACCTAGAGTCTATTATTTGGGTCTTGAGTCTAGTCAACAAACTTTAACTGAACATTGTTATATGGCTATCAAGAACTGTGAAGGTGGTGAGATATTATTCTATTGATTAAATAACAAGTTATCCTGCCACAGTTTCATGATTGTTGGTTGATGACATGAGACTCTTGGGTCAGAGACAAAGGACTTTATTACTCATAGCATAACAGGCAGCATGAGTAGCATACTTTTATCATTCTTCCTTGTCTTCAAGTCCCACAGAGGCTACACAGATGGGCCTAGATGGGTGCTTGCATGTGGCGTGACTTGTATTTCAGGAAAGGAAACTTGAACTTAGGGAACTTGAATCTTTCATACCGAACATCAAACATGACTACTTGTGTGTGTGTGTGTGTGTGTGTGTGTGTGTGTGTGTGTTCATTTTTGAGAAAGAAAGCATAAGCAGGGGGAGGTGCAGCGAGAGAAAGGGGACAGAAGATCCAAAGCAGGCTCTACATTGACAGCAGCAAGCTGAACACAGGGCTCAAACACTTGAACCATGAGATCATGATCTGAGCTGAAGTCATCTGACTGAACCACCCAGGCGCCCTAAGCATGCCTGCCTTTTGCTCTAGGGAAAACACTATCTCTGTCTTCAGAGGCCGTTTGCTGTACACACCTCCTCGAAAAGACATTCCAGAGCAAGGGCCAGCCCATGTCTCTGCTCCCAAGACATGCAGAAATATGACAGGCACATGGAAAATTATTTCCTGGCAGTGTTAAGCCGCTTGCTGTAGCACTTATAAAGGCTAAAGAAACATGGCATCAACCCTCAAAGAATCCAGTAAAAGAGATCAATTAGCTGGTATGGGACTATAAGCAAAGAACTTCACTTTTCAGTGCTTCTCTTTCTATGATTATAAAATAGGAGTGATATCTGCCCACTCACTGCTTATTTTGAGAAATAAAGGAAAAAGAACAGTCTGACAAATGCTTTGAGTTTCATGATGGACACTCTAAAATAGAAAAACATTGTATAAAAACATACTGGTTTCTAATCACACTTTATTTTCTGATGCCTTTGGAGGAAGTGTGATAAACATATAGATAGTTCATTCTGAAAAGGTAAAGATACTGATTTTTTATTTTTATGCTAAACATGAGTGTAAACCATTAGTATAATCAAACTTCAAAGCTGACCAGATATGTTTAAATGCTCTGTTCCAATATAAATCACTGTTCAGATTTATGGGGAAAAAATCAAATACATTTCCTGTCTCTGTACCACATCACTCTGTAGCTGAAAAAGACAATTGAGCTGTGATCCCTGAGGCCACCTTATAATGTCTTCCCCACACCCTTCATCATCCACATACACAGCTGACTGGGCTGTCCCCTTGTCTGTCTTCCAATGGGGGGTGGGGAGGAGAGGTAGCTGATCTCCTCTTCATTGTCCCAGTCTTAACTTCCTTTCTGCTGCCTACCTAGTTTTCACATAAACTCAACACCAGATTTCACACTTAGAGATACAAGAATCATTAGACTGCACAGAATATCTGTAAAAGTTTGCCTAAATTCAGATATAGAATCTCCAGCATTCTCTGGGTCAAATCTAATGCCACATGTTTTAAAAGATGTCCTACCTTGCCCTGAAGTCAATGTTTATCCATCTGCTCTATAACCAGCTCTAAATTTTGCATGAGAATGCTTAGGCCCACATCCCTGACCTATTTATTCAGAACATCTGAAGACAGAGCCAGAAATATGCATTTTAAAAGCATCACAGGTAATCCCGACAGTCACTAAAGTTTGAGAACTGCCCCTTTAAAACAATCACCAAGAACTTCAATAATTATACTTATCTTCCAGGTTGTAGAATACAAGATAGAAGCATAAGCCATTCACTGAAAGCCAGAAAAAAAAAACGCAAAGGCAAAAAAAAAATTATGTAAGTTTATTTATTTATATTGAGAAAGAGAGAGAGAGAGAGAGAAGGAATCCCAAGCAGGCTCTGTTCTGTCAACATGGAGCCCAATGTGGGGCTTGAACTCACGAACTGTAAGCAAGATCATGACCTGAGCTGAAACCAAGAGATGGGTGCTCATCCAACCGAGCCACTCAGGTGCCCTGAGGCAAAAATATTCTTAATTAAATAGAATGATTTCCAAAGACCAAATGTATTTTAATAATGTGTATAAATGAATAGCCTGATTACATTCATTAAAAGGAAGAGTCTCCGAGATTAAATATCCAACAATAGGAAAACAGTTAATTAAAATGTAGTATATCTACTCAATGGAATATTTTGCAGTTGTCAGAAAATAATCATGATGAAAACGATTAGGCAATATAAAAATATCTTTGAGAAAATAAAAATGTGGAGCACAAATTGCAGGCACATAACTACTACAACTAAATATATGTAGGTATTAAGAAAAAAACTAAGAAAAGATCAGAGTTATAAAAATTATAAGTGAATTGCCCCGTCCATTTGTTTTCAAAAATACATTTAATGTTATATTTTTCCTAGAATTTAAGCTAAAGAAATAGACTGATAGAACTTGAGAATCCAAATTGCAATTTAAATCTTCTGACAATTCTACCAAATAGATTAACAACACTATTTTGCAAGCACTATGAAACAAGAGACTAGGTGACAGTGACTAATTCTGCTTACCTTGATTTCTGATGAAGCCAGATTTCGCTCTAACATATTAAAATCTTTTTATTGCCCATCGTCTTTTCACTAATAGCGAACCATATACCATCAAGACTTCTTCTCAAACTAAAAATCAAAATTCTCTTCCTCTTCTCCCCCCTCCCCTAATGGCCTCAAGTACCTGCATCTGTTCACTGTTACTCAAGGAATGGCATAAAGACACACCCTCCAGAAAATACTTGCGTTTCTACTCTCTAGAAATCCTCAGGTCATCTGTCCAAACTTAGAATTCACAATAATTTTGCTCTGTAGTGCAGAAGTAATTGTAGACCCGTCAAAATTAGACATACTTGCAGATATTTTGTAGTTGTTCTTAGAATTTCAACTTAGGAAGGGAGAATTTTTTCACTCTACTTTTAAATTGAAAGCATGTGATATTGAGAATCTCAGGATGAAATACTCCATTTAAACCATTTCCTTATTATATAAGCAATAAAACAATACAAATAAAAATAAATCCTCTACCAGGATACCATGAAAGTTTGTTCAGGAGCTGCACTACACAAGAGCTCAGGCAAGAGGTTGAATAGCAGCCAACATCCAGCCAGAACTCTGCACATCAGATCTGTTCTTTTGTTGAGGTAACACCTGGAGGGGAGTGTACATTCTCTGTTGAGAGAAGAAATCTGCTATATGTTTGTCTATTTTTAAAGCTCCTTGATTGCATGATTTTCACTCCATCAAAAATGCCTGCCCAGGAAGAGCTTTAATATAACAGACAACCTGTGAATACAGAATTGTTCCCTTTCTGAGAATATTCCCCTCCCCCCCCGCTCTTCTAACTGTATTGGAAAACGAAAAAGATGGATGAGACCCTGCCAAGACGACTCCTAGTGCTCAACTTCTTCAAGGCACACAGACTCTTGAACAGAGTAAAACGTGGATTCCTTTGACTTAAGAGAAATAGTATATATCCTACCCGAGCACGGTTCCAGAGAAACTCAGTAATAATGATGCTGGTGTCCCTAAAATACATAGCTAAGCTAAGCTAGTCCCTAAAGGCATAGTTCCTTCTGGATACAGAGTATAAGATGGAAGCTAGCACTGTAAGTGCTATAATACTTATAATAAGTATATTTATGAACTTTCAACTTCATAAACTACAATATATATTAATGTACCTAACACACTACCTAAGACAGTCATCTACCTAGAGAAGCATACATATTATTATCATCAGGATTGTATCTCTCAACTAAACTCTAAATAAAGAGGAAATTAGTGAAACATCCAATGGAAGGTGGAGATATCTCAAAGTAATGCCCTGAGTAAGCCCCAGACTAGTTACAAAACTGAATTTTCCACTTGGCTAACCCTTATCCAGATTAATGAATGTTCACACCAGACCTAGTATTGAAACCATAACTTGTGACAATCATGTGCCCATACAGCTGTCACAAACCACCACAAGACTGCTTCTATAGCCAAACCCATCTTCCAAGTATTATTGGTTTTTTTTTAAATTTTTTTAACGTTTTTATTTACTTTTGAGACAGAGAAAGACAGAGCACAAGCTGGGGAGGGGCAGAGAGAGAGGGAGATACAGAATCTGAAACAGGATCCAGGCTCTGAGCTGTCAGCATAGAGCCCGATGCAGGGCTTGAACCCACAGACCATGAGATCATGACCTGAATCAAAGTCAGACGCTTAACTGATTGAGCCACCCAGGTGCCCCATTATTGATTCTTTAATCACTGGTATTTTTTATAGAATTGCTCATTTTTAAAACTTCCTCTAGTACAAATTCAATAAAAACCACAACTTTCATTTTATTTATTCGATATTTAGTGTCTGTTTTGGGTTTGTTTTTTAATGTTTATTTATTTTTGAGAGAGAGCGTGCATGGGCTAGCAGGGGAGGGGCAGAGAGGATCTGAAGCAGGTTCTGTGATGACAGCAGACAGCCTGATGTGGGGCTTGAACTCACAAACTATGAGATTATGACCTGAGCCTAAGTCGGGTGCTTAACCAACAAAGCCATTCAGGCACCCCTTCAGTGTCCATTTTGTGAAGTTCATCAAAAGAATGTTCTCATGAGCTCAGCCCTAGTGATTCAAACAAGTAGCCCCGAAATTTTAAATTATAGTGAAGAAACAGCCCCAGAATTAACCTTAAAGAAGAATCAGTCCCACCAGTTTTTAGAGATATACAGAGTCTCAGAAACTCCTAACATGTATATTGAGTGTTAAATCTGAACTAATGTTTGAATTAGAGTGTTTGAGGCTATAATTCTATTCCAGTTCTGCCTGGATCTAACTCAAATCAACGCTCAAACACCATGTACCTCATTGAACTCTCTTGAATGTCTTCAGGCTTAGGACGATACAACCCTTCACCTAAACTTACAAAGACTGCCAGGTCAAAATCAGCAGTTACAGGATTTATAGAGAGTCTGGGAGTCAAGCTGGCATTTGACTCTTCAGCTCCACAGGGAGAGAAGGAACATATCATAGGATGGGAATAGTCAAAAGTTTACCAGAAAGAGAATGACAGGAGGTGATGTGAAGTGAGAGGAGTCTGATCACATCTATATACATCTACCTGTGTTTCACATGCAATTCAGGTGTTGGTTCTTTTTTTAAAAAAATTCTTTTACATTTATTTATTTTTGAGAGAGACAGAGACAGAGTACGAGCAGGGGAGGAGCAGAGAGAGAGGGAGACACAGAATCTAAAGCAGGCTCCAGGCTCTCAGCTGTCAGCACAGAGCCCAATGCAGGGCTCAAACTCATAAGCCATGAGATCATGACCTGAGACGAAGTTGGACACTTAACTGACTGAACCAGCCAGGCGCCCCAGTTATTGATTCCTAAGGAAACAATTGTCAGCCATACATCATGTTTAAGAAACATCATTACAGAGATAAAGGAAAACGATCTCACAGGTCCTTCGGCCCCATGGGGAACATAGCATGTGTGCCTTACTTAGAAAGACCATCAGCCCTGGAGAAAGACATACCTGATTTCAAATCCTGATCTGCCATTAATTATCTGTGTTCAAGTTACTTAGTCTCTATGAGCCTCCTTTATCCTCAGAAAAATATCTAATTCACAAGGTGGTTATGAAAACAAAATAAGAAAGTTTTGCTCAGCACAGACTGGTTACCCAATAAAAGTTAGTCTTTTGCTCCTTTTCTTTCCTTCTAGGAATTTGCAAACTAGGTGTTAATAAAAAGAATGTCCACATTTCCAGGATTAGCCTTTTGTGGAGATGCTCCACTTTAAGGCAGTCTAATTAACACCCATTCTCCACCTTCATCCACGCATTATCAGGTTAATCACTAGCACAAGGGCATAGAGCACATCCAGACCTCTCAATTCTTTTTTTCTATATTTTTATTCATATTTTACGGTTTTTTAAAATGTATTTTGAAAGAGAGTGCAGGGGTAGAGAGAGAGGGTGAGAGAGAGAATTCTAAGCAGGCTCCAGTGAGTCTGATATGGGAGCTGAACTCAGAAACTGTGAGGTCATGACCCAAGCTGAAACCATGAGTCAGATGCTTAGCCGACTGAGCCACGCAGGCGCCCCTAAAAAAGATATTTCTAATTAAATGTTTACTCTAGTTTTCATATTAATTTATATAGCATTTATGATGTGGTAGAGCTGCCTTAAAAAAGGCAAATACTTATTTTTCCCCTGAAGGTCTTTATTTTAAAAATCCTTAAAGAAATAAAATACTACAGACTTTGCAATGCTGTAATATTTTGCACTGTAAATTTTGCAATGCTGGACAGACCTCCAACCAATTAAATCAGAATCTCTCAGGACTGTACCCAGGCACTGGAGGGTTTCTGAGGCTCCCCAGATGATTTTAATGAGCAGCCTGAGGGAAGTGGAATGGAGGAGCTGGACTACTTCTCCCCTTTTGTTAATGAGACCTCAGAGCCCTGCTTCCCACTGATTAATCCTTGAGTCCCAACTCTAGCCAAAAACTGAATGGGAACATACAAGAGCCACATCATCTCCTCCCAGGAAGGAGCCCTGTGAGTTTGCAATGGCTTTCCAGGCACAGCCTGGCAGCATTTCCTAAGATGCAGCTGTTCCTTTCAACCCTCCCGACAACCTGGCTTGCCCCGTGGCCCAGCCGCACTAGGCTCTTCTCACCTTGTGCTAAGAATACCCCCATCTTGTGGTCATAATAGACTTTATTCTGTCTGCTAGTCCTAGGGCCCTGGTTTCCCCAACAGAACGAGAATCGCCTGGGAGAATGTTGTCAAAATGCAGGTTCTGGTTGAGAAATGGAAATGCAGGGCCCTGAAATTCTGCAGTTTAACTAGTCTAATGGTGCTGCTGCTGCTGCTGATCAGCCAACCACACTTAGGTAGCAGACATCAACGGTTTTCTCATCTCTGAATTCTAGGGCAGAGCACAATTCTATTGTTTCAAGACCATTTTTCTTTTGCGAGACATTCTTTGTTTGCTAATTAAAGCATCGCTCCTATGGAAAAGCACAATACATTTTATGAAAACCTACTTTTCTGTTCGATTCAGAGGAAGCATCATGATGAGAAACAGTTTTCTGCATAAATACACCGGTAAGTAAAATCTAGAGCAGAATATGCTAAACATCAAATGAGAGCATTGACCTGAAATGGCAAATACACCCCCACCACAAATATGTCCACTACTTCTCTTCAGGATCCCTTGGCAGATATCAATGACCATTCATAACATTCTTTTTCTTTGAGCCCATATTTAGCCTTAGAATCATTCCCAGAGCAGCGACCTACCCAATACCCAACACTGGCATCCCTAATAAGGATATAATGGGAGTTCAGAGGAGAAATCAATAGGCTCCAAGTAGGGACATTTCCTAAAGGGAGCTGATTTTGTTCAGCCTGGCCAGACAATTCAATAGCATCTCTTTCTTTGCGACACTAACCAACCAGTGATAATTGGTGCTTTTAAGTGTTCACACACTTATGATAACATTAACTATTCATTTTATCTGTAATATATAATCATAATATGTGCTTTACTAATACTTCTCATAAAATCATTGATTGTTGGCTTCCTGATTTACTGTTAATAATAAGAAAGCAACATTTGCAAATGATATTCAAAATAGCATTGATAGAAAACCCATAGGTGATATTTATGACAGGTTCAGCTCTTGCTGCTGACTTAGGGAATTGGGTCTGGAATTTGATGCCATTTTTGTTCCACACTCTGTTTGCCCTCATCCAAATATCATGGTCTCTTCCTGATTAGGTTTCCTATTTCTTTGTCAAGCATATATTACTGGATAGTGTTGCGGCTTAACTCAAAACTTCCAGAATGTTTTGATTTTATAGACTAGTAATATTTTCAAAAACATGTTGGGGACCAATATAAAGTTGTTCATCTTTAATTTGCTAAGCAAAGCTATAAAAACAAAGAACTGCTACCCACTAACACTGTTGTTTTAGTTTTTTAAAAGCACATACTGATACCAAAAAATAAAGGAGGAGGGGGAAAAAATCTCAGAATAAAAAGCAGTTCCTTAAAATGAATAAATTTAGGTTTAAAGAAGAACCACTACATTATCCTTCTCATTTCATGTGGCCTGGTCAAAACTTTATTATAGACAATTGTCCTTCGGTTACTACGGCTTAAATCACTGGAACTTTTGACATCAGGTAATATTTTTCTCATCAATGACATGGACTAGGGTCTTTGCTCAAGGAATGAATAGGCTCTTTTTGAACCAGGCTTGAAAATCAATACCTGCCCAAACCACTCTTGTGCATATCATGCTTTTTGTGGTAAACACCCAGCTGGTCCTGGAAGGCCAGTTTCTATATGTTTTTCCCAACTCAACTTCCTTCTCCAACCTGCTTGTCCAAGGCAATCCATGACAATCTATCTCTTGAGGAAATGCCAGGTTATGGACAAAAAGAGCTTCTTCCTTTTTTCAGTTATTCCAGGAGCAGAATCTCTGATTTCCATCAAGTTGCTGAGGACTGTTTCACACTTTGTGAGCTGCATTTATGAGCCCACTATGAGCAGCCCACACTGTATAAGTACCTAGTAGGGGAACAACATTTTGAATCTCTGTCAGGATTTCATTCTCCCATCACTTTAAAAACTTGTGTTGGCTTTGAAGAGAAGGCAAAACTATGTTTTATCCCATGTTTTAAAAATGATTTCAATAATAGTAAAGATGAAATCAAAGAAAAGACTTTTGGAATTAGATATATTAACCTTTGAAATCTTCATTAGTTAGCAAATTGTGAAAGCACTGACAGGATCCTTCCTACTGACTCATGACAACAGGATGAATCATAGTGAAGCAAATTCAAGGCCCCAAACACCAGAACCCAAGCAAAGGAGAAGCAGGAATCAGGCCCAGGTTGTAATCAAGAGTAAAGTAGAAATAGCACAGGAATGCAAGCTGTTTGAGTCTGGTGGTCATGCCAAAATTCAGAATACAGTAGGTTGGAATTAGGCCATTAATTGAGAATCAGGAACCCAAAAGATCAGAGATAGACAGATGTTAAATGAAGCCTCTTCATTCCAGCTTTCTATAAAGAAGCCTAAGAGACCTTAAATAGAGCATTTGGAAATGGTCTCCTTGTGGACTGTAGCCTGCAAAATAACTCCAATGTGCTCAGTCTATCCATTTGTGTGTATGGAGGGAACCACCCTGAAAGAACGATGAAAGGATATGAGACTAACCCACACCCCAAACTGGTCCAACTATATTGACTGAAGCAAATACTCAGAGAAAACAAGTCTGTAAATTAAACCATCTTGTTCTGTTTTTAGATATACCTTACCCTAAACACCAAGCTTAGATGATCTCCATAGTAAAATTACTGATGTGTATAGCAGTATAAGTGTCTTGTTCCTGTTGCCTCTGATTCTCCTCTAAAGCCCCAAAGCAGAGAACAATATTAAGAGCCACATTACCTATAAATTTGCTTCAGGGTCACCCAAAAAAGCTATCTAGAAACTCAACCCTAAAAATAAAAGGAGGGAAAGTGATGAATACTGGGAGAGTTGTTCATAAAAGGTAGGCAGGGTGTAGTACATTCTCTCTACCTATCTCATGATAGAATTCAGAAGAGTATTCCCAAACACACAACCCTTCAAGCCAGATAAGGAGGAGAGCTTCCAGAGAATCTTTCAGGGGGCCTGGCTTGTGTCCACCAAAGTTAATGGGGCACAGAGACTCTTACCTAGAAAGGCTCAGAAGCAAGAGGCCAACTCGGACCTGGCCTCGAAAACAGAGCAAGGAGAGAGGGTCATTGTGGAAGTGGCAGAGTTGAGCAGAGCAATGACATGGGTTTTCTGATGGTCCAAGTGGACATTGTGGGAGGTAATGAGGTCTAAGTCAAGGTCCCAAAACTGAGTCTCTGTAGGATGTATTGTTGAAGCAGGGACTGAGGAGCCATAGTAAGAAGCCAGATAGAGATTGTGTTGTTCACACAAGGGACATGACAAATGTCTCGAGACAACTGTCTTACAAGAGACATCTGTCTTACAAGAGGCACCCACAGTCAAATGATCACTCCAGCCAACCAGTAGTACATCTTCTGTCCCATACCTGTCCTCCCTCCTCACAACCCTGCACCCATGTCTGGAAGATGCAGAGGTAACATAGATAGGAGACTGGGAAATGAAAGAGCCAGACAGGAAAAGTGTGAAGAGGTCTACATGCCCTCCTTTGCCCCTTTCCTTACTGCATGTCCTGAACCAAAGCTGGAAGAAAAGGGTGTGTTTGCTTTGTTTTGTTTATGTAGAATAAGACTATTTTTATTTTTATTCTTATTTTACAGAGAAAGCACAAGTTGGGGAGAAGGCCAAAGGGAGAAAGAATCTCAAGCAGGCTCCACACTTGAGTATGGATGCAGTATGTGATCCCAAAACCTTGGGATCATGACCTAGCCGAAATCAAGAGTCAGATGTTCAACCAACTGACCCACGCAGACACCCTTAGAAAAAGACCTTTTAAAACCTGAAAGACTGTACATTAAAAACAGCAAAGGGATGGGAGATATTTTGGAATTTACCCAGATTTCATCAAGGGTCAGGGAAAATTTCAAATAATTCCAGATAAAAATCAGTGGTGGGAAAAGAAATTAAGTTCAGTTCATATAATGTTAGGAGCTGCATTATGTCCCATCAAATTCATATATTGAAACCCTAATCCGCAGTACCTCAGAATGTAACTGTATTTGGAGAGAAGGCCTTTAAAGAGGTGGCTAAGTTAAAAATGAGGCTCTTTGGGAAAACCCTAAGCCAACCTGACTGGTATCCTTATAAAAAGATGTCTGCAGTCAGGGGCATGTCTGCATAGAGACATCACTGTGGGAAGAGGAAGCAAGAAGGCAGCCATCTGCAAGTCGGCAAGAGAAATCTAGAACAGGTTCCTCCTTCATGGCCCTCAGAGGAAACCATCTCTGCCAGCATCTAGATCTCCATCTTCCAGGTTTTCTCCAGAACTATGAGAAAATAACTTTGTTATTTAAGCCAACTAGCCTCTGGGATTTTGTTTTGGCAGTCCTAGCAAATTTAATATATCTAGAATACCAGCTGATGGAGAAAACAAGTTTGTCTGCTTACTAACTTAAATGCTGTATGTCTTGTAACCACACAAAACTTCTGAACTACACCCTCATCGAATTTTAAATTTAACCTAAAAAATCAAGTTAAAATTCAGTTCCATATCTTTTCAGAAATTTTACCATCTTACTAGAAAAAGGAAACAAAATCCTCCCTCTTCAAATCTTCACATTCCATAATATCTGAAATATTGCAGTCTCACACTGCTTATCATGCGTCCGAAAAATGAGCACTTGCCACCCGCATAAAATAAGTGAACTTTTCTCATTGACGTAAGTGTATGTTTAGACAGGAGTGCTACCTTTGAGGCTTTAATTGTGTTTCTGTAGCTAGAGAAGAAGAAAGAATATTGAGAGCTCAGTTTCATGCCATTTGTAGAAAAGTTGCAAGAGAATGGCAATGAAAGATACAGAGCTTTCGTTAAAGTCTCCCCCTTAGCCTCTTGGTAGGACTTACTGCCTTAATACTCATTGGGTAAATGGAAATCCTGATAGACCTCATGCCCAGCTACTTACTAGATATCTCCACACGAATGCTCTACTTGCTGTTGAATAGCCATGTCAATAAACTGAACACCTCTTCTCTGCCACTGTCTTCCTGTTCTCTCTACATCCTTTCATCTGGGTTCTAGTATGATTGGGAAGATTCTGTGAAATGACATATTTGTATGTGTCAGCTAGTATGGTGCCTGGCATAGCAGCTACACTCACAGTCATGGGCATTACCAACTTACCTGTCACCCTGCTGGAAATCCGGTAGCCTTATCAACAACTCCCTTTCCCTGGTTTCCCATGTTTAGTCAGTCCCCATATTCTACCAATTTTACAGTCAGGAAATTATTCCCAACTGATCTTGCCTCTAATCTGCCTCCTCTCCACTAGACTAGATTATTTTATTCCTCTCTGTATCTCACATAGGAGTACAACATGATTTGCTCTATTCAATTAGAGCTTTCAGCTATTAACAAACCATTTCCACTAAAGCCTCAGAAAGAGTATTGTATACACAAGGTGCCTCCTCTAGTTGACAAATATAAAAATATAATGGGAAGTTCCAAGAAATAAATATTTAAGTTACTTTTATCTTCAAAAATTTACAAAGCTCCAGAGCTAGACCAGCTGTGGCACTACCTACTTCCAAACCATACCCCCTCCCTCTGACAAGGAGCGCCCTGCTGGAGAAAGCCTTTACCAGCTAACTGCCCCCCCACCCCCAAACCCAGTGGGATACCAACTGGGCTAAGACTGTGATTCTCATCTAGGCAGTTTCCTTGACAAGCCCCCACTCTACTCCAGCCAATCTCGTTCAAAGCCACAAACCCAATTGCTAAGGAAATGTTACCTGCTTTTATGTTTTTAATGCCTATTTATTTATTTTGAGAAAAAGTAAGGAAGGGGCAGAAAGAGAGGGAGAGAAAGAGAATCCCAAGCAGGCTCCGCACTGTTAGCGCAGAGCCGATGCGAGGCTTGAACTCACAACCCATGAGACCATGACCTCAGCCAAAATCAAGAGGTCTGATGCTTAACCAACTGAGCCGCCCAGGAACCCATGTTACCTGCTTTTAGAGGATATCCATGTAATGGGCTTAAAGCAGATGAATTTTCTACTGATTCTGATTATTATTATAGATTTTCTTCTAAAGAGAAACTGTGTCATGTGACAGTAACAGTATAGGTTCCAGAGTTGGGACAGACTTGATACTAATCCTGCTTCCACATTAGCAGCTACATGACTCTTCTACCTCTGTTCTTTCTTCTGTAGAATGAGAATCAAATTTACTTCATGGTGTTGAGATGACTCAGTAAGGTAATGTATTTGTATGTTGTCACTAATGTGGTACCTGGCACAATGAAGTTACTTAACAAATATAAGCTTATTTATCTTCTTTATTAAATTATTTTTGGCTCACTCATCATCTACCTTAAATTACATTGATGATCTTGGAAGAAAGCCTAGAGTTCTGCCAGCAATGACTTCAGCTTATACTAAGTATTGTCATAAATTTCTTTGTTTAATGTCTCATACTATAATTCTTATAAGTGGTTTGGGCCAAGGTATTCAGTTGGGTAGTTTCCTCAAGTTTCTGGGTAGAAATCAACTCAAAAGAGGAGTGAATGAAATCTATTAACCTCTTATTTCCTTCAATAAGAGTCTTGCTACCATAAAAAGTTTTTCTTAATATATAATGCCAAAGAGGAAATTCTTCCTTAAGTAATATAAACTCATTCTGTGTGACCGCCCATTCAGCAGTAATAGAGAATGTCAGGTTTCAAACACAATCTTATATTTCTTTATGCCCCACATATATCATGAACTATCAAGTGCCTAGCAAAGGCATAGCACTTCTAACTGTTTGTGAGGGTACAAAATACACACAAGTCATGGCCTCTGTTCTCAAAATACATGGAACAGTTATAGAACAATGAAGGAATGTACAAGGTAAGCTAAACTATATGCCTCAGGGTCCCAGTGCTAGAAAGGTTCAGAAGAGAAAGGAAAGTCTTCTGACTAATGGTAGGGGAAGTTTCAGCTTGGGGCAAAAAGGACATCTAATCCAACTGAATAGAATGTCCAAAAAGGAATGTGCCATCAAGCACTGAATACATTGCATTTGTTTCTGGATAGCTTCATTTTTTTCTTCTCAGAAACCCCACCTTCCCTTGCATACTCTAAGAATGCAAGGAACCCTCTCTGTGCAGCCATCCTACACATTCTTCCTTCTCCCGCCTTCACTCTCACTCTACCTGCTTTTCTTCTCAATTATCCTGTGTCCTATCCCCTCAGAAACAAGCTCTGTTTAAGAATGTCAGTGCTGCCAGGGAATAGAATCAGGAAGTATTGGTATGTTAGAGTTGGTTGACATTTGAGACACCGGAGAGTTACTCTTCCCTTCATTCTCTGCATGCAGCCAAGGACTTTCCATCTTCTGGTATCATTCAGTCATTTATTCTTTCACTTAAGAGAACGTGAGCCATCCTACCGTATACAAAGTTCCCAGTAACTGTATTTCTGCCAAATTTTCCTTATTCTTAAAAACCACATCCCTTGCCTCATTTCCATGGGTAAAACTGTCTTTTGTACCCGCAGCCTCTTCGTTCTTCGCCATGTTCCTGTCAGTGACCATCTCCATCCTAGTTTCTCAAATATTTCTCATTGCCCTTATCAATGGTTAGCATTAGAGTCTTAGCCACCTTGAAGTTCAATGGCCCACACAGTAGAATGGTTCTCCTTAATGACATAGATTTAATTGGATTCAAAATCTTATGTTGAAAATAAAGGTCAAACCTATTTCAGACATCAGTCAACTACAGTTTGGGGAGCCCCAAGATTTCGGTGGGGACCAGACTTGAAGAGACATTTTATAGTTAGCAATGTGTTACCTACCTTCAAGTAATATAGATAATATGCTCAGTAAAAGTGTTCTTTATAAATCATCAGGTACTATAGTTAATAATTCTTTATATTAAACTTTCCCTATTCAAGCTA
The DNA here is from genome assembly GCF_008692635.1 of Crocuta crocuta. Lineage (NCBI taxonomy): Eukaryota > Metazoa > Chordata > Mammalia > Carnivora > Hyaenidae > Crocuta > Crocuta crocuta. The sequence goes on along the minus strand of NW_027529525.1, from coordinate 1,898,769 downwards.
CTATATATGTTCTATTTCCTGATTGGACCCTGATTGATATAAGAGGGAGGATAAAAGACCTTCATCCCTAAACAATAAATCTTCAAAGAATTTGTTTTAGGGGCACCTGGGTGGCTCAGTCTATTGAGCATCTGACTCTTGGTTTCAGCTCAGGTCATGATTTCATGGTTCAGAGGTTTCACATCCTGCATCAGGTTCTCCATTGCCAATGTAAAGCCTGTTTGGGATTCTCTCTCTCTCTCCCTCACTATCTGCCCTACCCCTGCTCACATGCACTCTTTCTCAAAATAAATAAATAAATCAACATGTTTAAAAATTTATCTAGGGGAATAGGGAAGAGGGACCCTGACCAATTGGGCTTTCTAAGTTGAGGTATAATTGACATATAACATTATATTAGATTCACGTGTACAACATAATGATTCAAGATTTGTATATATTGCAAAATAACCACCACAATAAGTTTATTTAATATCCATCACCATATATAGTTACAATTTTTCCTATGATGAGAATTTTTAGGACCTACTCTCTCAGCAACTTTCAAATATCCAATACGGTATTAATCATAGTCACCATGTTGTACATTACACCTCCATGACTGGTTTATTTTTTAACTAGAAGTTTGTACTTTTTGACCCCATTCACCCACTTCACCCACCTTTGACATACACACACATACCTCTGGCAACTACCAAATCTGTTCTCTATATCAATATGCTCAATTTTTGTTTCTTTGGTTTTTATTTTAGGTTCTACCTATAAGTAAGATTATACAGTATTTGCTTTGACTTATTTTACTTCGCATAATGCCCTTAAAATCCACCCATGTTGTTGCAAATGGCAAGATTTCATTCTCTGTGATGGCTCCACAATATTCCATTGTATATATACACCACATCTTCTTTACCCATTTACCTATTGATGACTACTTAGATCATGTCTATATCTTGGCTATTGTAAATAATGCTGCAATGAATATGGAGGGGCAGATATCTTTTCCAGTTAGTGCTTTCTTTCTTATCTATAAACACCCAAAAATTGAATTGCTGATCACATGGTAGTTTAATTTTTTACTTTTTGGGGAAATTTTTCCACCAATTTAAATCCCCACTAACTATGCACAAGGGTTCACTTTTCTCCACATCCTCAGCAACACTGGTTATTTCTTGTCTTTTGATAATAGACATTCTAACAGGTATGAAGTGACTTTGATTTGTATTTCCCTGATAATTAGTAATGTTGAGCATCTTTTTATGTGTCTGTTGGCCATCTGTATGTTTTCTTTGGAAAAATGACTATTCAGAGACTCTGCTCACTTTATCAGGTTTTTTTTGTTGTTGTTTTTTGTTTTGATTTGTCATGGAATTCTATGAGTTCTATATATATTTTAGATATTAACCCCTTCCCAGATATATAATGTACAAATATTTTTTTGCATTCAGCATGTTGTCGTTTCATTTTATTAATTTGGTTTCCTTTGCTGTGCATAAGCTTTTTAGTTTAATGTAGTTCCACCTGTTTATTTTTGCTTTTGTTGTCTTTGCTTTTGGTGTCAAATCTAAAAAATCATCAAGACCTATATCAAGGAACTTATCACCTATATTTTCTTCTGGTAGTTTTGTGATTTAATTAGGCTTTATACATCCATTTCTCCAAAATATTAGCGCAAAATAGGCCATAAACAGGCCATGTTGGAAATATAAAAAGTACAGACATGATATTTTGCACTTGGTATTCAGAGTTTCAAACTTTCAGAGATAGAGAAAGAATAATACCTGTCTCAGGGAGTTGTTGTAAAGACCACTACCTAGGACAGTGCTTGCCAAGTAGCAAATTATCCAAAAGGCCATTTTTTTGTGATTATTGCTGTTATTGATGACTTCCCTTTTACTACATGAGTATTATGGCAAGAAGATTTCAACTGCTAGTAACATAAAATCCAACTCAAACTAGCTTAAACAGTAAAAAAAAAAAAAAAAAAGACTTTGGGGATTACATAATAGCAAAGTCAGTTAGTGCTTCCCAGTTAATTGATTCAGGGACTCAGAGATACCATTAAAGACTCATTTTTGTCTATCACTCTTTCTGGCCACCCAGGGCTGGTGGCTTATCTTAAAGCTGAAGCTTTTTGTACTGTTAGACTGGTTGTCAGACATAATAAGTTCTGTGCATCCTTGTTTACTCTCAGTAAGAAAGTGAGCTCTTTATACCAAACAAGAGTACTGGGATTCATCAAGATCTTAGCTTACCCGTGTATCAGGAATGGAATTAGCTTCCCAAAGGGGGAATAGGAAAAGGCAATATGGATGCTGCACAGATGAACCAAAATATCTTGCTTTAATGATTTAATTTCCCTCTGTCAGGTTTTCCTGCAATCCTTGTACATATTCACATTATGATTTTACAGAAAGAGTAAATAAAAATATGACAAGAAATAAAGAACATAACAAAAACTTCTTATAGAGTATTGCCATGAGCTCAGTGTTTTAAATGCTTTACATGTACTCACCACTTTTGATCCTCAAAAGTACCGTAAGATTTAGACAGGAAGCTATTCAAAAATGGAATCAGGATTTGGAATAAAGGCAATATGGCTCAGGCATCTAGGCACTTCACTCTTCTGCTACATTGTCTCTTAACAAAGAGGTGATTTTTAATTCTTCTGTTGTGCTAAACAAGAGCATGGTTCTATGGTACCCTCTCCCCAGAGGTGATCAGCATAGAGCAATTGGTGAATGAAGGACTAATGAATAAATGAATGGCATGGAAAAGCAGTGCTCCTAAGATTGTTTTTCTCCATTCAAACAATATTTTAAAACTTGAAACCCAGTGACAAGAGACAAAACACCAATACGGTAATTAGAAAAAGTTCTCTAATCACACCCCACTCAGCTTTCAAACCTTTATAGCATCCTCAAATTATAAAGTCAGAGATGATCAAGTACTTTAGAGCTAGATTTTCTAATGCCAGTGGAAATCTGTCAACACCATCAGTCAGCTGCTTGGTATTGACAAAACCAACCTCTTGGAGTCTCAGTTTCTTCCTCTTTGAAGTGAACTGATTCAATCAGGTTATCTGAAGAATAGCATGCACACACACACTCACGCACATGTGCAAACACACACGCAATTACTCCTACACTTCCAGCACTACTTCAATCTTTCCTCCTCAAACAATAGCTGGTGATTTTACCTAGAACCATGTTTATTGAGTCTTTCATCATGGCTCTGGCATCCCTCCAAATATGAACAAATTAAAAGGTAATTTTTAAACCAAAGAATAAATAACACACAAGGAACCCTGAAATCTTTCTGTGAGCTTCAACTAGTTAAGCCTTCCAGTGTCCTCCTGGAATCAGGCCAAACAGTTTCCAAAGGGCAGATATCTTTGAAAGTCTGACTTATTTTATTAAAGCTATAAAAAAAAAAGAGTTTACAGATTATCCTTTTTGTCTCTCGTTCTTTTCTCTTCTCTCTAATTTCAATCTCATTGTCATTGTGTCTTAGAGTTTATAGATGGGTTAGCATGGGGTTTTTAAATCTCATTTGTAGAAAATTATAACTATGAACTATTAACCCTGCTAATATTAGAAACTGTATCCAGACTAAATTACTGTACTGTATGTGTTTGCATAGAAAATTGTTGATGACCTTAATGACCATAAGCATCTCACAGAAATTTCAGTTTCATGAATTCATAAATCCAAAAGAAATATGTTTCTGGTAATGCAAATTTGTTTTCTACCATATATAAATTCTGGATCTCTGTGAAGGAGACAAGTGATTTTTATTTTCTTTATTCCAATATTTAAACCATTTTTCTGGGTTTCTCAGTTTGGAAAGAAAATGCCTGTGAGATTCATTCGTTTGGTCGGTGATTCTCATTAACCTTGAACAGGAGAAATCCCAGTATATAGATCAAAATAAAAGGGCCATTTGGCAATAAACTAAATGTAGTACTACCCTGACCACTTAAAGAGAAGTAGAATGCATAATATCTGAAGCAGACCTTTCTATAGTGAGGAGACTTTATTCCCTGATGAAATTTTGTCAACTTACAAGATTTTTAATGGAGAGTTAGATAGCTCAACTTGTACCCTGCAGAAAGTACCATGGGGTTTGCTTTTGTGTGCAACTTACTACATTGTACATAACAGATTAGAAAGGACAAAAATGAAGGATGAGTAAATCTTCACAATCAAAAGGTACACTGTCATCTTCCTTAAGTAATGACACTGAATCTGCTCCAAGTCTTTTCCTAAATTGGCATTTTAGAAAGGCATCAAGTCTAATTCACTCTTCCACTTCTCAGCAAGTGGAATCACTTCTCTGCATCACCCTCCTTTTCCTTTCCCATCTTCTTGTCTCTGATTATGCCATTCTTACATATGCCCACCCTAAAGCCACACTAGCATGGGGCGCCTGGGTGGCTTACTCGGTTAAGCGTCCGACTTTCGCTCAGGTCATGATCTCGCGGTTCATGGGTTCGAGCCCCGCGTCGGGCTCTGTGCTGACTGCCAGCTCAGAGCCTGGAGCCTGCTTCAGATTCTGTGTCTCCCTCTCTCTCTGACCCTCCCCTGCTCCCGCTGTCTCTCTCTCTCCTAGAAATAAATAAAACATTAAAAAAAAAAATTAAAGCCACACTAGCACATATCAAGCAGGGATTGGAGGTGATACATTCTCTGTTCATTGACTTCTTGTTAGTCCGGAAACTTTCAAAATTAGGCATAAGAAGAAATGAAAACTGGTAGGGAAAACATCTGAACTTCTTTTCACCTCCTCTAAAATTCCATAGTATCAGTGAATGAGAAGATCTGTATTAAATAATGTGCCCTATAATGGACGTCAGCCCACCTGGAAATGGAGGCTAGAAAATTCTACTGCTTCTGTAAAAACCATGCCTGGAACAAGGACCCACCCTGAAGTTTCCCATGTGATCATCTGAACCAAGTTACTCAGTCAGATACGTACCTCATGTGGCCCAGCTGCTTAACTAGCTTCTTGGCCAGAGTTGCAGCTATCTGCATCCCCTCTTGGAGGAGAGACCCGTCCCTGATTCCCAGTCAACAATGAAGAGCGCTGACCTTCTTGCCCTCCACTTTCCACAGAGAGGTCTCTCGTTTTCCTAGAATTCTTCTTAGGGAGGCCTCTCACTCAGATCTGCCCTGAGAACCCCGCCACCCCAAGGTAGTGATATCTTCATTATTTGATTAGAAACTCCTTGGCCATTCACCCCTCCTTAAGTGGGAACCTGACTTTTGCCTCCGATACTCTAATTTGGGCTTGGAGCACCCTCCCATCTCCTCCTGCCCTGGCCATTGTGCCCTAACCTTTGCCATCCTGGCTTGGTGTAATTTTGCTCCTTCCTCCCCTGCAGTAATCTCCACATTTCTATCAGCCTGGTCACAGGGTTTATGACTCTGAAAGGAAAAAAGGAGGGGGAGGGAATAGGAAAAGGAACTGCTAAAGACAACAGAGTTAAGAACTACCATGTGCCTCACGTGTTCTGCCTACAGCCAGAACTGGTCGCTGGCACAGATTTTAAATTCCACGCACTCAGACAGAATTTCCTCAAAAAGCGTCTCTAACTACAGCTTCTCTGTCTTGCCTCAAGACCTGCTTGCAGCCAGCGCCCCGCCAGGTTGAGGCCAAGTACTCAGGACTAGCCAGCTCTGCTGGCGCGTGGACGTCAGCCAAGCTCACGTGCCAAAATAAACAGAAAAGGGAAAGGGCACAGAATAGAGAGACCAAAGGGGCATTTCCCAGTTAAGACATCAGCACCACTTTTTTTTTTTTAAAGCTGTGTTTTTAAAATTCTGCTCCTGGGAAAATATAAATTCTTGAGAAGAAACTTCTCCTTCCACTATTTTATTTTGCAGTATTTACAGTATTAGATAGGTTTTATGTTTCCATTGCATACAAGAGAGTTTAATGTTTAATATCAGTAAGATAATTTGTAAAACACAAAGTGCTGAAAGAAATTAATATTTACTGTATGTTAGATGAGTAAATGGAATATTTTTCATTACAAGCTAACTCGTTTTAGATATTTTAAAAAGTATTTCCTTTTGGGGGGGGTGCCTGGGTGACTCAGTCACTTAAGAATCTGATTTTAGTTTAGTTCATGATCTCACAGTTCATGAGTTCAAGCCCCACTTGGGGCTTCACACTGACAGTGCAGAGCCTATATGGGTTTCTCTCTCTTTTCCTTTCTTTCTCCCCCTCTCTCTCCCTGTCTCCCTGCTCCTCATGGGATTCTCTCTCTCCCTCTCTGCCCCTCGCTCACTCGCACCTTCTCTCTCTCTCTCTCAGAAAAAAAAAATACAATAAAATAATAGAAAAATAAAAGTCCTTTAAAAAAAGAGAGAAGAAAAGAAACTAGGGTGACAATCAGAAGTCCTAAATTCTAGTCATTCTTCTAATCGTGGAACTTCTAGTAAAGTCTCAAATTCCTCATCTGCAAAATGCAGACAAAGAGACTCTCCATCTTTTGTTATTGTTATTGCTGTTGTTGTTGTTGTGATTACAGTCATTTTCCTGCTCTTTTTTTTTAATTTTTTTTTAATGTTTTATTTATTTCTAGGAGAGAGAGAGAGACAGCGTGAACAGGGGAGGATCAGAGAGAGAGGGAGACACAGAATCTGAAGCAGGCTCCAGGATCTGAGCTGGCAGTCAGCACAGAGCCTGACGCGGGGCCCGAACCCACGAACCGCGAGATCATGACCTAAGCGAAAGTCAGACACTTAACCGACTAAGCCACCCAGGCGCCCCTGTCATTTTCCTGCTCTTAACATTGTGCGCTGAGACTATAGTACAGTAAAAATAAATGCACTTGGATTCAAGTGCATTTATTCAAGATTCAAGAGACTCAGATGCCTCTTTCTTTGTGACTTTGAGGATTTACCCTCTCCTGTTCCCTCATCTGTAACAAAAAGGAAATGGAACGTGTGTCTCAGGACATTTCCAGCTCTAAAATTTTATAACAAAGAAAAATGTCTGTGGTGTATACGCTGCCTTCCATTTGCATGTAAAACTCTATGTTTTGCTCCAAGGTGCCCGAGAAGAATACATGCATCTGTGAAGCATTTCCCCAGCATAGTAGAACATGCACTCATCCGTGTGAACAGGGCAGCTTAGCTCCCAAGGAGAAAGCCGTCTTAGGAGCCTTTTTTTTTTTGCTTTACCTTTCTCATTAGTCCCTGAGATGATACTCTGGAATCCAGCATGAACTTTATTATTACTAGGCTTCATCCATGTGACTTCTGTAGGCCTTGAAGCAAAGACAACTACACTCAAATCTAGTCATTGTCTGTTGTTGACAAATACACTGCTTAAATCCAAAAATGCCTTCTTGAAAGCTAAAAAACAAAAGAAAACAAAAATTTATCAGACAAACTTTAAAATTCTCTTACATGACAATGTGCTCCATACAAAAATGTTTTAGTGTTTGTAGCTTCTGGATTTTTGTTAAAATGCCCTAACTATTCAAGAAAAATTATCTTTGATTCAGAAGGAAGTCAGGGCTATAGTCATGGGTGGTTTACAGAACATTTTCTGGTAGTCTTTGCTTCATTTCAATATATTGCCATGATTGGCTGTTGAGAACTACAAATAAGGAAGTCTTCAATTTAGGGGATTTCTCAGTGGAAGTTCCCAGTTCAACACAAGGGAGAGCTCAGGACAGTTGGGGCGGCATTGCTAGAGTCTGCAGATAAAGTTTCCAGACTCTGTAACTGCCTACGTCTTTCAAGAGCACCATTCTGTGAAGGAAGACTTATAACTTGGAAAAGAGGTAACCAAAACAAGTTGTTCCTACCAATTCTCAACCTAGCAAGGTGGCCTGGATGTCTTAGACTGAGGCGTTGCAGATTTGCTCCACTCCTGCTTCTGCAAAGTGAGTAATTTACTACATGATTTGATAATGCCTTTGTATTCATTGTCGTAACTAGAAATTTGGCCTTTAAAAAATAGGTTCCCTAGCCAAGACTAAAGAAAATTTTTAAAATACTGTGATCTTTTTACATTCTTCTCAACTTTTAAGATCAAATGTATGTCTCTACTTGAAATGATTTTTTTAAGTTTCTATCTGCAATGTAAACCTTCTCCAATGAGCAGTTTTTATAATATAAGACTTGAAAGATATGTGTTTGGCATATGTGAAGGTATATATAGCTTGCTAGAATGAAAAGTAAACTAATACTGTATATATTTGTACTTTGGGGGAGCCAACTTTAAGATTACTTCTGGCCTGATCCAGTGTGTCCATTCAAAAATTAACTCAAGTTTACTATTTTTCAGCTCCTAAGAAACACATGCTAATGAATATTGTTTTTACAGTAAAATATTAATCTTACAGACAACTTTGCATTTCCTATCTTAAAACATTTAAGTGTTCACCATTACAGTAATCCAGGCTTATTTGATTACCAATTGGCCTTTATATTCACTATTAAAAATGAATATTTAAAGATTGTGTAGTATTTCTTTAAGTATTGTCTTAAGAATAGTCCTAGGAAAAGTTGATAGTTTAAACATATTAAACATCAGAAATCATTATTAACATCAATAGCTGCCATTTACTGAATGTCTGCTGGAGAAAAACACTTACCAGACCTTCCAGCTAATACGTGGCAGAGCGAGGGTTCAAACCTGGATTCGTATCACTTGTTTTTCTAATGACTCTTTGTTACCATTGCTCTGCCTTCTTACAATATTGAAATCGTATTTTGAGATGTCCTATCCAGAGTGCAAAATGATGGGGGAGAAAGGGAGATGACTTAGCCAAGGCGACAGGGCAGCCAAGTCATTCATAGAAGCTTAGAAGTTATTCCTGGGTCTCCCTTTTGCTCACTCTCCTACCCCATTCTCCTCACACCTTCCAGGGTACACAGGGACACGTATTAGTTTACCTCCATGCATCAGGGGACCTGGGGCAGTATACTAGTTCCAACCTGATTGAGGTTCCCACAAGCAGCTAGTTAGGGCCCTAAAGCGGCATCCAGTTGTTTCTCTTAAACACTTGTGACAGTGAAAGAGACGGCCAAGTGGAAAATTTTAGATATAGGTGTTAAATTCTGCCAAAAAAGGTTCTCGTTGGAATTTCATGGAACTTAGGCACTAATTGAAGGAAAATGACCGTCCTTACAGTAGAGAACCTGCTTGTCTGCACACATTTTTTTCTTTCCATGTATTAAGGCCTTGAGAAACATGTAGGTCCCTTGTTTATTATAAAACGTATTCCAATATATTTTATCTTCTTTGTGTATGGAGTTAGGGATGCTATTGGAGAGGGATGTTCTTTCCACTGTATTTTGTAACTGATTACTGCTAGCATTTAGGAAAGTTCTGGATTTCATATTTTTATCTTGCATCCAGCTATTATATTGATCTATTTGTCCTAAATTATTTTAGGTAATTCACATGGGATTCCTGTTTAGGAAAAATGTAATTTTTTTCCTCCTCTTTTTTGTTTTTACTTCTCTTCAAAACTTATAGAACAGTGTTTAATAACAGAGGAGATAGTAGCTAACCTTGTCTTGTTCTGATCTCAGTGGGAATTTCCCTAGTGGTTAACATTAAGAATGACGATGGCTGTTGGTTTCAGATAAATATATTTATCATAAAAACCAAATAACTACCAAATCTACTTCTTATTCTATTTTACTGAAGGTGTGTCAGGACTTCATGTTAAACTGTATTCAGTGTATTTTTGGTATTATTAGGGACAACTGCATGGTTTGTCTACTTTAAAGTATATAGTGCTCTGCTATTACACAATACAGTAATTGCATTATTTAAAATTTCTGTGTTATCGAGGAGCCTGGGTGGCTCAGTCAGTTAAGCTTCTGACTCTTGATTTTGACTCAGGTCGTGATCTCATGGTTCATACACTGACAGTGCAGAACCCCTTCTTGGGATCCTCTCTCTCTCTCTCCCTTTCTCTCTGCCCCTCCCTTGCTTGCACTCTCTCTCTCTCTCAAAATGAATAAATAAACTTTGAAAAATCTGTTATGAAAAATCATGCCTCTATCATAAAGGTAGTTTTATAATTATAAAGCATATTTAGTTATTGCTTTAGTTAAAATAATAAGTTAGTTGATCAAAATGAACCAAACCAAACCTACACATTTCCTCATTTTCTCTTTAATCCACATGCTTAGATGCCTCTCCTCTATTATTTTGGCTTCACAATTTAGTTCACAACTCAAATTAACAGAAAAGAATGAAAACAATGTGGCATAGCCAAGGAACCCTATCCAGGCAGAGCAACCAAATACCCAAATAAAGCAACTGCTGCTACATCTTTGTGCAAAAAGGCTTTCTCCTTATTATGACTGTGCTGGTTGCAAACCACAAGTCTGTTACAGCCAACAGTGGTGTGCAAAATATGTGTCCAGATTCATTACTTTTATGCCACTTTATATTAAGAAAATGTATGCCGAAAAAGAATTATCTGGGGGCACCTGGGGGGCACAGTTGGTTAAGTGTCTGACTTTGGCTCAGGTCATGATCTCGTGGTTCATGGGCTTGAGAGCCCAGAGTTTGGAGATCAGAGCTTGGAGCTTGTTTCGGATTCTGTGTCTCCCGCTCTCTGCCCCTCCCCAATTCGTGCTCTGTTTCTCTCTTTAAAAAAAATTTTTTTAAATGTTTGTTTATTTTTGAGACAGAGAGAGAGAGACAGAGTGTGAGCAGGTGAGGGTCAGAGAGAAGGGGACACAGAATCCGAAGCAGGCTCCAGGCCCTGAGCTGTCAGCCCAGAACCTGACATGGGGCTCGAACTCATGAACCACGAGATGCATGACCTGAGATCAAGATGGCCGCCCAACCGACTGACCCACCCAAGCACCCCATCTGTTTCTCTCTCTTATAAAATAAACATTTAAAAATTTTTAATAGAAATTAAAAAAAGAAATATGCGTAATTTATTGAGAACTTTTGCTTTCATGTTCACAAGTGAAATTAATCTGTATTTTTATTTTCTGATAAAAATACCAAAGTTTTCCATGTTCCAAAAAAGTTTAACAAAAGTTATCTGCTCCTTGAAATATTTAAAGAGCATCTCTTCACACTGTTTGTCTTTGGCACCCACTTTTGGAAGTAATTCTTTAAAAGCTTTCTGATAATTTCTATCACGATTGATATAGTTAGGTTTTATGTTTTTTTTTTTCACACAGTTTAGGTTGTTTACAAATGATCCTTGTCATCAAATTTTTCGAAGCTATTACCATACACATTATTCTCATACTTTTTTTTATCTGACTATGTAGATAACCCTTTTTAATTACCAGTTTTATTTATTTATTATTTCTTTCGCTTTTGTGTTTTTCCTGACTGGATATCTCAAAGAGTTAATATCTTGGATGTATCATTTCTATTGTTAGTTCTTTTTAAAATAGTTTTTTCTTTCATCTTTATTACCATCTTCTTTTTGTTTTGTTTTGTTTTAAATTATTTTAATGTTTTATTATTTATTTTTGAGAGTGAGAGACAGAGTATAAGCAGGGGAGGGGCAGAGAGAGAGAGAGAGAAAGAGAGAGAAACAGAATCCAAAACATCTCCAGGCTCTGAGCCATCAGCACAGAGACTGACACAGGGCTTGAACTCACAAGCTGTGAGATCATGACCTGAGCCAAAGTCAGACACTTAACCAACTGAGCCACACAGGCGACCCTTTTTCCTGTTTTTTTTTTTTAAGTTTATTTATTTATTTTGAGAGAGAAAGAGAGAGCAAGCAAGGGAGGAGCAGAGGGAAAAGGAGAGAGAAGGAGAGAGAGAATCCCAAGCAGGCTCTACATTGCCAGTGCAGAGCCAGATAGGGGGCTGGAACTCATGAACCATGAGATTATGACCTGAGCCAAAATCGAGTTGGATGCTTAACTGACTGAGCCACACAGGCACCTCTTTATTAGTATTTTCTTAATGCTTTTTATTAGACTACAACATTTTACTTTTTCTTTTTTCAGTTTTTGAGCTGAAAACTTAGTTCATTTATTTGTATTCTTTTCTGTTTTGTAATGAAAGTATTTAAAGGTAAGAATTTTCTGAGCATCATTTTAACTATATCCTACAACTTTTGATAGGAAAGGGGCCTTCATTATTTCATGTTTTTTTTAAATGACTGCTTTTGAGAGAGTGAGAACACGTGCACGTGAGCCAGAGAGGGACAGAGAGAGGGGGAGACAGAGGATCCAAAGCAGGCTCTGAGCTGACAGCAGAGAGCCTGATGCATGGCTCGAACTCGGGAGCTGCAAGATCATGACTTAAGCCAAAGTCAGACGCTTCAATAACTGAGCCACCCAGACCCCTCATTATTTTAAGTTTTTAATTGCAGTTTTATTTCCTCTTTGATCCAAGAGTTATTTAGGACAGCTAAGTCTTTTTCTCAGTTAATAGATTTTGTTTGGTTTAGAACAGTTTAAATTTAGAGAAATTCTGAGCAAACACAACAGAATTTCCATATCCACTCCACATGCCACCCCATCACACAGTCTCCCCCATTGCTAACATCTTACATTAGTACAGTACATTTGTTCCAATTAAGGAACCAGTATTGATCATTTCTCTTAACTCAGCGCATAGTTCATTCAGATTTTATTTTTTCCCCTTTAAAAAATTGTGGTAAAATTCACATAAAATTAAACTTTACGAAGTGAACAATTCAGTGGCATTGACTTCATTCACAATGTTGTGCAACCACCACTTCTATCCAGTGTCAAAACATTTTTATCACCCCAAAGAAAACTCTGTGTCCATTAAGCAGGTGCTCTGCTTTTCTTGCTCCTCTCAACCTCTGGCAACTACCAATCTGGTTCGGTCTCTGTGGATGTACCTGTTCTGAATATTTCGTGTAAGTGAAATCATATAATGTGTGATTTTTCTGACTGGTTTCTTTCATTTAACATTATGTTTTCAACATTCGTCCATGTTGTAGCATGTATCAGTACTTCGTTCCTTTTATGGCCAAGCAATATTCTATTGTATGTATATACCTCAATTTGATTATCCATTCATCTATTGTTGGGTAGGATAGTTGGTCTCTTTTCAGTTTATAGCTATTGTAAATAGTGCTGCTCTGACCATGCATTTACATGAATTTGTTTTAGTACCTGTTTTCAATTCTTCCTGGGTATATACCAAGCAGTGAAATTGTGGGCTCATATGATAATTCTCTTTAACTTTTTAAGGAATAACCAAATAGTTTTCCACAGTTGTCAAACCATTTTACATGCCCACCAGAAATGTATGTGAACCCGGATTTCTCCACATTCTTGCCAACGCTTTATTGATATTCTCTGTTGTTGTTAGTGCTATTGTTGTTGTTGTTGTTTTTATTATTGCCATCCTAGTGTGTGTGGAGTGGTATCTCACTGTGATTTTGATTTGCATTTACCTAATGACTAATGTTGTTGAGCATCTTTTCTTGTGCCTGTTGACTATTTTGTATTGTCTCCTTAGAGAAATGTCTTTATGTCCTTCACCCATTTTTTTAATGGGTTGTTTGTCTTTTTTTGTTGCGCTTTAAGAGTTCCTTATAGAGGTGCCTTGTGGCTCATTCGGTTAAGCATTGGAGTCTTGATTTTGGCTCAAGTCATGATTTCACTGTTTGTGGGATCAAGTCCCATGTCAGGCTCTGAACTGACAGCACGGGCCTGTTTGGGATACTCTCTTTCCCTCTCTCTGCCTCTATCCCCCACATAAGTAAATGTTAAAAAAAGAGAAAGATCCTTTTATATTCTGGATACTTAGAGTCTTATCAAATATATGATTTGCAAATATTTTCTCCCATTCTATCTTTAGATACTGTCTTTGACAAATGCCCAATTTTTTGTTAATTTTTATGAAGTCAAATTTTTCTTTTCTTGCTCATGATTTTGGTATTATATCTAAGAATCTATTACCAAATTCATGGTCAAAATGATTGACCTCTGTGTGTTTGTCTAAGAGTTTTATAGTTTTGCTCTTATATTTGGGTTATTGATCCATTTCAATCATCGATCGAATTCATTCTTCTTATTGTGTCTATAACTTGTCCCAACATCATTTGTTAAAGAAAATTTCCTTTCTCCACTGAACAGTCTTTGGTACGCATGTCAAAAAATCAGTTCACCATATATGTATGGGTTTATCCTTCACTCTCAATTCTAGTCTATTGACCATATGTCCATCCTTATGCCAATACCACACTGTTTTGGTTACTGGAGCTTTGTAGTAAGTTTTGAAATTAGAAAGTGTGAGTCCTCCAACTTTATCTTTCTTTTTCAATATTCTCTCGACCCCTCAGGGACTCTTGCAGTTCCATCTAAATTTAAGGATCAGTTTTTACCTTTTCGACAAAAATAAGAAAAGCCATTAGAATTTTGATATAGATTATCTTAAATCTGTAGATCATTTTGAGAAGTACTGTCATCTTAACAATACTAATTTTTTCAATATATGAACATGGTGGGTCTTTACATTAATCTAAGTCTTTCTTCATTTCTTTCAGCAATGTTTTGTAGTATTCAATGTACAAGTGTTTTCCCTCTTCGGTTAAATTTGGTTTTAGATATTTTCTTTTTTAGAAGCTTTATAAATGGAATTATTTTCTTAATTTCTTTTTTGGATTATTCATTGATGATGTATAGAAACACAACTGATTTTTGAGCATTGCTTTTGGATCCTGAAATGTTGCAAAATCATTTATTAGCTCTAGCAGCTTTCTTGCAGATTCCTCAGGATATTTTCTATATATAAGATAACGTCATTTGTAAATATAAATATTTTTACTTCTTTCTAATTTACATGCTTTTTATTTCTTTTTCTTGTTTAATCACTCAGCTAAAACTTTCAGGACAATGTTTAATAGTAGTGGTGAAAGAAACCATCCTTGACTGTTCCTGATCTTAGGGGGAAATCTTTCAGTCTTTCATCATGAGTATGATGTTAGCTGTGGGTTTACAAAAACTCTCTTTGTGTTGAGGAAGTTCCCTTCTAGTCCTAGTTTTCGAAGTCTTTTTTTTTTTTTAAATTCATGAAAGGGCATTGGTTTTGTCAAATGCCTTTTCTACATCAGTAGTGATCATCATGTGGGGCATTTTCCCTTTTCCATAGTGTAGTGTATTGTATTGAATTCTTTTTTTCCTGAAACATCTTTGCTTTTCAGGGAAAAAAATCACATTTTGTCATGATGCATAATCTATTTAATATGCTGTAGGATTCAGTTTACTAGCATTTTGTGGTATTTTAAATATTCATAAATACTATTGGTTTTTAGTTTTCTCTTTTTCTGGTGTTTTTGTCTGGCTTTGATATCACAGTAATGCTGGCTTCATAAAATAAGTTAGGAAGTATTCCTTCCCCCTCTATTATTTTTAAAGAATTTAAGAAGGATTGATGCTAATTCTTTTTAAAGTGTTTGATAGAATTCTCCCGTGAAGCCATCTGGTTCTGGACTTTTCTTTGTTAGGAGGTTTCTGATTACTGATTTTATCTCTTTTATTTGTTATAGGTTTATTCAGGCTTTCTGTTTCTTCTAGATTTAGTTTCCATTGTCTGTGTATCTAAGAATTTCTACATTTTGGAAAAAAAGAGAATTTCTACATTTCGGCTAGAGTATCTTATCTTTTGGCAGATAGTAGTTCATAATATTCTCTTATAATCTTTGTTTTTTTTTTTTTTTTGGGCGGTAACAATGTCCCCACTTTCATATCTGATTTAAGTTACTTATTATTCTTTAAAAAAGTTTTGTCAATTTTGCAGATCTTATCAAAGAACCGACTTAGACTTCATTGATTCTCTTGTTTTTCTATTCTCTATTTCATTTATCTCTGCTCTAATCTTTATTATTTCCTTCCTTCTGCTAGCTTTGGGTTTAGTTTGCCTTATTTTCTAGTTCCTTGAAGTGTAAAGTTCGGTTATTGATTACAGATCTTTCTTTTCCTCCATTGTAGATGTTTACAACTAATAATTTCCCTCTGAGCCCTACTTTCACTCATCCCATAAGTTTTGGTAGAGTACAATTTTGTTTTTATTAGTCTCTAAGTAAATCTCATTTCCCTTGTGATTTCTTATTTTGATTGGTTGTTTAAGAATGTGTTGCTTAGGGGCGCCTGGGTGGCTCAGTCGGTTGGGCCTCCGACTTCGCTTAGGTCATGATCTCACTGTTCGTGGGTTCGAGCCCCACGGTGGGCTCTGTGCTGACTGCCAGCTCAGAGCCTGGAGCCTGTTTCAGAGTCTGTGTCTCCCTCTCTCTCTGACCCTCCCCTGCTCATGCTGTCTCTCTCTCTCTCTCCTAGAAATAAATAAAAATATTTTAAAAAATTAAAAAAAAAGAATGTGTTGCTTAATTTGCACATATTTGTTTTTTCCAGTTTTTCTTCTGTTGTTGACATCTAGCTTCATTTCATTTGGTTAGAAAAGATACTTTGTATGGCTTCAATGGTTTTAAATATATTGAGACTTTTTTGGGGTGTACCATTTGATTTATTCTGAAGAAGGTTCCATATCTACTTGAGAGAAATGTGTCTTCTGCTGTTGGGTGGAGTGGTCTATATATCTGCTGGGTCTAACTGATTTATGCTATCATTCAAGTTTTCTTTTTCTTGATCTTCTGGTTTTCTACCCATTATTAAAAGTAGTGTAGTAAAGTCTCCAACAGCTACTGTAGTACTGTCTATTTCCCCCTTCCATTCTATCAATATTTGCTTCATATAATTTGGGATATCTATTGTTTGGTGTGTATATGTGCATAATTGTTATATCTTTTTGATTAATTACCCTTTTGTCAGTGTACAATGTCCTTCTTTGTCTCTTATAACAGTTTTTATTTGAAAGCTATTTTGTCTGATGTTAATATAACCACCCCCGACTTTCTTTTGATTACTGTTTCCATGGAAAATCTTATTTCCATCAAGTTAGTTGTGTTTGGATCTAAAGTAAGTCTCTTATAGAAAGCATATCACTTGATCATATTGTATTATCCATTCTGCCAAGTTTTGCCCTTTGATTAGAGAGGTTAATTCATTTATATTTAAAGAAATCACTGATAAAGGACTTATTTCTGCCATTTTGCTATTTGATTTCTGTATACCTATACCATTTTTCTGTTCCTCACTTCTCACATTAATGTCTTCTTTTGTGTTTAATTGGTTCTTTGTACCATTTTATTCCCTTCTTATTTTATTTTATGCATTATTTTTAGATAATAATTTACAAAATTTTACTAAGGCATTTATAGAATGCCTTAGTACTTACCATGGGGATTACAATTAGCAATTTAATTTGTAACTGTCCAATTTGAATCAATACCAAGTTAATATCAATAATATAAAAAAGTTTTATCCTATACAGCTTAATTCCTGTCTTATGTTGTTGCAATAACAGATTTTATATTTATACACTATGTACACATAATTATATAGATTTATAATTTTTTAAAGCATTTGTCTTCTAAAAATCACATAGGAAATAAAAAGAGGAGTTACAATCACTCTGGCTTTCATATTCACCAATGTAATTGTCTCTGTCAAAGTTTTATTTTTTGGAATGCTTTGAATTATTTTGTCTAGTAGCCTTTTATCTGAGCCTACAGGACTCTCTATCATTTCTTATAGGGTAAGTCTATTAGCATTGAACTCCTTCAGCTTTTGGTTATTTCAAAGCATCTTAACTTTTCCTTTAATTTTGAAGAATAGTTTTGCTGGATAGAGAATTCTTGGTTGACATNTATGTCATCCCACTACCTTCTGGACTCCATGACTTCAAAGTGAAATTGGCTGTTAATCTTACTGAGCCTCTTTTCTGCACAATGAGTCACTTCTCTTTTACTATGTTCAAGAATCTTTCATCTGTGGCTCTCAACAGTTTGATTATAATACACTTTGGTATAGATCTCTTTGAGTTTATCCTTCTGGAGTTCATTGAATATAACATTTAGAATGTGACAAGAGAGAATGTGAGGAGAACCATTAGGAGGCTAGTATGACACATAAGAATTGATGGTATCTTGAACAAAGAGTGGCAATAGAGACAGAAAATGGCAATGAAACAGTGTATAACAATGAGGACAGAAAGTATATTCATGTAAGAAATGTTGCAGAGGAGTACGCATATGAGTTATCTTTTGGGGGTACTGACTGAATGTCAGGAAGTTTTATATCTTTGTTATATGGGCAATGTTTTCCTTTCTTTCTTCCTCTTTTAACTTGAAAGAAATAACCATAAAATTTTTAATTCTCTTGTAGTTACTTACCTTCACATTAAAAAAGAAGTTAAAACAATATGTGTTCAATTATTTTTGTTAGAAGGACATCCTATCTATTATTTCCTTATTTCTATATGTAGAAGATAAGAAAATTAGTAAATTAAAACATTTTACTTCCTGCCACTTCTCTTCCACCCACTTGAGATTTTGTTTCTATAAACAAGAATTTTAGAATACATTCTTATTGTTATTTATTTATACTTGCACCTTATATCTTCAAAGTTACTTTTAACACCCTCATTATATTTGCTACAAATCTTTACTTAATCCAATAGTTAAATTATTTCCAATATTTACAAATATTTCTTTTACCTCAGATTTTTACCTTTCTTCTTTATTAAAAATGTGATTCCCTTCTTGACTAACACAAGTGTATCTTCAACTATTTCAGGAAATGGGTGGTATATTTCTGAACCTTGAAGTATCAAAAAATATCTTTGTTTTCATTTCCTATGTGAATGAAAACTTGGGTGGGTATAGACTTTGTAAGTTAAACCTTTCCCATGAAACTATAGATGTTATTCTGTTCAGCTTCTGAAGTTTAATGTGAAGATAGTCTATTATTCTTCTATTTTTCTTTCTTTTCAAGTGATTTATTTTTTTTCCTGCATTCTTGTTGAATTTTTTCCATACTTTAGATATAGGAAACCTTGCCTTACCTCTCAAGCCTGAACTCAAGCTTCTCCAGTGTGTTTTCAGAGTACCCTATACTTGTCCCTATTGTAATATTGTAATACCACATTGTGTAGTAATTGCTTGCTTCTTCTATGTATGTTACAATAAACAAGAAGTTCTTTTAAAGTACAACTGCGTCTTGGTCATCTTGATAGCCCTAACTTTTAGCACATAGCAAGCACTCACAAATAAATTGATAGATCATTTACATCAAAATTTTATCAGGGTATGTCCAAGTGTTTGGTCTCCTTCCATTAATATGTTTCAAAACTTACTGAGTCCTTTTCATCTCCAATTACATTGGATATATCTTCTGATATATCTATGGTTGGTATTTCTGTTCCATTTACTCTGATCTCTTTTCCAGGAAGAAGATAGAGAACTGTCTTTTCACTATTCCATTTCATGGTTTTCTTCTATTTGACCTTTCCACTGACATTTGAGAGAGTTTTTCAAGCTTTTGCTCTAATCATTATTTAATATTCTGCAGTATTGATTCCATCCTTGATTATGTCCAATTATATCTAAATTTTGCCAATGCATGTTTTGTGTCTTTACAGGCTTAACTTATCCAACTTTGTTTTTATTTCTCCCTGCCTCTTAGCTAGGTCCTTCCTTTTCTTAATCTAATATCTATCTTGTCTAATATGACATCTCTTTATTCATAGAAAATGGAGAGCATATTTTTTCCATTTATTTATGCCTCTGATAAACCATTTTCCACAGTGCTCATTTTCTCTGCATTTTGAGAACTCTATTTTCTTCCTTTATACAGCATGATCTTTTCAAATGGATGCTTTGTCTTGTATTTTCTCATTCCAAGCATTCTATAGCCCTTACCAATCAGATACCTTACCTTGGTTCTTCTCATTATCTGTTTGATTTCTGTTAGATCCTCAGAACAGATATGGAGCTGAGAGACATAAGCAGACATGCTCAGGTCACAGCTGCATTTTTGGCCTGAAGCTAACATTTATCAATTTTGTCACTATAGGTATTTACCTGAGCCAAAATCCTTTACTCCTATTGCCTGGTTATTTCACTATGAGGAGGAGAATTCCTGGTTAATCAGAAACAACCGTTGGTCTTTTTCTTGATAGGAACCATATATGAAAAATCAAAGTCTCAGAGAGAGTCAAACACACAGCTCTGTCTGTTCATCCCTTTTCATTATTTGCTTCTAATGTTCCCTTAAATATGGAATATTTATCCATTCCTATTGGGATTATATTGGTATACTCCAAACCACAGTGCCAAAATGAATACTAGAAAGAAGTACTAATGTGTGATATTGGGGCAAGGAATTGTTAAATACTATGTGCAGGTCCCACATAGTAGTGGGGGTATTGCTTAATTCACTAGTAGGTGCCATAAGACAGATAATTTCATTAGTATTCTTCAGGCCAATTACAGCCATTACTGTTCTTCGTTTTCAAGCAACAAAGGTTATGTCCATTTCAGTCCCACAGTTCTTGCAAATGATTGAAAATCAGTCAAATTTTGTTACTAGGATGCTTGTCAGCAGGGTTACAGCTACTCTTTTCACATCTTTTTTCTGACTTAGAAAAAGGCACCTCTTTGGGATATATTCAACCCCAAGGGGGCAAGGTTTGGCAAGTGGCCACCCTTGTCAGCTGGGTGCTTTGCTCAGGGAAGAGCCTGCTCAGCCACACATGCTGGACCTGGTCATCAATTCTTCCTCTCAATGCTATTATCAGTTCTCATGTTTTTCAGATTTCTCTTTAGGCATTTAATTTAGAGTCTAAGACACAAACAGCTAGTCCAGATGTCATCCTAAATCAGAAGTCAACCAGATTCTATTAGTAGTGATATTTCACATCAAAGATTTGACTGAGATCATTGATGTATACCTGACATCCCAAGTTGTAGTAAGTGTGTATACTGGCAGCTTTCCTTTTCCCTAGATTCATATTCAAAACTCTCAATAAAATATTAAGCAGTTTGAAAAAAGAAGCTAAAATATTTTAATGAGTCTTCAGTTCTCATTTTCCTTTTTTAAAAAAATCTTTATTTATTTTTAAGAGAGAGGGAGAGGGAAAAAGAGGAGGAGAGGGACAAAGAGACAGAGTCCCAAGTAGGCTCTGCTATCAGCACAGAGCCTGATGTGGGGCTCAAACATATGAACCGTGACATCATGACCTGAGCTGAAATCAAGAGTCATATCCTTAACCTGCTGAGCCACCCAGATGCACCCCCCCCTTTTTAACTTCTCATTTTCATTCCACTCCACCTCCAGTACTGCTTGCTACCCTAAGGTATATAAATATAATATGAATAAAGGAAATTGGAGAGAAGTCATGTCATTCTTTTAAAGGATTAATCCTCAAATAAATGTCTCAACTCAATTCTTAACTGCAATAAAACATATTATATGTCAATTCTAAAAAATTCATCATCATTATAGAAAAAGGAAAATGTTTGAAACTATTTTAGCATAAAATTCATCTATCTATCCCAGCATTCATGCATGTTTCATACACTGGATAAATATGTAACCATTTCTCTTTATGACTACAACATCATGGAATTGAAAAGAGAGAAAATATATATACTTAAGAAATGTATATGTTTAATTTTTTTCTTCTTTATTCAAAGTTTTTAGCACCTCCACATTCAAAATGCTATGCATTAAGTTTTAGATTTTGGATGTATTATTAAATTCCACCACTTTGATTAAAAGTCACCAAGCAGCTTTTCCAATTTACTAAAAACTTGGATAAGTTGGACTTCATTAAAATTAAAAATTTCTGCTCTGCAAAAGACACTGTCAAGAGTATAAAAGCACAAGCCACAGACAGGGAGAAAATATTTGCAAAAGATACATCTGATCAAGGACTGTTAGACAAAATACACAAAGAACTTTTTAAGTTCAACAAAAAGAAAACTAAGAACCCAAATTTCAAATGGGTCAAAGACCGTAACAGGTATCTCACCAGAGATGTACAGATGGCAAATAACCATATGAAAAGATGTTCCACATCATATGTCATCAGGAAAGTGAAAATTAAAACACAGTGAGATACAACACATGCTTGATAGAATGGCCAAAATCTAGAACACTGAAAACACCAAATGCTGACAAGGGTATGGAGCAACAGGAGCTCTCATTCATTGTTAGTGGGAATACGAAATGGTCCAGTCACTTTGGAAGATAGTTTAGCAGCTTCCTACAAAACTAAACATGCTAGGGGTGCCTGGGTGGCTCAGCTGGTCAAGTGTCCAACTCTTGGTTTCAGTTCAGGTCATGATCTCATGTTTCATGAGATCCAGCCCCATATTGGGCTCTGTGCTGACAGCAGGGAGCCTGCTTGGCATTCTCCTCTCCCTCTCTCTCTGCCCCTCCACCTCCCCAAATAAATAAGTAAACATTTAAAAATACATACTAAATATGTATATGATCCAGCAATTCTACTCCTTGATATTTACTGAAGGGAGTTGAAAACTTATGTCCACACAAAAACCTGCACGCTTATGTTTTAGCAGCTTTATTTATAATCACCAAAACTTGGAAGCAACCAAGATGTCCTTCAGTAGGTTATTGGATAAATAAACTGGTACACCAGGCAATGAAACAGTATTCAGTACTAAAAGTAAATAAACTGCCAAATGATGAAAGACATAGAGAAAACGGAAATGTTTATTACTAAGTGAAAGGAGTCAATCTGCAAAGGCTACATACTTTTTTATTCCAACCATATGACATTATAGAAAAGGCAAAACTATGGAGACAGTAAAAAGATCAGTGGTTGCTGGGGCTTGGGGGTAGGATGGTCAACAGGTAGAGCACAGAGGATTTTTAGGGCAGTGAAACTACTCTAGTATAGTAAGATACTATAATGATGGATAGACGTCATTATGTATCTGTCCAAATTCATAGAATGTACAACATGAAGAATGAACCCTAAAATAAACTGTGGACTTTGGATGATAATGTGATGTTGATGTAGATTCATCAGTTATGACAAACGCACCACTCAGCGGGAGATGTTGATAACAAAAGAGGTTTATGCATATATTGGGGTAGGGAGTATATGCAAAATCTCTGTACCTTCCACTCAATTTTGCTATAAACCTAAAACTGCTATAAAAAAAACTTTGGGGGCGCCTGGGTGGCTCAGTCGGTTAAGCACCCAACTTCAGCTCAGGTCATGATCTCACAGTTCGTGGGTTCAAGCCCCGCGTCGGGCTCTATGCTGACAGCTAGCTCAGAGCCTGGAGCCTGTCTTCAGATTCTGTATCTCCCTCTCTCTCTGACGCTCCCCTGCTCATGGCCTCTCTCTCTCTCAGAAATAAATAAAACATTAAAAAAAAAAAAGTTTTTTAAATTCTTAAATAAAAAACCAGTGCTTTACTGTCATGCTTAACTCACTACTTACTATAGAAACATTTTAACTGATCACAATGTTATATACAAGATGTTTCTGTTTAAATGCTTTTTGCAATATATTTTGGCTTTAACTTTTCAAAGTAAGCCCAATATTTTAAAATGCACTGCAAATTAAATCCTTGGACTTACAGGCCTAAGGAAAGTAATGCAGGGACGCCTGGGTGGCTTAGTCGGTTAAGCATCCGACTTCAGCTCAGGTCATGATCTCATAGCTTGTGGGTTTGAGCCCCGTGTCAGACTCTGTGTTAACAGTTAGCTCAGAGCCTGGAGCCTGTTTTGGATTCTGTGTCTCCCTCTCTCTCTGACCCTCCCCTGCTCATGCTATCTCTATCTCTCTCTCAAAGATAAATAAAAAAAACATTAAAAATTAAAAAAAAAAGAGAGAAGATAGCACCTTCTAAGTTATATGGGACCAGAAAAAAAGGGAGCTCAAGAATTCCAGAGCTAGGCTTGAATCTTCAGGATGAAGAAAGAATCACTGGCTAAAGACCCATTCAGGCATGGCTTGGATGCCTGAATCCAATTGCTAGGACAAGAAAGTTCTCAATTGCAAAATTTTGTTGAGTCTGTGGATATAAAACTACTTTCTAGAGCAGGCTGTGCCTGAAATAATGTATAATATTCACAGTCATTTAATTTATTTTTTTTAATTTTAATTTATTCATTTTGAGAGAGAGAAAGAAAGAGTGTGAGCAGGGGAGGGAGAGAGAATCTCAAGCAGAATTGGTGCTGTCAGCACAGAGCCCAACGCAGGACCCTATCCCATGAGCCTGGGGTCATGACCTGAACTGAAATCCAGTTAGATGCTCATCCCACTGAGCTACCCATGGTCATTCTAATCCTGTCTATCAAACTGTTACTTCAATGTCCTTAGTATGCTTGTGCTTGGTGATGAGGTCTTTTCAAACACCACCAAACCACATAAGATATGTAGAAAAAACAGTGAGAGTTCTAAAAATATTTTTTAGGGGCACCTGGGTGGCTCAGTCAATTAAGCATCTGACTTCGGCTCAGGTCATGATCTCTCAGTTTGTGTGTTTGAGCCTTGTGTTGGGTTCTGTGCTGATAGTTAGGAGCCCGGAGTCTGCTTCAAATTCTGTGTCTCCCTCTCTCTCCCCTCCCCCCACTCGTGATCTGTCTTTATCTCTCTCTCTCTCTGAAAAATAAATAAACATTTAAAAATATTTTTTAATTGAGTAAATAAATAGGTCATTAATATGGAAGCTTCTGAGAGTGCTACATGCATTCAGTCAGATGCAATTCTGCTCCAGTCAGTATGGAAAGTCCTAGACTTCAGTGCTGTTGGGAAGCTTCCACATGTACGGTAGATTTGACTGCTATATTTTCATGCAAGGAATCCCAGGGAAAACCTTGATGGCAGGGAGCCAGCCTGACATGAAGCTGTCCGGACAACATCTTTCATTGCAGAACATTCTAAAATTTACCATGTGCTTACGTTACTGCTTACGTTATTGCTTACGTTATTGGATTGACCCTCTTCATCTAGTGAAGTAAATTATCACTGTCTCCATTTGTCAGATAAGAAATTAAGATTCATTAAGTTAAGCAACTTGCCTGACCCAGTAGGTATCAGAGTTAAAACTGGGAGTTCAAACATTTCTAGATAACATGTCTAAAATTTCTATCTTGGAGAATATTCAGGCATACTTAGGAGATGGAATAATGAGGAAGTCTTAATTCATGAGAATTTTCTATGAAGTCTGCTTGCATATACCAATCATTCAATTTTAGTAAGTATATTTGGTGAAAGGTGTTACAGTTAGGGAAAAGCCAAATGGGCGTGTTCGTGTGTATGTGGTGTGTGTGTGTGCGTGTGTGTGTGTGTGTGTGTGGAGTGTTTCTCATTGTGGACCTTAACCACCTTAATCACATTCACATGAGGATTTGACAAAAATGCAGGTTCCAGGCTTCCCCCCATAACCCTGTTTGCTCTGAACTCCAAGATCTTTAGGGGTTAATTAGTAAATCTGCGTATTTAACAAGACTGTCAGATGATTCTTGTGTATGCTAACTCACATACAGGGTGATGTTAAACCTGGTTATTTTCTATTTAGGAAAAAATCTAACCAAGGCCCGCAGGTGACCTTTAACCTTGACATTGATGCCTGTTGGCTCCTGTTCGT